>NC_072004.2:73896500-74207100 GCF_028885655.2 Pongo abelii | reverse complement strand
TGGAAGGCTCAGGAGTGGGATGGGCTTGTCCACACACCCATTGGCATGTAGGGCTATGGCAGGCGTCAGGGTGGGGAGAAGACTGAGGCAGTCCCCAGGGTTTTCAGTGCATGGTGGTAGAGGTGACCAGGAAGTCGGCAATGACAGCAAGGGTGGGGAGAAAGAAGGTACAGCCAGGTGGTGGGTTTTCTGTAGAGCGGGGACTCTGTCACAGGCTGGCTATGGCCGGCCCTGGCATGGGATGTGGAGGACCACGTCCCACTGGAGTGGGGATTGCTGCTGCAGGGGACACCGTGTCCTTGGGATGTAGCCTATTCACGTTATCTGTGGAATGGTTGAAGACTTGGGAAGATTGTTAACAGCGAAAGATGAAAAGTTGCAGAGGTTTAATAGTGGGAAGTTCTGGGGAAGAGAAAACTGAGCAGATTGGAGGAGATTGGAGAAAGGCAGGGTTCCTTTCATTCAGCAGTTGAAGATCCTACTCATTTACTAAAAATAAAGACAAGAAGCCGGGAGTAGGGGCACGCACCTGTAGTCCCAACTACTCTGGAGGCTGAGGTGAGAGCATTGCTTGAGGCCAAGAAGCTCAAGTGCAGTTCATGTAACATAGTGAGAGCTCGTCTTCAATAAATAAGTAAATAAATAATAACAAGGAATTATACACATTTCAAACATAGAGACTTCCATGAAGGCAGGGATGTTTGTCTTTTTGATTCACTGCAGTATCCCCAGAGCCTACAAAATGCCTGACACATAGTAGGTGCTCACTGAATATTTGTTGAATGAATAAATACAAAAGAGTTTTAAAAAATAACATAACAAACTCCTGAGTACCCATCTCCAAAATGTTAATAATGTTTGTTTTGACTCTTGCCATTTCTTCTTAAGAAATAAAAAGTATGAGGCACATGGCACGGTGTGGCTTACAGCTTTAGTCCCGGCACTTTGGGAGACCAAGGTGGATGGATCACTTGAGCTCAGGATTTCAAGACCAGCCTGATCAACATGGTGAAATCCTGTCTCTATAAAAAAATAGAATTAGCCAAGCATGGTGGCATTCACCTGTAGTCCCAACTACTCAAGAGGCTGAGGTGGGAGAGTTGCTTGAGCTGGGTAGGTCGAGGCTGCAATGAGCCATGATCACGCCACTGCAGTCCAGCCTGGGTGACAGAGTGAGACACTGTCTCAAAATAAATAAATAAATAAATAAAAAGTTTGACACAGTTAATGCCTCTCTCCTTCCTCATTTTCACTGCATTCCCTTCCCACAGGTAACCACTGCCTAGAGATTGATGTTATTTCATTGAATGTTGGCTTATCTTGCCTACATATGTGTTTAGCTATAAACAGTATACCTTTGTGGGATTTTTTTTTTTTTTTTTTTGAGACAGGGTCTTATTCTGTCTCCCAGGTTGGAGTACAGTGGAACAATTATAGCTCACTGCAGCCTGGAACTCCTGGGCTCAAATGATCCTCCTGCCTTAGCCTCCTGAGTAACTGGGACTACAAATATGTACCACCATGCCTGGCTAATTTTTAAATTTTTTTGTAAAGGCAGGGTCTTGCTATGTTGTCCAGGCTAGCCTCAAACTCCTGGCCTCAAGTGATCCTCTCAGCCTCCCAAAGCACTGGGATTATAGTCATGAGCCACTATGCCTGGCTCTACCTTTGTTATGTGTGCTTTTTTTTTTTTTTTTTTTTTCCTGGAGTCTCACTCTGTCACCCAGGCTAGAGTGCAGTGGCGTAATCTCGGCTCACTGCAACCTCCGCCTCCCAAGTTGAAGTGATTCTTCTGCCTCAGTCTCCCGAGTAGCTGGGACTACAGGCATGCACCACCATGCCCGGCTAATTTTTTTTTTTTTTTTTTTTTGAGACGGAGTCTCGCTCTGTCACCAGGCTGGAGCGCAGTGGCACAATCTCAGCTCACTGCAACCTCCGCCTCCTGGGTTCAAGCGATTCTCTTGCCTTAGCCTCCCAAGTAGCTATGACTACAGGCACGCGCTTCCACGCCCAGCTAATTTTTGTATTTTTATTAGAGATGGGGTTTTACCATGTTGACCAGGATGGTCTCTATCTCTTGGTCTCGCCATCCGCCTGCCTCGGCCTCCCAAAGTGCTGGGATTATAGGCGTGAGCCACCATACCCGGCCATTTTTGTATTTTTTTAGTAGAGACAGGGTTTCACCATATTGGCCAGGCTGGTCTCGAACTCCTGACCTCATGATTTGCCTGCCTCCAAGCCTCCCAAAGTGTTGGGATTACAGGCGTGAGCCACCATGCCTGGCCATTACGTGTGCTTTTAAATTTTATATAAATGAAATGATAGTGTAAGGTGCTTCTGTTTTTGAGATTTCTATTTCATACAAGTAGTACAGCTATCGACCTAAGTATAGATATAGAGATAGGGAGATTCATTTGAACTGTGGTGTGGTGTTCTGATACAGCAGTCCCCAACCTTTTTGGCACCAGGGACCAGTTTTGTGGAAGACAGTTTTTCCATGGATCAGTGTGAGGGAGGTGGTTTTGGTATGCAACTGTTCCACTCAGATCATCAGGCATTCGTTAGACTTCTCATAAGGAGTACACAACCTAGATCCCTGGCACGTGCAGTTCCCAGTAGGGTTGGCGCCCCTGTGAGAATCTAATGCCACCACTGATCTGACAGGAGGCGGAGCTCAGGCAGTAATGCTTGCTCACTTCCTGCTGTTCACCTACTTCTAACAGGCCACGGACCAGTACTGGTCCATGGCCTGGGGGTTGGGGACCCCTGTTCTAATATATGAATAGAGCTGTTTGTTTATTGGTTCCCCTCCTGAGAGATGTGTATGTCACTGCTGATTTTGCTCTCTGAAAAACAGTGCTGCAGTGAACATCCTCATATCCATCTGCTTCTGCACCCGTGTGGGGGTTTCTCTAGAATGGACACTTGGCAGTGAAATTGATGAATATGTGCAGTTTTGAACCTCAACATCTGTAACTTTCCAAAATTGATTTCAGAGTTGGGTTTATGAGCCCATATCACCTCTGGATACTTTAGCTATTGTCTCCACAGTGAGACAGTGAGACTCTGCTTTGGGATGGCAGAGTCTCAGAGTGAGACAGCCCTCTCGCCAATACCCTTCAAAGCAGAGTCCCCCGTGATAGCATTCCTCGCTGGTCCAGTCCACTCGACAGTCCGCTTGACAGCTCTCTGATGATGGGTTTGCTGGCTGGCTGGCTATGTCATTCACTCATTCGTCCATCCATCCATCCATCCGTTCAACAAATACCTATTTTGCACTCACCACATACCAGGCACAGTGCTGGGGTCATGGCAGTGAACTGCCAGATAGTTTGTTTTCCTGATGAAGCCCAAGTCTGTCTTCCTTTCACTGGACCCCACAATGCCCCAGCCCTGGGACCTCATAGTAAAGCCTAATTGAGAATGAACCAATGTGCTGTGTCACATTGTAAGTAGACTCCCTTCTCTAGAAACGTTTTTGGTGAGAAGCCTGGTCAGGAATTTTTCCAAGAAATTCCTGGTATGGTTCCGGATTCATAGAGCACAATAGAAGAGAGTATGGACGTTTCTTCCCCTCTGAGACCTCCAGTACGAGCCTAACCCTAACGGGCTAAGGCAATCCAGTGACTTCTCTCTCCCTGTGGTTGTGAAACAAACAGGAAGTGAATCTCCATAAAGGAGCCTACCTGAGCTCATTGAAAAAAAAAAGCCATACATTTCTTCTGTCCTTGTATGGGTGATCCTTTGCAATGTAAATTTGCCACTCCTCTCATCAAAGACAGTGTCTCTCAGAGCTCCCTGCATTGGACAATGGGACCTACTTCCTCCTTCTCACCAATTTTAATCATTATGTGTACACAGACAAATTTCTAACCTAATAGACAAAGCACTGTGATCAAAGATCCAGCTGCAAAAACTTGGTGAAGTGGCCCAGAAACCCACAAGAATGAAATCAGATTGGAGCCACATGTGGTAGCTGTTGGCCTCCCTCCCTTACGCTGTGGAGCTGGGCTTGACTCTCTCTGGGGATGTGGCAGACAGTGTAGGAGGGGCCAGGCTGGGTAGATCTGGGATCAGGGAGGGGCAGGGCCTGAGGATACAAACCCAGAGGGTTAAAGGCCCTACGGGAAGTCAAGTCTGGCAGAGAGATCAGAAGTCCAGGTGGTTGGCTGCACACAGCAAGTGGCGGCCCTGGCAGGTGGCTGGCATCTGGGAGGGCTGACATGGATCCAGCAGCAGGTGTTCCAGCTGCAGACAAGGCCGAGGTGAAGAATCCAAGGCAGGGGACATTCAGAAATTCAGAAAAATTGTTATTAATGGGGACAGCTGAGAGGCATGTGAAGACTGGTGTGAACTAATTCACATGAGATGAAGAAGAAAGAACACAGGGCTTGGAGTCAGAAGATTCCACTGACCGG
Source organism: Pongo abelii (assembly GCF_028885655.2). Taxonomy (NCBI): domain Eukaryota; kingdom Metazoa; phylum Chordata; class Mammalia; order Primates; family Hominidae; genus Pongo; species Pongo abelii. The sequence goes on along the minus strand of NC_072004.2, from coordinate 74,202,682 downwards.
CTTTGTGAGTTTGGTATATCTGTCAACCTCTCTGAACTTCAGTTGTTTCTTATGGAGGAATTTTTTAAAAATTAATATTTGTTTATGTATTTATTTTAAAAGAAAGGTGAGTTCTCACTATGTTGCCCAGGCTGGTCTTGAACTCCTGAGCTCAAGTGATCTTTCCACCTTGGCTTCCTAAAGTGCTAGGATTGCAGGCGTGAGCCACCATGCCCAGCCCAGTTATTTCTTTTGAGAAGTGGGGAGAATGATACCTATCCCTCAGAGTCGTAGTGGGGCTAGGGCTAGGTGGAGGTTATGGAAGTGGAAGTGCTTTTTTTTTTTTTGAGACTGAATCTTGCTCTGTTGCCCAGGCTGGAGTGCAATGGTGCAATCTCGGCTCACTGCAACCTCTGCCTCCCAGGTTCAAGCGATTCTCCTGCCTCAGCCTCCCGAGTAGCTGGGATTACAGGCCCACCATCCCTGGCTAATTTGTGTATTTTTAGTAGAGACAGGGTTTCACCATGTTGGCCAGGCTGACCTCGAACTCCTGACCTCAGATGATCCACCCGCCTCGGTCTCCCATAATGCAGGGATTACAGGCGTGAGCCACCATGCCCGGCCAGAAGTGCCTTTTTGAATCAGAAAGAGTTGTTATAATCTTAGCTTCAGACTGGAGTTCACAGGGAGGCCTCTTGTTCTGTGGGGAGGCTAGGGTGGAAGACCTGGGAAAGCAAGACAGGGCCCTAGAAGAATAAAGGTCTAGGGAGGTCACTAAGATAGGGGCTCTGACAAGGGGACATGACAAGCAGAGGGTGTAGTGGTGAGGCCAGTGTATCAGTTCACTTTTGCTGTGTAACAAACCATCCTGCTGTGTCATGGCTTAAAACAACTGTGATTTAATTCCCCTGATTTTGTGGGTTGATTGGGTGGTTCTTCTGGCCTGGGCTTGCTTAGCTGGGGCTGGGTGGTCCGGGATGGCCTCACTCACATATCTGATGTCTTAGCTGGGAAAACTGCAATGTCTGGGATGGCCAGACCCCTTTCCATGTGGTCTCTCATCCTCTAGGAGGGTCTCTCATCCTCAGCCACCTTCACATGGTGGTCTCACAAGCAAGGAAGGACAAGCCCCCAGTCACAAGCACTTTCTAAGCCTCTGCTCACATTTGATAATGGCCCGTCAGCTAAAGCAAGTCATATCTGTCAAACCCAGATTAAAGAGTTCCTTTACTTTCTGACACACTACTCTCTGGGACATCTTTCAGCTTTTAATTTCGCTATTTAATTATGAACCAGGGCTTCAAATAGGAATTCCCTGTCTTTTGCCATGATCGGGGGGTTGGAGTGGAGAGCAGAGGGAAAACTTTTCAGTGAAATGACTGTGTAGTGTTTGCATTTGCAGCCTGCTACAGCTCTGGATTGGGAGCAAACAGAGCAGAGTGCAGGCTGGCCCCACTACGAGCTAGCTGTGTCTCCCACCCAAGCTTCTGCTCTACCATGAGCTTGAGCCCCTGCTTTGCTGAGGATGATTTTCAGAGCAGAATGAAATGAATGGCTACCACAGAAATTCAAATCACTCTTCTAGTTCTGGGCCACATGTCACTTAACATGAAAAAGAAGAATAAGTCTTAGCAAAATAATAGTGAGTAAAAAAGTAGTAAGGGAAATAATTGTTCACTTAATGTTAAGTGAAAAAAAATCAGACCCCAGGGATGGATAAAATCATGATTCTCCCCTTTTTTTATGTCATAGAAAATACGGCCGGGCGCGGTGGCTCATACCTGTAATCCCAGCACTTTGGCATGCCGAGAGCGAGACCATCTTGGCTAACACGGTGAAACCCCGTCTCTACCAAAAATACAAAAAATTAGCCGGGCACGATGGTGCACGCCTGTAGTCCCAGCTACTCAGGAGGCTGAGGCAGGAGAATGGCGTGAACCCGGGAGACGGAGGTTGCAGTGAGCCGAGATTGCGCCACTGCACTCCAGCCTGGGCAACAGAGCGAGACTCTGTCTCAAAAAAAAAAAAAATTTTTTTTTGGACAGAAACGATTCCCTTTTTATTAACTATATTCATTTCAGAAGTATGTGGAATACATACGGACACATTAAAACTCTTTAACTGGGAAGCCAGGGAATGACAAACACGCTAAATCAAGATGGTGCTTTCAGCTGGGCATGGTGGCTCATGCCTGTAATCCCAGCACTTTGGGAGGCTGAGCCGCGCGGATCACCTGAGGTCGGGAGTTAAAGGCCAGCCTGACCAACATGGAGAAACCCCGACTCTACTAAAAATACAAAATTAGCTGGGTGTGTTGGTGCATGCTGTAATCCCAGCTACTCGAGAGGCTGAGGCAGGAGAATCGCTTGAACCCGGGAGGTGTAGGTTGCAGTGAGCCAAGATTGTGCCATTGCATTCTAGCCTGGGCAATAGAGCGAGACTCTGTCTCAAAAAAAAAAAAAAAAAAAAAAAAAAGATGGTGATTTCTGCAAGTGGGAAGGGTGAGTGGGGGCGTGTGGTTAGATGTAGGATATTGACAAGAGCTTTGTTTTTTAGTTTGGGTGGTGGGTAGATCCTTGTTACATCATTTTAAAAATCTAATTTAGGCCAGGTGTGGTGGCTCACGCCTGTAACCCCAGCACTTTGGGAGGCCAAAGCAGGCAGATCACCTGAGCTCAGGAGTTTGTGACTATCCTGGGCAACATGGTGAAACCTCGTCTCTACTAAAATATAAAAAATTAGCCAGGGGTGGTGGTATGTGCCTATAGTCCCAGCTACTCGGGAGGCTGAAGCACAAGAATTGCCTGGACCCAGGAAGTGGAGGTTGCAGTGAGCCAAGATTGTGCCACTGTACTCCAATTTGGGCTACAGAGTAAGACTCCATCTAAAAAAAAAAAAAATTATTTGTTAGTTCAGCCCACTGAGTTGTTGGTTTTGTATTTGAATGATTAAATGTTTAAAGTTTCCTTTGGGCTGTGAGGTTGAGCTTGAAGAGCTGTGCTTTCATATCTGTGGGTATAAAATGTCCAGGGGTGGCCACAGGAGGAGGAATGGATTAGCCCATGGTGGGAATGTCATTAAGTCAAAGATAGGAGGTAAGCAGCTTAGGAGGCACCCTGGCTTCCCCCTTGATCAAACATGTCTCCTCGGAAAACTTGTCCTCCATCCATGGACCAGATAGTGCTAAAGTCAAAATGAGTGACCTCTCTAATGCTCACATCAGGACACCTGTGCCAGAGCTGGCTCCTGTTAACCCAAAAGAGCCATGCAAGGGTTGCTGTGGTGAGATTGTTGCTGCCTGAGTGCCTTTGTTTATTCTTGACATTCAGTTATTAGGGCTTTGATTCCCAACATTGTCCTAGGCACAGGGTAATAGAGCCAGAGCTGGGATGCCTCCCTCACTCTGGGGCTCCATAGGCTGGGCTGAGCTAAATGACTGAAAATCACATAGGGCTCTGTGGAAGACCAACCCTCTGGGGCTTGTTCCTTTCCCCAAATGCTAGTCCTTTGCCCCATCAATTGTCTGTTTCCCCAGTAGGTTGTGAGTGTCAGTCTAAAATGCTGCCCACCCAGCAGAGGATGGTTTAGGAGGCTGTGGGGCCATGTGGGGTGCTGTTCCCTGGCCTGTTTGGGAAAAGAGAAGGCAGAAAGCATCTAACCTTTATTGAGCACCTGCTGTCTGCCAGGCACTGTGTCCATCTCACCAAATTCTCACAGCAGTCCTATGAAGTATTACTCAAATCTCACCATCTCATGGCTAAACAAATTTTCTATTATGAAAACATTTAAAAATATATCCTGAACATCCATCACCTAGCACCCCACTTCAACATTCAACAAGTCATGCATAATCTTGTTTCATCCACACCTTTACCCGCTTCCCTCTCTCCTCCATTGTTTTGGAGTACATCTCAGCCATAATAGATTGTATCTGCAAGTGTTTCATTGTGTATATAAACTCCTGGGCTCAACTGAAAAGGATTCTTTAAAGTTACACTACTATTCTCACACCTAAAAAAAAAATCAAACAATAGTTTTCTTTTGAATTTTTTTAATTAAAAAAATTTTTAAAAATAGAGATGGGGTCTTGTTGTCTTGAACTCCTGGGCTTGAGTGATCCTCCTGCCTTGGCCTCCCAAAGTGCTGGGATTACAGGTGTGAGCCATTGTGCTCTGCCATGAATTTTTAATAAATGGTATTGGAACATCTGGATAGTCATTTTGAAAGATATCAAAGTGTATTTATTCCTCACATCATATATCAGAATAAACTCCAAGCAGATCAGAGATCTCTATGTGAAAATATAAATCATACACGTCCTAGAAGAAAACAAGGCTCTGTATATGGGAAAAGCCCTCCCTTCAAAAAAAACAAAAAAACAAAAAACTATGCCTCAAAATTCAGATGCATGAAAGATTATTAAATTCACCCACATTAAAAAAATTTGGTTTTTGAGCCAGGGTCTTGCTCTGTCATTCAGGCTGGAGTGCAGTGGTGCAAACAGTGCTCACTGCAGCCTCAATCTCCTGGGTTCAAGCGATCCTTCCACCTTAGCCTCCCAAGTAAGAGTAGCAGGGACCTCAGGTGCATGCCACCATGCATCAAAATGAGTATTAAAAATGTTCAGATGCATTTTAAAAATATTTTGTAGCAACGGGGGCTTGCCATCTTACCCAGGCTGGTCTTGAACTCCTGGGCTCAAGCAGTCCTCCCTCCTCGACCTCCCAAAGTGTTGGGATTGCAGGTGTGAACCACTGCACCTGACTTAAATTTTTTTCTTTTTTTTTTTTGCATGCAAAAACACCACAAGCAGAGTCAAAAGACAAGTGGCAAACTGGGGGAAATTATTTGCAAGAAATATCACAAAGGGCTAATTTTTCCAATAGAGAGAGAACATTTTTTAAAATAGGGAAAAGAATAAAAACCAAGACCTGACAGAAAAATTGGGAAAGACATGAGTAGACAGTTCACAGAAAAAGATATACAGATGGCCCTTAAACATATGGAGAGATGTCTGACTTTACTCATAATAAGCAAAATGCAAAGTAAGCCCCACTGAGAGATCATTTCTCCTCCATGTGATTGGCAGACATGCAAATGTTTGATCAACACTCTAGCGGTGGGCTTCAAGAAAATCCCTCATGCAGTGCTAGCAGGAGGGCAAACTGGCCAAAGTCCCATGGAGGGGAATTTGTCAGTATCTAAGCAAATTACATATGTATTTGCTGCTTGACCCAGCAAGACTTCTAGGAATTTACATGGAAGATCTTCTCCACAGATATAGAATACTATGCCAGAGTCATTTACTGCAACATTATTTGCAATAGCAAAGTATTAGAAACAACTTAAATACCTATGGAGACTGGTTGAATAAATTACAGGAATCCAGTCATGCAATGGAGTCAAATGCCGTAATTAAAATAATAAGATGGGCGTGGTGGTTCATGCCTGTAATCCCAACCTGGGAGGCAGAGGTTGCAGTGAGCCGAGATTGCGCCACTGCACTCCATCCTGGGTGACAGAGCAAGACTCCGTCTCAAACAAACTAACAATAATAATTAATAAAGGAAGATCTCCATGCAGTTTCATGGAGTGATTTCTTTGACATATTTTTAAATAAAAAGCCAGAAAACAAACCAAACCAGTTAAATAAAAGCCCTAGGGTATCAAAGGGCATATACAGTGTTCTATGTTTTATGTAAGAAAGGGCAATATATTTATTTATTTAATTTATTTTTTTGAAACAGAGTCTTGCTCTGTTGCCCAGGCTGGAGTGCAGTGGTGCAATCTCAGCTCCTGCAACCTCTGCCTCCTGGGTCCAAGTGATTCTCGTGACTCAGCCTCCTGAGTAGCTGGGATTACAGGTGTGTGCCACCATGCCTGGCTAATTTAGTATTTTTGGTAGAGATGGGGTTTCACCATGTTGGTCAGGCTCATCTCGAACTCCTGACCTCAGGTGATCCTCCTGCCTTGGCTTCCCAAAGTGCAGGATTACAGGCATCAGCCACCGTGCCTGGCCTTTAGTGGTGATTTCTGTGATTTTGATGCACGCATCACCCAAGCAGTGTACACTGTACCCAGTGTGTAGTCTTTTATCCTTTACACCCCTACTACCCTTCCCCGCTGATTTTTACTTAATAGATTTGTGATAGGTAGTAGCAGTTGTATAGCAATTTTGAAACTGCTTTGAATATTGAAGGACAGAACAAATAAGTAAATATATTGATGTTATTGGGAAATAAGTTCTCACTGAAGGAGAAGGGAGACACAAATATGGAATGGGGGAAGATGAGAAAAATCCTTTAGAATTTAATTTTATTTGGAGCCATTAGTATCTACCAATGACTGCCAAAGAAATGATGCCCAGAAACAATGGGTACTGAGTGCCCACATCTTGGTTTCTAAATACTATCTCCTGCTAAAAGGAATCAGGGTTCCTTGGAGAAATTGCTGATTCCAGACCTGGGGTAGGGAACGCATCAGATGAGCCTGTGCCAGAAGGGAAGAAGATGCTCAAGGACTGATGGGAACATGTCAACAGGACAGAAGTGTGAATGGGGCTCCCACTGGACAAATTTGGGATAAACTGGGTCAACGAAGATAGTGATCGTAATGGATTAGGACATATGGAATAAAAAAAATTCATAGTGATATCATGAGAGAGAGGAGAGAAAGAGGAGTAAGGTGGTAGGAGAAAAGAAGAGCTCATTCTTTTTTTTTTTTTTTTTTTGAGATGGAGTTTCGTTCTTGTTGCCCAGGCTGGAGTGCAATGGCACGATCTCAGCTCATTGCAACCTCCACCTCCCAGGTTCAAGCGATTCTCCTGCCTCAGCCTCCTGAGTAGTTGGGATTACAGGCGCCCACCACTACGCCAGGCTAATTTTTTATATTTGTAGTAGAAACGGTGTTTCACCATGTTGGCCAGGCTGTTTTGCAAACTCCTGACCTCAGGTGATCCACTGGCCTCAGCCTCCCAAAGTGCAGGGATTACAGGCGTGAGCCACTGTGCCTGGCTGAAAAGCTCATTCTTATAGTAGAATGCCAATAAATGTAGAAGGAATGATGGGAATTAGGTAATCACTATTTTGCAACCTCCAGTATAATAATTCATTTAGGCAAGAGTCATAAATTGACACTAAATCCATTGGTGAAGGATTTTGGGGGAACAGAATAGTCACATAGTCTTAAAGTATGGGAAAGACACAAAGACACAAGATCACCTACACAGAACTCTTGTCACAAGGATTAACGTAAGTCTAATCATGAGGAAACAATCAACTAAATCTAGTGGTAGAGCATCCTAAAAACTACTGGCCTGGAGTCTAAAAATGTCTAGGCTGGGTGCAGTGGCTCATGCCTGTAATCCTAGGCTTTGGGAGCCTGAAGCAGGTGGATTGCTTGCAGCCAAGAGTTTGAGACTAGCCTAGGCAATGTAGTGAGACCCTGTCCCTACAAAACAAAAACAGAAACAAAAAAACAAAACAACAAATGTTCTGAAAGTCTAAAAGTTATTGGGATCTGTTCTAGATTAGAGGAGAATAAAAAGATGTGTCAACCAAATACAACATATGATCATCAATTAGATCCTGAATCAGAAAAAATAAAATTATAAAGGATACTTTTGGGACAAGAGTGAACGTTTGAATGTGGACTGTCTTACGTAATATATTAATGAATCGATGTTAAATTTCTTGCAGGTGATAATGACATTGTGGTTTATGCAGCAGAATGTCTTTGTTCCTATGAAATACATGCTGAAATACTTTGGGGTAAAGTGGCTTATGTTGTCTGCAATGATCTTTCAAAGATTCAGAGGAGAAAAAAGGTGTTCATATAATTCTTGAAATGGAATTCCTTTCTTCCTGACCCATTGAACCTAACACTCCCCACTGGGCTGGTCACGGGCGAAGGATTCCTTTTCTGTTTTCAGCGCACCTTGGTATGGAGCCCGGAGCCAGCAGAGCAACAAATAGGTGCAGGGCCTGCTCCTGGCACCATGTGCTGATTACCTGTCCCCTCATTCACTGGGAACACTGAGTTGAGGGCCTGAAGATGCAAGTTCAAGTCCCATTGGCCCTGGGAAAGTTATTCTACCGCTCTAATTTTCTCATCCTGGGCTTCAGGGTCTTTAAGGCCCCACCCAACCATGATGTCCGGTGGAAGAAGCTGTCTTTGAATGCCAATGCATATAGGGTCCTGGGAGCTGGGGACAATTTGGTAACTTCTAATGACCCTCTGTGGCAAAGGGATGGAAAGGAAGGTTTGTCCTTTGGTTTCTTCCTTCCCTAAACTAGGTCCTAGTAATTTTGGGGAAGAAAGGAGACAGCAAGGAATGCATGTGCACGTGTGGGTGTGATTGTGTGTCAGTGAGTGAGGAGCTGAAGCTGAGGGCTGGGGGGTGGGGTGGGGAAAATGCCTGGGGGCTGAGGGAGGACGCTGCTTGGTGTCCCAGGGTTCCTGGGGAAGCTCCTGGCCCCACCGGTTCTGCTTCCACCCCCAGGCCCATGAGAGGCTGGAGGAGACGAAGCTGGAGGCCGTGAGAGACAACAACCTGGAGCTGGTGCAGGAGATCCTGCGGGACCTGGCGCAGCTGGCTGAGCAGAGCAGCACAGCCGCGGAGCTGGCCCACATCCTCCAGGAGCCCCACTTCCAGGTTCCTGGCTGCTGGGGCTGGGGTGAGGGAGCAGGAGGTGGGTGGACCGGGGCATGCTGCTGTTGGAGGGGCCAGCAGGAAGTTGGAGCTGAGATGGGAAGAGACCCAGGGCACTGCCCCATTGTCCCTTCTCTTCCCACCACCCCCCAGTCCCTCCTGGAGACGCACGACTCTGTGGCCTCAAAGACCTATGAGACACCACCCCCAAGCCCTGGCCTGGACCCTACATTCAGCAACCAGCCTGTACCTCCCGATGCTGTGCGCATGGTGGGCATCCGCAAGACAGCCGGAGAACATCTGGTGAGGACTGGACAGGGCCAGAGGCGGGGCTGGTGAGGGTGGGGGATTGAGAATAACCAATGAGCGGACAAAAAAGGCCAAGCGTGGTCTGAAGATGAAGATGGGGCCAGCTTTGTGCAGGGAAGGGCCCATGCAGCAAAGGTCGGGGGAAGACCCAGGAGACCATAGACACTGCACACGCACCTGTGTCCGCATCTCTCCAGTCTGCCTGCTTCCCCCCACATTAGTACCTGCTGTAAGTGAAGAATTTAGGCAGAAGGATGGAGGAGGACTTTGTGAGGGCGGGGGTGGGTGGGTAGGGACAGGAATGGAGGAGCCATTAGGAGACTATTTGAAGATTCTGACTTGGAGCAACTGGGGCCTCATCTTACACTCCCTCTGACATCCAGGGTGTAACATTCCGCGTGGAGGGCGGCGAGCTGGTGATCGCACGCATTCTGCATGGGGGCATGGTGGCTCAGCAAGGCCTGCTGCATGTGGGTGACATCATCAAGGAGGTGAACGGGCAGCCAGTGGGCAGTGACCCCCGTGCACTGCAGGAGCTCCTGCGCAACGCCAGTGGCAGTGTCATCCTCAAGATCCTGCCCAGCTACCAGGAGCCCCATCTGCCCCGCCAGGTGGGCCCCTCACCCAGCACAAGGCCCAAGGGATGGCTGAGCCTCCTGGCTGTCAGGGTTGCAGGTCTCACTGAGGCCCTCCTCTCCTACTGGTTTCCTCCAGGGAAGATGGGAGTGGGAACTGCAGCCCAGGGGCAGCTGACCGCAGCCACGGACAGGCCTCTGCCTCTGCTGCACCTGCACGTGCTCCCACATTGGCTGGCATTATACACGCAGCCACAGCCTGGGGTACCTGAGTGTATGAGAGAGTGCCTGCATCGTGGTCAGCGTTCTTCACGTTTGTGCGTGTGTGCAGGGTGGGGTTGTCGTATGTCCTGGACAGCTGTCTCCTGGTTGGTCAATTCTGGGGGTCTGGCTGCTCTGTCTACCTATCCTATTGGCTCTCTCACCCTCCACCAGAGCCCTTCTCCAAGGGTGAGTGGAGGAAGGGATCCAGGATTAGGTGCCAGGGTCCTGTCCCCTACTTAGTGGTCCCACATCCTTGGTCCTGAGATCTGAATCCCATAGTACTAGATGCGAAGGGAGGTTGGCACCAGGGAGGCGCATAGGCAGGCCTGGAGGCATCACTCCTGCAGGGGGACAGTTCCATTGCCCCTTACATCTTTGTCAAAAGAGGGAGCATGGGGTAGACCTCCACCTGCAGCCTTCTGCTGACCCGTCCCCCAACCTTTTGCTGATTCCTGGGCCCAGGTATTTGTGAAATGTCACTTTGACTATGACCCGGCCCGAGACAGCCTCATCCCCTGCAAGGAAGCAGGCCTGCGCTTCAACGCCGGGGACTTGCTCCAGATTGTAAACCAGGATGATGCCAACTGGTGGCAGGTGAGCTGCGGGCACCCCCGCATCTCTCCAGGTATGGTGCATGGGAGGGCGAGGGCACAGGGAGGGGTCCTCTTGCTCAGGCAGATCTTGGTCTCATGTCCGTTTCAGGCATGTCATGTCGAAGGGGGCAGTGCTGGGCTCATCCCCAGCCAGCTGCTGGAGGAGAAGCGGAAAGCATTTGTCAAGAGGGACCTGGAGCTGACACCAAACTCAGGTAGGAGGTCCCCCCTACCCCACACCTCCAATCTGGGATCCGACAGGGCCCTGTCTGCCTCACTCACCCATCTCCCTATGGCCAGGGACCCTATGCGGCAGCCTTTCAGGAAAGAAAAAGAAGCGAATGATGTATTTGACCACCAAGAATGCAGGTGGGTATCACAGCGCCCCCTCCCTTGCCCTCCTCTAACATGGCATGCCTTTCCCTGTCCCCACCCATCACCTGTGAAGATGCGTGCCTGGCTCAGATGCTGCCAGCCGTGTCCCTAGGCCCTGCCCGACTCCCCTGCTCCCCTGTTCCAAGCCCTCTTGCCCTCAGCCTCCCTGAGAGCTCCGCCCCTCCCTCACCATGCAGCCTGGTGAGCAGCGCCATCTCCCTGTGTCCAGAGTTTGACCGTCATGAGCTGCTCATTTATGAGGAGGTGGCCCGCATGCCCCCATTCCGCCGGAAAACCCTGGTATTGATTGGGGCTCAGGGCGTGGGACGGCGCAGCCTGAAGAACAAGCTCATCATGTGGGATCCAGATCGCTATGGCACCACGGTGCCCTGTGAGTGGGAGCTGGGCCCTGCTGAGTAGGGGACAGGGAGCAGGACTCCCCTGGGGGCCAGGGGCTGGGCCCACCGAATGGGCATCTTCATGGGCACCAGGCCAGGTGGTACCTTTGGGTACACGGGTTGGGGTGCACGCCCTCTGTGGGTGGGTAGGAAGGGTGAGGGAGGTGTCCAGCCAACAGGTGGCCTAGTGGGCTGGGCTGGCGTCCCCTTTCCTTCTCTTGTTTCATTTGCTAAAAGCCGTGAAGAAAGTGAGTACCCAGCTGTGCACCCGGGTGAAACAGGCTATGAGCTGCACGTGTGTAGCCTTGTGGAAGACAGGGCTTCTTAGTGGCAGAACCAGCGGGGGTGGTGGAAGCTCCTGGCTGCCAGAGGCAGGACTAAGAGCACTGCCCTGGTCTGCTTGGCTCTTGCTGTGTGGCTTTTGGCTGTACATCGCCCTTTCTGGACCTCAGCCTCTCATCTGTGGGCTCTGGGTTGGACCATGATTGCCACCTCATGTCTCTGTGCCAGTGGGGAGAGTGGGGGGCAGGTGTGTGCAAAGGCAGCAGTGCTGGCAAGATGGGAAGCAGACTGCACCTCCAAGGCTGGGAAATGGGGGCCTGGGTAGGGGTGCATATATGTGTCTGAGGCACTGTGACCTGCCCGTGCCCATTCGGTCCAACCTACCCCCATCCCCCTAGACACCTCCCGGCGGCCGAAAGACTCAGAGCGGGAAGGTCAGGGTTACAGCTTTGTGTCCCGTGGGGAGATGGAGGCTGACATCCGTGCTGGGCGCTACCTGGAGCATGGCGAGTACGAGGGCAACCTGTATGGCACACGTATTGACTCCATCCGGGGCGTGGTCGCTGCTGGGAAGGTGTGCGTGCTGGATGTCAACCCCCAGGTACCGCCACTCTGCTCCTTCCCAGCCTGCCCAATGTCCTCTCTGCTGCCTCAGTGCTCCCCCATATAGTTCCAGACACTTGTCACCTGAGCACGCCCATGTACCCCCTTAACCCTCAACTACTGCTAGAAACCCAGCCCACCTGGAACCTTTCTCAGCCTCCCAGAGCCCCCACTCCTCCTCTGGTCTCCTCCAGTCACCCCAGCCACCTGCCAGCTGTTTGTCATTTGTCCCAGGACTTGTGTACCAGACCCCCAGGCACCCTTTTCTCATCCACTCCCAAGTGCCCACCTCAACCCCGGTCACCCTCACAGCCTTTCTCTGGTTCCTAGGACAGACATGGGGATATGCTCCCTACCCTGCCTTCTCCTTCTGCAGGCGGTGAAGGTGCTACGAACGGCCGAGTTTGTCCCTTACGTGGTGTTCATCGAGGCCCCAGACTTCGAGACCCTGCGGGCCATGAACAGGGCTGCGCTGGAGAGTGGAGTATCCACCAAGCAGCTCACGGTGAGGGCTCTGAGGTGTGGGGGAGGGGTCTGATAGCTGCCTAGGGTGGTGGGGGACAGGTCTGAGCTGACAGAGAGAAGGAGGTGGTGTTGGGGAGGGACAGGGGCCTGCTCCAGTTATCAGTGAGGCAGGACGTGGTCCCCCCTGCATAGATGTGGAAGGGGAGGTCTGAGAGAGGAAGTCCAAAGTCTCAGAGTGAGCCAGGCACACGCCTAGCCTGGGATACATGTGCTTCTGACTCCAGGCCCCTGGCTCAGCCCACTCTGCAGAGACAGAGTGCTGGCCAGAGTGAGTTCCAGAGGGCCACTGGGAGATGTGGGCAGGAGGTGGGCCAGGTGAGCTTGGGTTGCTTACAGCTGGGGGAAAGCTGAAGGGTAGGAGAAAGCCAGAGGCGGGAAGGCTGGCTGGAGGATTGAGTCAGCCTCAGGGAGCAGGCAGCGCCTGGAGGAGAGGCTTCAAGGCCTCATTGCAGAACTCCAGCCCCATCCTCCTTCCTCCCTACGTCTTGCTGCGCCTTCCCAGGAGGTGGAGAGTTTGCGGCGCTCTGAGCTCAGGGGTCCCTCTGCTGGCCATGCCTGGTGCTGCAGCATTCAGGCCCCAGATCAGAGCGTGCCTGGGGCCCAGGAGAGGCTGTCTAGGCTGGCACCCTTCTGCCAATGACCCCCTTAAGGAGCTCTGGACCTTTGCCTGATCCCCATTCTGGGTACCTCCTCCTTGGCAACAGGTGTGGCCAACTGGAACTGTTGGGATGCGGCTAGCTTCAGCTTATTTAAGTCAGTTGTCAAGTACCCTTCCCCACCCCTGCCCATCCAGCTTCCACTGGGTCGAGGGTGGGATTGCCCTGGTACCAGCCTGTCTAGCTGCATAGGTAAGGCAGCCTAGGCAGACTTGAGGGAGCACTGGCTTGAGAGTCAGGCAGACCCTGATTAGCCACTGGCTGGCTGTGTGACCTTTTTGTGCCTTCATTTTCTCTGTTATAAATGGGAAAGAATTAATCCTACCTTGCAGAGCTCTAGTGAAGATCATGTGGCACGCAAAGCATTTAGGGGTGTGATTGGCAGTTATTAAAGCTTATTTCCTCCCTTGCACTCACCATCTGTTTGTGGTTGATGGTGAGCCACTTTGAGGCACGCAGAGAGGGGCCCCTGCATCCCTAGCCAGGGAGTCCACACCAGGGTTGGGCTTTGGGAAACGGGGGCAGCTGTAGCTCCTTCTGACAGTGGGGGTGAGTTGTGGGCACTGACTGTAGGGAGGTCCCCTTGTGCCTGGGCAGGAGGCGGACCTGAGACGGACAGTGGAGGAGAGCAGCCGCATCCAGAGGGGCTATGGGCACTACTTTGACCTCTGCCTGGTCAATAGCAACCTGGAGAGGACCTTCCGCGAGCTCCAGGCAGCCATGGAGAAGCTACGGACAGAGCCCCAGTGGGTGCCTGTCAGCTGGGTGTACTGAGCCTGTTCACCTGGTCCTTGGCCCACTCTGTGTTGAAACCCAGAACCTGAATCCATCCCCTTCCTGACCTGTGACCCCCTGCCACAATCCTTAGCCCCCATATCTGGCTGTCCTTGGGTAACAGCTCCCAGCAGGCCCTAAGTCTGGCTTCAGCACAGAGGCGTGCACTGCCAGGGAGGTGGGCATTCATGGGGTACCCTGTGCCCAGGTGCTGCCCACTCCCGATGCCCATTGGCCACCAGATATCTCTGAGGGCCAAGCTCTGCCCAGGAATGTGTCAGAGTCACCTCCATAATAGTCAGTACAGAGAAGATAAAAGCTGCTTTGGGACCACATGGTCAGTAGGCACACTGCCCCCGCCACCCCTCCCCAGTCACCAGTTCTCCTCTGGACTAGCCACACCTACCCCATTCCTGGACTCCTCCCACCTCTCACCCCTGTGTCGCAGGAACAGGCCTTGGGCTGTTTCCGTGTGACCAGGGGAATATGTGGCCTGCTGACAGCCAGGCAGGCCCGGGTGGTGGTGCCAGCCTGGTGCCATCTTGAAGGCTGGAGGAGTCAGAGTGAGAGCCAGTGGCCACAGCTGCAGAGCACTGCAGCTCCCAGCTCCCTCAGAAACGGACAGGGTCACAGGGCAGATGCTGCTCGGTCCCTCCCTCATCCACAGCTTCTCACTGCCGAAGTTTCTCCAGATTTCTCCAATGTGTCCTGACAGGTCAGCCCTGCTCCCCACAGGACCAGGCTGGCAGGGGCCAGTGGGCTCAGCCCAGGTAGGGGTGGGATGGAGGGCTGAGCCCTGTGACAACCTGCTGCTACCAACTGAAGAGCCCCAAGTTCTCCATGGCCCACAGCAGGCACAGGTCTGAGCTCTATGTCCTTGACCTTGGTCCATTTTGGTTTTCTCTCTAGCCAGGTCCAGGTAGCCCACTTGCATCAGGGCTGCGGGGTTGGAGGGGCTAAGGAGGAGTGCAGAGGGGACCTTGGGAGCCTGGGCTTGAAGGACAGTTGCCCTCCAGGAGGTTCCTCACACACAACTCCAGAGGCGCCATTTACACTGTAGTCTGCACAGCCTGTGGTTCCACGTGCATGCTCGGCACCTGTCTGTGCCTCTGGCACCGGGGTGTGTGTGTGCGTGTGTGCGCATGTGTGTGTGTGTCAGGTTTAGTTTGGGGCGGAAGCAAAGAGTTGTTTTGTTTTGGAGGTCACTCTTTGGGGCCCCTTTCTGGGGGTTCCCCATGAGCCCTCATTTCTTATGATACCCTGATCCCAGACTCCTTAGCCCTGGTCCTTTCCTGATGTCTCCTCCCTTGTCTTATTGTCTCCCTACCCTAAATGCCCCCCTGCCATAACTTGGGGAGGGCAGTTTTATAAAATAGGAGACTCCCTTTAAGAAAGAATGCTGTCCTAGATGTACTTGGGCATCTCATCCTTCATTGTTCTCTGCATTCCTTCCGGGGTGAGCCTGTCCTCAGAGGGGACAACCTGTGACACCCCGAGTCCAAACCCCTGTGCCTCCCAGTTCTTCTGAGTGTCTAACTAGTCTTCGCTGCAGCGTCAGCCAAAGCTGGCTCCTGAACCACTGTGTGCCCATTTCCTAGGGAAGGGGAAGGAGAATAAACAGAATATTTATTACAAATGTTAGAATATATTTCTTATACTAGGAATCTCATTTGCATTTGCATAGAGTATACACATGGGGTGGAAAGGCCAGGCCTGCCCCCATCTCGTTGGTGTGGCTCTGCGTATACTACACACTCATCCTCCTGCTCCTCTTTTCCCTTAGTCAGTGTCCTTTCATCCTGATTCAGCGCTCCCTTGCATCACCCTCAGCCTAAGGGAGTGGGAAGGAAATGGAGTGTTTTCTTGCTGACCTGAGGCTATGGGGTCACTTGCCATTTCCTACCTTTCCTGGGGGATTTGAGGGTAGAGGCAAGGGAAGATTTGTTGTTGCAGCTGCCTCTACTCCCTTGGTCCAAATGACCATCATCTCTGATGGAGATGGGTTGGGTACCTGGCTCTCATGGCACCTTCACTGCTAGTGATGTCCAAGGGGCAGGCCTGGGGCCTTTCCCTCCTGTTTCTTCTCAGTCTTTCCTCTCTGAGCAGCCTCCTACATCCCCTGCCTGAGCCCCACTCCACAGCCATCCCAGGTACCTATCAGGTGGGAGCAGAGGCTGTCAGTCCTTGGCTCACCTGGAACAGGGCTGGGGCTGGGTTGGAACAGGTGTGTGTACCCACCACATTAGCTGTATGACTCTGTTCTCCCTCCCTGCCATTGTGGACTCTTGTATTTGAGGGACCTCGAAAGAGTGAGGACCCTACCATCCACTGTCCATATTCAGTCCCAGCCCCAGTGCGCTTCCTCTGTCCCCTCCCTCAGCCATCCAATTCTTGACTTTTCTCACTGGTTTTCTTTTTCCTTGGATTAAATGTGAAAGCAAAGGCTTCTGACTCTGCTTGTCTTTGGTTGGGGTTGGGGTTGGGTGGATGGCTTTGGGAGAGGGTGAGAGCTGGGGAGCACAGCACAGATGACTCTACTAGAATGGAAGTCAGAGTGACACGTGTTGTTTTCTGCGATATCTTCCTTTCCTCTGTCTTGCCCCTGCACACTCCCCCATCCCCAGAAGATGCTCCGTCTAAGTGCTTGTACCCAAGGACATGAACAGACATTTCTCAAAAGACGACATACAAGTGACAATGTATGAAAAAGTGCTTTACATCACTAATCATCAGAGAAATGCAAACCAAAACCACCATGAGTTACCATCTCACACCAGTCAGAATGGCTATTATTAAAAGGTCAAAAAATAAGAGATGCTGGTGAAGTTGCAGACAAGAGGGAGTGCTTATACACTACTGGTGGGAACGTACATTAGTTCAGCCCCCGTGGAAAGCTGTTTGGGGAGTTCTTATAGAACTACCATTCATTCCAGCAATCCCATCACTGGGCAGATCCAAAGGAGAAGAAAACATTCCACCAAAAAGATACCTGCACTTGTGTGACTGTCACTACGGGACTGAACGAAGGAGGATGAACGCCACTTGTGACAGTTACTACGGGACTGAACAAAAGAGGACGAATAAAGAAATGAAAACTTAAGACAAAAGAATCTGCTTTAAAGAAGGGGTCCTTGCTTTTGCTTCTAGTGAGCAAGGACCTTGAGCTTCCACAGCCCTCCATATTTATTGGGTAGAAAGAGCAGGGAGGAGCAGATAACCTTTGGTCAGCTGCTTGATTTATCACAGGTTCACATAATTGCTGACAGGCTTCATGTGTGCCTGTAGATAATCACAAACACTGCACCTGGGGTGTGACTGCCCTCGGCATTCCTTCTGGGTGGCAGATGCAGTTTGTCAGTTTGCCAACATTCTGCATTATGAGAACAGTTTGCTCATATAGCCTCCAGTGGTATACCGAGTTGATCATGACCCTCATTCTTTTGGCCTCCATCTCCCCCTTTTTGTTTTTACATTAATTGAACAAAATCTGTCCTCATGGGGGTTGATGTCAGTGTGACTCTGGTCAGTCCTCATTCTGTCTTTGCACTCAGATTCAACTGGCTCTTGGCTCATACCAGGGGAACCAGGCCCATGGTTGGGATCCATGGGTCCCTCCAGTCTCCTGTTCCATGGTTGCACACACCTGGAGGGCACCCACACGGTTTGTCCATCTCCTATAAAAACATAAGCCTACCCTCGTCCCCACGTTAGTAAATCTATAGGCAGTGGGAAACATATTCTGAGGTTCCTTAATGCTTTTCCTACAAAATGCTGACATAACGTAGGACTGCTGAGCATGCCTTGGGGTAAAACTTTCCATTGATAATGAGAAACAGGCTTTCTCCAATCAACAGAAGGCACAGACAACAAATCGAGGCTTATCCTTCTCGTGTAAGGGTATAGTAAAAAAAAAACTCCAAGATCCATTACTGCCAGAGGCCAGTCTCTTGCTCCCGTATCCATAAGCCCACAAAACTTTTAATTTGCACTGCACAAGTGGGTCTACTAGATGCTATTGGTTGTGATAGATAAATGTCCCTTTGAGTTGTACTTCCAAATCCTTGATTCCCTTGTTTCTTCTTTTGTGGAGAAGGGTGTAATTTGCAGGGGATAAGCAACAGTTGAGCAATATAATCTCCCAGCTCAAAACCCAAAGATCTCGTAACATTATCACTACTTGAACTTCTCCTTCAAAATCCGAATCAACAACTCCTGGGACTACAGTAATGCCCTGGAAGTTAAGACAGCTTTGGCCTAAAATTAATCCCATGTATCCTGTTGGCAAAGGTCCACAAATACCAGTGGGAATCTTGGTGGATTTTTCTCCTCCAACTAAAGTAACCCATTCTCTGACTGGGAGACCCAATCCTGTGCTTCCAGGTGTTCCTGGGGAAAGGGAATCAATGTGCCTCTGGAAACCCACCCCTGAAACAGAGTTGTGGCCTGGACTGGGAATGCCCTCATTGTTTGAGGTGCCCACATCCAGGCCCCCTTCTCATTTCCCCACAGAGGGGTGCTGTTTTGATGAAATTTTGAATGGCATTGATGAGCCCAATGATTTCCTTTATTGCAAGGAGGGCAAAATCCTGGTGTTTTTTCTATTGTGGGGTAGGGAACTGTATTATAAGATCCCTTCTTTCCAGAGATCTGACGGCATTCTTTTTTGAAATGTCCAATTTTTCCACAATTATAACATTTTCCCACTTCAGGGTTTGACCCTTGGCTTTTAGGTTTATCAACTACTAAAGTAGCCATTGCTTGAGCCAACATTGTAGAGCGATGAAGCTCAGTTCCCACATCTTGACAAGCTCTGAGAAAATTTCCTAAGCTTCTTGTACATCTCACAGGTGCCAGTGCACGTTTACAATCCACGTTAGCATTCTCAAAGCCAAAGTTAGTATTTCTGCAGCCACAAAAGAAGACGGTACAGGCCAATCTTCACCCTCCCTCTCCTATTCACCACCCTTGATAGGTGCTGTGGGTGGGGCAAAAAATTCTTTCAAATTTTGAAATAATGACAAAAGGACAGTACGGACCAAACTCCAAACAGAAAAAACAGAAAGAATGGACAAATTCTGCCCCATGTTACCCTGATTCAGAAACTTCCCGCTCCCAGTACCTCTTTAGAATGCTGACCTTATATCCCAGGTACTTCTTTAGGGCACTGACCTTATATCCACTGCCAGCAGACTCCTTCAGGGGTGTCTCATTTGTCTGGTCAGTTTCACTTTCTCTGCTCCAGCAGACCCTCCTCATTCATGTCCCTGTCTGTCCCTGTCTGTCTCTGCTAGTCTCTACTAGTCCCTGCAAGTCCCTGCTTGTCTCTATCTGTCCCTGTCCCTGTTCATCCCTGTTTGGGCACCACTTGTGACAGTTACTAGGGGACTGAACAAAAGAGGATGAACGCAGAAATGAAAACTTAAGACAAAAGAATCTGTTTTAAAGAAGGGGTCGGGGGCTTCTTGCTTCTAGTGAGCAAGGGCCCTGAGCTTCCACAGCCCTCCACGTTTATTGGGTAGAGAGAGTAGGGAAGAGCAGGTAACCATTGGTCAGCTGCTTGATTTATCACAGGTTCACATAATTGCTGACAGGCTTCAGGTGTGCCTGTAGATAATCACAAACACTGGGCCTGGGGCGTGACTGCCTTCAGCATTCCTTCTGGGTGGCAGACACAGTTTGTCAGTTTGCCAACATTCTGCATTTATGAGAACAGTTTGCTGTTTGCTTATATAGCCTCCAGTGGTAAACTGAGTTGATCATGACCTTCATTCTTTTGGCCTCCAACACACTTGTATGCTTATCGTAGCACTATTCACCATAGCAAAGACATGGAATCAACTTAGGTGCCCACCAGTGGTGGATTGGATAAAGAAAATATGGTACATTTACACCATGGGATATAATGCAGCCATAAAAATAATGAAATCGGCTGGGCATGGTGGCTCACTCCTGTACTCCCAGCACTTTGGGAGGCAAAGGCGGGAGGATCACCTGAGGTCAGGAGTTGGAGACCAGGCTGGCCAACATAGTGAAATCCTGTGTCTACCAAAAATACAAAAATTAGCCAGGCATGGTGGTGCGCGCCTGTAGTCCCAGCTATTCAGGAGGCTGAGGCGGGAGAATTGCTTGTATTGCAACCTGGGAGGCAGAGGTTACAGTGAGCCAAGATCACGCCACTGCACTCCAGCCTGGGCGACAGAGTGAGACGCTGTATCAAAAAAAAAAAAAAAAAAAAAAAAAAAAAATCATGTCCTTTGCAGTAACATGAATACAGCTGGAGGCCATTATCTTAAGCAAATTAACATAGAAACAGAAAATCAAATGCCGTATGTCCTCACTTATAAGCGGGAGCTAAACATTGGGTACACATGGACATAAAGATGGCAACATTAGACACTGAGGACGATGAGAGGAGGGAGGGAGGGAGGGAAGGAGGGAGACAAGGGTTGAAAAATGACATATTGGCCGGGCACAGTGGCTCACGCCTATAATCCCAGCACTTTGGGAGGCTGAGGCGGGCGGATAATCTGAGGTCAGGAGTTCAAGACCAGCTTGGCCAACATGGTGAAACCCCGTCTCTACTAAAAATACAAAAATTAGCCAGGTGTGGTGGCACGCACCTGTAATCCCAGCTACTTGGGAGGCTGAGGCAGGACAATCACTTGAACCTGGGAGGTGGAGATTTCAGTGAGCCAAGATTGTGCCATTGTACTCCAGCCTGGGGGACAGAGCAAGACTCCGTCTCAAAAAAAAAAAAAAAGAAAAGAAAAGAAAAGAAAAACTACATATTGATGACATATTGGGTTCTCTGCACACTATTTGGGTGACAGGTTCAATAGAAACCCAAACCTCAGCATCACACAATATGCCTATGTAACAAACCTGCACATGTACCCCCTAAAAATCTAAAATTTAAAAAAAAATAAATGCCTGCACCCAGGTGTCTGCAAGCATTCATGGGGCTAGAGGACTCAGACATGCTGTGGCTAATCCACTCAGCTCCACCTGGAACTTTTGTGGCCCCCAGCAGGTCCCTCTACCTCTCTGGGCTTCAGGTTCATCTTCTGTAAAAGTGTCATGGACCCTCCCAGTGGTAACACTAGAATTGCTTCCAGGTGCTCAAAAACAGGGGCCATAAGTGACATCAGAAGACCACCCAAGGGCAATGTTTGGCAAATCCTTCAGGGTTAAGGGATCAGCTTTCTTCCTACCTGAGTTATTCAGCAGAGCTGCGTGCCACTCCTTCGGGATCATTGAGGATTCTCAGGAGCTTTGGCGGTTCCATTCTCCCTGCAATGGCCAGATGAGCAACCACCCTTCCTTTGATTTCCCCAAAGCATCCATGGGGGTTCATATCACCTCATAGTTCTGATGGGAATTTGGCATTGATTATTAAACACCTCTATTCCAAAGAACTTCTGACCATTCTTAGCACAAAGAATGTCTTTCTGGTGAACTTCTTCTCTTTTGGTCCCTTGCCTCCACCATGTTGCTGGGTCCTCTCTGTCCTCTCTTTTTTTCTCTCATTTCTGGACAACTTTCTTCCCATTTCCTGGGGCATTCCTGGAAACTCAGTATTTCTCTACTAAGCAACTCTGCACTTGTATTTCTGTCTCAATCCAGTGGTTCTCAATTCTAGCTGCCCGTTAGAATCACCTGGAGAGTTAAAAATACAATTGCCTAGGCCCTTCTCTAGATCAATTAGATCAGAAGTTCAGGAGGGGCCAACCCTTGTAACAACCACCACATCTCAGCAACTTAATAACTTCGTTACTCATTTCTTGCTCACATGACATCTCATGTATGTTGAGTGGTGCTACTAGCATTGATTCAGGGATCTAGCCTCTTTCCATCTTGTGACTTCATCTTTTTTTTTTTTTTTTTGAGATGGAGTCTCGCTCTGTTGCCCAGGCTGGAGTGCAGTGGCACAATCTTAGCTCACTGCAACCTCCACCTGCCGGGTTCAAGCAATTCTGCTGCCTCAGCCTCCCGAGTATCTGGGACTATAGGCGTGCACCACCATGCCTGACTAATTTTTTTGTATTTTTAGTAGAGACGGGGTTTCACCATGCCGGCCAGGCTGGTCTCGAACTCCTGACCTCATGATCTGCCCGCCTCAGCCTCCCAAAGTGCTCAAAGTGCTGAGATTGCAAGCGTGAGCCATCGTGCCCAGCCAACACTTTATCTTTAATGAGTGGACTCCATAGGTGTCATTGAAGAGGAAGATAGTTTTTTTTTTTTTTTTGAGATAGAGTCTTTGCTCTGTCATCCAGGCTGGAGTGTAGTGGTGCAATCATGGCTCACTGCAGCCTCAACCTCCCTGGCTCAAGCAAATCTCCTGCCTCAGCCACTTGAGTAGTTGGAACTACAGGTACATGCCACTGCGCCTGGCTAATTTTTTTATTTTTTGCAGAGATGGGGTCTTCTTTGCTTCCCAGGCTGGTTTCGAACTCCTGAGCTCAAACAGTTCTCCCACCTTGGCCTCCCAAAGCTCTGGGATTACAGGCATCAGCCATCATGCCTGGCCCATGGTTTCTTTTAATTTGGTCTTTAGGTCTCTCTTGACAGTGGCCATAAGCTGAGACAGCAATTTTCTTTCTTTCTTTTCTTATCTTTTTTTTTTTTTTTTGAGACTGGGTCTCGCTCTGTCACCCAGGCTAGAGTGCAGTGGCGCAATCTCGACTCACTGCAGCCTCCACCTCCTGGGTTCAAGTGATTCTCCTGCCTCAGCCTCCTGAGTAGCTGGGATTACAGCATGTACCACCATGCCCGGCTAATTTTATATTTTTAGTAGAGATGGGGTTTCACCATATTGGCCAGGCTAGTCTCAAACTCCTGGCCTCAAGTGATCCACTGGACTCAGCCTCCCAAAGTGCTGGCATTACAGGTGTGAGCTACTGCGCCCGGTCTGAGATAGCAATTTTCTAGGAGAGCCCCAATCAGGGGAAAGTTAAGTTACAGCGTGTAGGTCAGGTGAGACACAATGAGAAAGTGAAACCCAAATGCATGAAACAGAAGAAATGTATTACTTACAGGTCCCAGAGACATTAGGGGCATCTACTGGTTGCCAATGGGAAGTCTGGAGGTGGCAAGGAGCTCAACCAGTGAGTGGGAGCAGGAGAGAGATGGTGACAGACCTTGGGGCAAAGCTTTTATCGGAGTCCAGGGGTTTACCCAAGCAAGTTTCCCGTACAGAGTTCTAATTGACGGGTTTAGAGCAAGCAGGCACGAGTTCCATGGGGTCATGCTGTGACTGTGAGGTAGTCACTGTGGCATATTTGCACAGTCCCTGTGTAAGAGGGTAGGGCAAGTCAGGTGGGTCATATCTAGCTGTCTCATAGAGAGGTGGTCACGAGGAAGTGGTTGTATGAAGCAGGAACTGGGATCGATCATATTGAGGAACTGCGAGAGGGCAGAGAACTGGAAACTGTGGCTGGAAGGGGCCCGGCTTCTGATATGAGAAAGTCCAGCTTATATGTAAAATGGATGCCAAGGCAACATAAAATTATAAGAATTCACTACACCAAAAGAGGGCTGTCACCAAAACCTGATCATGCTGGCACCCTGATCTTGGACCTCTAACCTACAGAACTGTGAGAAATCGATTTCTGTTGTTGAGAAGCCACCAACACTATGGCACTTTGTGATAGCAGCCCAAATTAAGAAAAAGACCTAAATAAATAGAGTTATACTATATTCATGGGTTGGAATCAATGTTGTTCAGAGGACAGTTCTCCCCAAACTGATCTATGTAATCAATGTAATCCCAATCAAAATCCTAGCAAGCTTTTTTTGGTATAAATTGATAAGCTGATGCTAAAATCCACATGGAAATACTAGAAATCTAAAAGAGCAAAAACAACTTTGATAAAGAACAAAGTTGGAGGATTTATACTACTTGATTTTGAGACATATTATAAAGCTACAGCAATCAAGACAGTGTGGTATTGACATAAAGATAGATAAATAGGTCAATAGAACAGAAAAGGCCAGAAACAGACTCACACAAATGTGTTTAACTGATTTCAAAGTAGTGCAATGTCAATTCAGTAGAGGAAGGACAAGGTAGCCTTTTCAACAAATGGTGCTGGAATAGTTGGATATATCCATACACAAAAAAAGGAAGAAGATGAAGGAAGAAAGGAGGAGGAGGAGAGAAGAAGAAGAAGGAGAAGGAGAAGGAGGAGGAGGAGGAGGAGGAGAAGAGGAAGAAGAAGAAGAAGAAGAAGAAGAAGAAGAAGAAGAAGAAGAAGAAGCTGTTTTACTCACACGTATATGAAAATTAACTCAAGTTCAATCATAAGTCTAAATGTAAAGCCTAAAACTATAACACTTCTAGAAGAAAACATAGGAGAAAATCCTTATGATCCTGGGTTAGGCAAAGATTTTTTAGATACAACACCAAAAAGCATGACCCATAAAAGAAAAAATTGACACACTGAACTTCATCAAAATGTCAAACTTCTGCTCTGTGAAAGACTCTTTTTTTCCCTTTTTCAGTGCAGCAAGCTAAGAAGACCTTTTTAAGAGAATGAAAAGACAAGTCACACACTGGGAGAAGATAACTGTAAATCACATATTTGACGAAGGATTTATTTCTAGAATATATGAAGAGCTCTCTAAACTCAATAAAAATAGATGAAATATTTGAACAGAAATTTCACCAAAGAAGATAAATGGATGGCAAATTAGCACATAAAAAGATGCTCAAAGTCATTAGTTATCAGAGAGATATAAATTAAAGCTACAATTTTGGTGCAGTTTATACAATTATCAGAATGGTTAAAATGAAAAAGGCTGATAGTAGTGAGTGTCAATGGCGGAACTGGAATTCTTCTGCATGGCTGGTGGGAATGCAAAATGTTATGACCACTTTGGAAAACATGAGCATATACCTACCATATGGCCCAGATGTTCCACTCCGAGGTATTTACCCAAGAGAAGTGATAGCACGCAAAGACTTGTACATGAATCTTCATAGCAGCTCAATTTTTAATAGCCCCAGACTGGAAAGAACCCAAATATCCATCGACTGGTGAATGAGGATGGGAGTGAGGCAGGATTACAAAGGAGCAGAAGAAAACTTTTGGGGGTGATGGATATATTCATTATCTTGATTGTGGTGACTGTTTCACAGGTATATACATAATACCAAACTTATCCAATAGTATACTCTAAACACGTGCAATTTATTGAATGCCAACTATACTTTTTTTTTTTTTTGAGACAGAGTTTTACTCTTGTTGCCCAGGCTGGAGTGCAATGGTGCGAGCTTGGCTCACTGCAACCTCCACCTGCCAGTTTCAAGCAATTCTCCTGCCTCAGCCTCTTGAGTAGCTGGGATTACAGGCAAGCGCCACCACGCCCGGCTAATTTTGTATTTTTAGTGGAGACGGGGTTTCACCATATTGGCCAGGCTGGTCTCGAATTCCTGACCTCAGGTGATCCACCAGCCTCGGCCTCCCAAAGTGCTGGGATTACAGGCATGACCCAATGTGCCTGTCCCCAGTTATAACTTAATAAAGCTGTTAAAAATAGTAATTAACAATGATGTCCAGTTCATTGGAAAAGAAAAAAAGAGAGAATGAACAGAATTAAAAACTGGAAGAAAATGGTCTGCAAGATAGGAGCGAGTGATGGGAGTTAAAGGGTTTGGGGATCCTATATTATTCAAGGAAAAATTAAGGATTGTGAGGATATTAACTGTAGTCTTTGTTGAAAATCTATGTATAATACAAAGTTCAAGATTCAAAATAGAGGATATAACCTCCACACTGTAGAAGGAAAAAGAATGGCATAAGAAAACAAAAATAGAACTTAGTCAATCCAAAAAAAGGCAAGAAAGACAATAAGGAAAGGGCCACTGGTTTTGTCTCTTCTGTCCCAGCCCATGTGTGATTGCAGATGGGCAGATCTGCTGCTTTGCATCAGACTCAGGGCCTCGGCACTCACATCCAGCCCCATGGTGCCGTCCCAGCTGTCAGCCCCAGGTGCTTGCTTGCCACACCTTGAAGTGATACTGGCGAAGAGCTCTTCCCTGCTCCTGGGAAGACTCCCCCAAAGCACATCACAGCCTCTTGCATGTCTTAGGCACTTTCCACCTTCTCTGTTTCTGTTTTCTTTCCCCCTATATGCCCCTTCCTTACCCACTTCCTGGATGAATTTACAAATTTCTCCTTAATAGACCTCAATGGATTAGAATCATAATCTCCAATTCTTTGTCAAGAGTAAGGTGGGGAAGAGAGGCCTTAAATAATCCATTGTGGTGTTAAAATGTTTCTTTCTGGCCACCCGCGTGGTGGTTCACACCTGTAATCCCAGCACACTAGGAGGCCGTAGGGGGGGATCACCTGATGTCAAGAGTTTGAGACCAGCCTGGTCAACATGGTGAAACCTCGTCTCTACTAAAAATACAAAAATTAGCCAGGTGTGGTGGTGCGCACCTGTAGTCCCAGCTACTTGGGAGGCAGGAGAATCGCTTGAACCCGGGAGGCGGAGGTTGCAGTGAGCGAGATTGTGCCATTGTACCCCAGCCTGGGCGACAGAGCAAAAACTCCATCTCAAAAAAAAAAAAAAAGTTTCTTTTAAAGAAATACCTGGACTGGTAAGTGACAGTTTGTTATTTTTGTTATATTTACTGTCCTAATTTGGCAAAACTAAATGTTTGCAATTCTTTGATGTTCCTCCAATTTTTTCTGAAGTTTTACCTCCCAGCAAAAGTCCCTCATTCTCAGGATAGGTGAGCAGTGACTTGTTGCTTCTTTTTGTTTAAGGGGATTGAATAAAACCTCACGTAAATACCAAAGACTGCAGATCTGAGTATTCAGGTACAAACACAAAACCAAGGTGTATCAAAATGGGGGATTGCAAAGTGTCAGCTGGTAAGGGAGTGGCCTTTCTCCCCTACCTGTCAGGAGCTGGGCCCTCTTGGTGGTACTGTGGGAATAAGAGAGTGTCTTTGAGTAATATTTGCATGTCTCATAAATCCACTGAAACTTGGAATTCCATGGATGCCAATCCTAGGTTGCCTGGGAGAGTGCTCTGCCTCTCAAAATATGTCAATTTATTTAGCCTAGTCTGCGAATGGGCAAGGGATGGGAGTGGGATGGCTGAGCTGACTGCCTCCTGGTTCCCAGGAAGCCCCGGCTCCAGTAGGTGAGGAGAGATTCAGAGGACAGGAGGGTTCTTTCCTTCGAGGGAAACCCCAGCCAAGGGATTTTTCAGGGGGGAAGCCTGCTTTTGATGCACTTCTAGGGTGCATTCTGACAGTGTGTGTGCCCAGGTCCCAGCAGAGGATTTGGGACCATCTGAAACTTGCTGCTTCCTATGTCCCAAACACCTTGGCACACACAGTGCCTGCAGCCTGGGTGCAGCACACAGAGCTCGGGCCTGGCAGCTCACTCTCCACCTGGAGAAGGTACTTGGTGCAACCCCAGCCCAGGGGCCTCGGGCACAGGCTGGCACCTTCCGGTGAGCTGCTCTAGCTTCATCAGACCAGTTCCACCTCCACCCAGTCCCCCAGGCCCTCGAGGTTCTGACCACAGGGCCATTATTGAACTGTTTCTCCTGCCTTTCCAGGAGGGACAGGTGCAGAGGACTTCAAGAAACACTGATTCAAGGGTCTGGGTGAAATTGGTGCTCCCACTCCAGGAAGCTGTTTAGCAAGAGGCATCAGTAACTTCAAAAATGTTCACTTTCCATGCACGCAAATCCTTCTTTAAGAAATCTCCCGGCCAGGTGCAGTGGCTCATGTCTGTAATCCCAGCACTTTGGGAGGCTGAGGCAGGCGGATCACTTGAGGTCAGGAGTTCAAGACCTGGCCAACATGGTGAAATCCTGTCTCTACTAAAAATTCGAAAATTAGTGGGGTGTGGTGGCAGACGCCTGTAGTCCCAGCTACTTGGGAGGTTGAGGCAGGAGAATGGCTTGAGTCAGGGAGATGGAGGTTGCAGTGAGCTGAGATTGCGTCACTCAACTCCAACCTGGGCGACAGAGCAAGACTCTGTCTCCAAGAAAAAAAAAAGAAAAAGAAAAAAGAAAAGAAATCTCCCAATGCAGATAAACCCCCAGGCAAAGATTCACCCACACTTATCTACAATAGCAAAAATGGAAGCAAATTAAATATCGAGTGATAGAAAATTGGTTAAATAAGTTGAGACACACTGATAGGATGGAATATGCAGCTGATGAACATTTTATTTATAAAAAGGTCTGTAAAACACAGAGAAGTGCTGGAATAAAGTGATGGAACGATAAAGTGGAAAAGGCAGGATACAAAGTTGTATATACAAGATAATTGCTCTGTAAAAAGAACACCGGCAAATTATGTGGAGAAGAAAAGAGTGGAAGGAAGTACAACAAAACTAGATAATGATAGTCTCTGGTGAGACTATGGGTGACATTTTTTCTTCCTTTTCTTTTTCCCCTCCATCTTTCCAAGTGTTGCATACTGAACAACTCTTAATTTCACTTTTTCAAGGAAATAGGGCCAGGCGCGGTGGCTCATGCCTGTAATCCCGGCAATTTGGGAGACTGAAGCAGGAGGATCATTTGAGGTCAGGAGTTCGAGACCAGCCTGGCCAACATGGTGAAACCCCGTCTCTACTAAAAATACAAAAATTAGCCAGGTGTGGTGGTGCTTGCCTGTAATCCCAGCTACTCGGGAGGCTGAGGCAGAAGAATCGCTTGAACCCAGGAGGCGGAGTTTGCAGATCGTGCTACTGCACTCCAGCCTGGGCGGCAGCGCGAGATTCTGTCTTAAAAAACAAGAATAATAGAAAAAGAAAAAAAATAGTAGTTGTGCTACTTTACCCCCACCCCCGACCCCTTCTCCAGGGGGCTGGACTCAGAGTCACCTTCAGGTATCCGCCCTGTTCCTACTCTCCTCCGTGTTAGACACCCACGTGCACTCTGGTTTCCTAGTCTTCTCTCTAGCCACCAGAACCCATAGGCAAGTAACCCTTTCCAGACAAGGAAGGAGCCAAGGTTTTCTTCATCATTTTTCCAAAGGCAAGAAGGCATGGCTAGGGAGGGCGAATGGAAAAGCAACCACTCTCTGCTGGTCCTGAGCTTATCCCTGCAATGTGCACCTGACCTGACCCGGGCCTGGACTTAGGCAGGCCTCAGGGGAGTCCCCAGCTGGGTCATGGTGTCATGGACAGAGCAGATCTTATGGGGGCAGGTGGGAGAAGTCATAGCCCAAATGCAGACTCTAAGCTGGAGGGGTCTGAGCGTTCATCAGGCCCACTGGCCCTCAAACTCAAGTGCGACAGTCACTGGGCATTGTTAGAAATTCAGAGTCCTGCACCAAGTCCCAGAGATGGTTTTGGTGGGTCTTGGTGGGGCCCAGGAATCACATTTTTCACAGGTTTCCTGAAGGGCTGGGATGCAGTTGGTTCAAAGAGAAGCCAGAATCCCAGTCTCACCCCAGCATGCTCCTCTTCATCACCAGCTGATGCAGGAGACCGTGGGACTGAGTCTGAGGACGCCAGGGAGGGAGGACAAGGTGGGGTCTGGAGCGGGAGGAAGGCAGGGTCCGACACTGGGCATGAGGCCCAGGAGAGTTCCTGGCAGATAGAAACTCAGACCAGATCCACTGAGCCTTGCCTGGCCCTGCTGAGGGTCAGCAGTCTGGTACCCTGACCAGGGATGTGAACCTATCAGGGATGTCCCAGTCTCCAGCCGGAAGGGCAAGGCCACCGCTCTGGGCTCCAGGGCTGACAAACGCTTCTAGGTCAGGCTGGAACATGCAGGAGGAGAGCCTGGGGAGGGTGGGGAGAGCCCTGGAGTCCGGGCAGCTGGACTCTGAGGCTGAGGTGGAAAGCTTTCGGGAATCAGTGCTGATCCAGCCAGCCACACTGCTTCGTGGCTGGCCTGGCCAGGAGGGCCTCCTGCCCTACACTGAGACAAACTTCGAGAAGCCCAGCTCCTCCTCAGATGTGCGGAGGGGAGGCATCGAGATCACGTCCCCCTCAGGGGCCTGGGAAGGGGCTTCCTTTTCCTCTGTAGTCTGTAAAGACAACAGTGGGGTTTGGAGAGCAGAGCCCAAATGAAGGGGTGGGGGGTGTGAGGGGTGGTCCCCAGGTAGCTGCTGCATCCACCCAGCCTTTTCCACAAGTTCCAGCCCTCCGTCCATCTGCAGAGGCACAGGACCTAACAACTTCTCCTCCCCAGAACTCCCAGGCTTTGATTCATGGCCTCTCATGACCCCAATCCATCCCTCCCGCAGGGTGCCCTCAAGGCCCCAGGCTGGGTTCTGGTGCAGTTATGGCCTCCTGCCAGCCCACAGCACTGTCAGCCGTGACTCCCAACAAGCTATTCAGGAATTTTCTGGACTGGAAAAAAAGAGGATGTGAGGTCAAAAGCTCTGGCTTCCCAGGTGAAATGGGCTAGGCCTATGGCTGTGATGCGGAAGGTGGGTAGATGCGGGGGTGTGGGGTTTGGGGAGCAGATGCTGAGGAAAAGGCCTTCTTCCACTTCCTCTAATTGTCAGAGTGGAGGCAGGCAAGGTGGCTCCGCAGCCCCTCCCCTCCCAGGGCCCTTCTGTCCATACCTGGCTTAGATACTCTATCTCTGTGTAGAGGCTGGGAGAGGGCTCGGGGATGGTGAGAGACCCCATGGGCCCTGCAAGGTTGATCACGGCGTCCTCTGGGTCCCGGCCATTCCCCAGCGGCTATAACAGAGACTTGGTCAGAACAGCCTGTTCTTGGCAGCAAGGATGGTCTGCGAGCCCAGCCAAGCCCAAGCAAGAGGAGGGAAACGTGGGAGGGGTAGGCAACGCAGGGAGGTGCCAGGAGGGGAGAATACTAAGCTCCTGGATGCCTCTGCCACTTCCTTCCTGCCTGCCTTGTCCAAGGAAGGACAAGCTGTCTCACCTCTCTGAAGCTCAGTTTCCTCAGCTGTAAAACTAGGTAAGAATTTGTCCTTTGGGATTATAATATTCATAATAGCATCCTACCACTCAACTAATGAGAAATTCTGGAATGACTGATTTGTTTTCATTATTTTCTATCCTTTAAAGCAGAAAGATCATGCAGGCTGCAGGTTCTTTGTAATAGGCCAAGAGAAAGCAAAGTTGGACATGCCAAAGATTCATCGAATAACATGGGACACATGAAAAATTCTTGAGATGATGGGTCTGAGCAATCCATTATCCATCAGATAAGGAGACCACGGCCCAGGGAAGAGAGCAGGTAGTCCAGGGTCAGTGGGGAAGCCCATATTCTGACCCGGGCCTGGCTGCTCCCATGGGTCCTCAGATCAGGAATGCCAGGCCTGTCCATCTCAGGCCTTGCCCTAGCAGGTGGGCAGAGCAGAGGCTGGAGCCGGCCAAGGTCCCCAGCCAAGACTCTCAAGGCTACAGGCTGCCCTGAGGTTTCCTGGACAGTGAATCCCATGGTCAAATGGGCACTGATGCCAGAGAAAGAAGCTCCCATTTTCTGGGCATGTATAGGGTATATCATCTCACTCTTTCCTATTTACAACCATGTGAGCTATGGCAACAGGGGCTCAGAGAGGTGATGCAACCTGCTTGACATCACACAGCTGGCAAATAGCTGAGCTGGGACTCATACTGGAAACTGTCTGACCGCAAACCCAAGCTCTTTTCCTATACCCTGCTGCCATCCTGGCAGGGCGTGTGACACATTCCTCTTGGGCTTGGTGTCCATGATCTACTAACCGGGCCCCAGCTTCTCTCAATACCTAGCGGCTGTGGATGGGGGCAGAGGTCAATGTTTGAGCCATCTCCTGTTAGAAATGCTAAGATGAAGCCTGGGTGTGGTGGCTCTTGCCTGTAATCCCAACACTTTGGGAGGCTGAGGCTAGAGGACCACTTGAGCCCAGCAATTTGAGACCAACCTGGGCAACACAGTGAGACCCCATTTCTCTAAAACCTTAAATTAAAAAGATAAAATATATACCAAAGAAAAGAAACACAGGGATGACATCTTCAGCCTTCTGGGGACAAGGTAGGAATTAGAGCAGAATTCCTTGGGAGAAGTGTGGGTGGTGGATGAGGGCACTGGGAGGGGTAAGGCAATCCCCAAATGCTGCCATTCAGGGCCCTTGTCCCTCCTAGCCCTGCCCATGGTGAGGACAGAGGGGGCCTTGATGCAAGGCAGACCTGGGGCTACACCAGAGGACTCCTGACATCATACCCGTGAGTCCATATTTACAGCTTTGCAATCTGGTTATAACCCAGCCACTGCTGACCCTGGACCACCAGCAGCTACAGAAGTGTCACCTGTTCCAGGGTGACTGAGTTTGAGGAAAGAGTCTCGCAGTGCAGAGGCCAAACGGCACACCTAGGCAGCAGCCAGGCCCACTACCGCAAGTCTGGTGTGATTCGCAACCTCTCCCCTGCCCCCTGCCTCCACTGTGGACGATCGGCCCTGTTCCAGCAAGCACAGAGGCATTTTCTGGGTTGCTAAATATGCAAGATATATATCAGAGCCCCTGCTTCTAGGTACTAGTAATAAACGTAGTAAAGAAAGAGGGAAGTCTTGGGAAGCCAGGGCTGAGTTCTGATCGGAGCTTAGCAGGCTATTCGTTTCCAGGAGTGAGGGTCTGCAGCTGTCCCAGGGTCTTTCTCCTGAGTCTGGGGGAGGAGTCTTGGGCTGCGAACTTGGCTCCATTCCTCAAACCCCTTGTACTTCAGTGCAGCGGGATGGAGGACGTAGAGGGGTCTGCAGCTGGCCCCATAGACCTGTCAGCCTCCCCAGTTCTGCCTCTTTCAGGCTGGGTCACTGTGGGCAATTTCCCTTTTCTCTCTGAGCCTGTATGATGGATGGCAATCCTTCTAGCAAGATCTCTTTGGGAAAGAAAATGCTGGTCTGACCCGTAACACTTCCCTCAGGGTTTTCACACCCCTGTGAGGTTCTCTCAAAGTATAAGTAATGCATCCCTCTCCCTCTTTGACCTGAATGTGGGCAAAGAAAGCCCCAAACCCCTTCAATTCCATCTCCAGACTCTGCTAAATCCTATGGAGAAGCCACAAGGGAAATAATCAAGAAAAAGCAGAAGCACCCACCTGATCGTGTTTACAGGGTTCTTGCCTCTGACCCTCTTGGGAGGCCCTGTTCCATCTTTCCCTCAACAAGGGGCCGCCCCCTAGAGCCCCTCTGCCTGCTGGCCGTGTGCCCCTTCCTGTCCCCTCCCTCTTCAGCAGAGCCTGGGTCAGGTGCCTCAGGCAGGAAAAAGCCCAAAGCAGCCCTTCCCAGGGTTGCCAGAAGGCAGTAGCATGGGAGCTGTGGCTGGTACCGGTGCTCTCAGCCTCCTTGGACCCCAGCCCCTCTTCTGGAGCTAGGTGGGGTGAGACCCAGGCCCCAGCCCGCAGAACCAGGAGGCCGGGCTTGGAGGCTGCCAGTGGCACCCACCGTCGGTCCATCCATGTGTCTCCATGACTTTTCCCTTACTCTCCTCTGCTACCTTTGTCCCTGTTGAGCTTCCTGAGACAACAACAGCTGCTTCCTAAGCCACAGCCCAAAGTCCCATTTCCACCTCAGACCCTCCTTGGGGTGACCAGGCTTGAGTCTTTTGTCCTCACTGGCGCCAGGAAAGAAGGCAATGGTAGCCCCGCTTTCCTGCCCTTGTGTTTAAAGGAATGGAGTGGAGGCATCTCAGTAAACAGTGAAGGGAGGAGGGGCCAGGAGGGGCTTCTGTTTCCTGAAGTGCGATGCTGCAGCCCCCTCCGTTGGAGTGCTGGCCTCAGAGGGCACAGTCTCCTCTTGCAGCAGTAGCCTTGGGGCAGGTTCCCTGCTCCAGACAATGGGCACAGGGACCCCTATTCTCCTGCCCCTGGTCCCCAGAGCACCACCCTCAGCCTGGGTCCCAGGGCAGCCATGCCACCTTGGTCTCAGAGCCAAGGAAGGCTCAGAGAAAACATCAGGGAGTTCTGGAAAGAGAAGAGCAGGGAGTCAAGAAATCTGGGTCCTGTTCTCTGTTTGGGCCACCACCTGCTGTGTGACCATGGGCAAGACCTTTGCCCTCTCTGGGCCTCAGTCTCATCTTTTGTAAAAGCATACTAGTTTGTAGCACTGCCAGAGTCCCTGGACCCCACCCCTGGAGGGTTCAGCTGGGTCTGGGGCCCTGGAGAGTGCATCTCTAACAGCTCCCTGACCCCTGGGCATTCTGAAAGGCGATTTGCTTCAAACCGAGATAAAAGTCGGGCTAGAGATCTCAGAGGCTTCATCTGGATCCAGCTCTGATGTTCTGTGATTCTAAAAGGGGGGATGGAAAGAAGGCGCCTGGAGAAGATGCTCACATGGCTCCTGGAGCCCACCCTGCCTGGCACCTGGCGGGAAATCAGGTTCCCATCTGTGAGTTCCCCATGGGCACTCTGTCCGGCTCACACCCTGAAGGGCTGATCTTGGGGCTCACACAGATTCCTCCAAGGTGGGGAGCAAGCGCTGCCTCTAGGTCAAGCAAGGAGGACCAGGTAGGAAGTCACAGAGGCAAAGCCCAGGAATCTTGACTTCCAGCCCCAAGGGGATCTGAGCTTGGGCTTCCATAGCCTCTGTCCTTACCAAGTGTGAGAGGCAGACCTTCTCGTTCCTCTGTGTCTCTGTGGCCCGTTGAGCTGAAAGAGATGTAGAAGGAGGAGCCCCTTGAAGCCAGGAGTAGCCGGGAGTGGCCTGTAGCTGCTCCCAGAAAGGTGGACTGGCCCCCTTGCACACGAGAGCAGGGGCTTCCCAGAGGGAGGAGGCAGCCAGATGGGCAGGGGAGCTCCTTCCAGCTCAGCCCCTTGGGAATGACCCAGTCTTCTGAGATCAGTGCATGGAGATTATCTCATGAGGGTCAGAAACTGGCTGGGAAAATAAATCTGTGTGCTAAGGTCACTGCTACTTAAGCCTTAGTGTGCACATAGGAACCCCTGGACGTTTTGGTACAGTGCAGAGTCTAATTCAGTAGGCTGGGGTGAGGGTCTGAGGGTCTGCATTTCTAACAGACTACCAAGGGTTGCCACCGCTGCTAGCTGGCAATCAAAATTTGAGAGGCAAGGTGCTAAGTGGCTCTGAGGTTGTGACCAGGAATGCTCCCACTCTGGCTTCTTCAGAGGGGACCTGGACAAAGCCCACATTTCCTCCTAGGAGCCACACACGGAAGAGACAGAAAGCTGGCCCAGGATTCCCCCGTGGCCGCCTCCATGGGGACGACATTGTGATTATCTTTCTGGCTCCACCACTTCTTAGCTATGCAAACAAAGGGCAAGCTGCTTAACCACTCTGTGCCTCAGTTTCTCCCCCTGGAAAATGGGTGTACTCCACAGTGTGGAGGAGATTAAAGGGGATAAGCAAGATAAGCTGGGGATAGTGGCTGGCACATGGTAGCTCTTATTACTGAGATTTTGGTTAATCCTTTTAGTCTTTGCCATCCAGTACAGGAGCCGGGAGCCGCACATGGCCATCAGGCACTGAAATGTGACTACTTCACATTAGACTGGGTTTTGATGGCTCAATATGAAAAACATGAAAGTAGAATATGTATCATTGATATTTTCATATTGATTCCATATCAAAATGATAATGTTTTGGATATGTTGGGTTAAATAAAGTACATTATTAAAATTAACTTCACTAGATTGGGCGTAGTGGCTCATGCCTGTAGTCCTAGTTACTCGGGAGGCTGAGGCAGGAGGATCGCTTGAGTCCTGGAGTTCAAGGCTGCAGTGAGCCATGATCACACCACTGCACTCCAGTCTGGGCAACAGAGTGGAACCTTATCTCTAAAAAATAAGTAATTAAAATAAAGTAAAATACACTTAACTGCACTCATTTCTTTTTACTTTTCTTCATGTGGCTATTCAAAAGTCTTAAATTACATTTGTGGCTTGTATTCTATTTCTGTTTGATGTATATCTGTGATTTGAGGTAAATGAGGCTTAGGGCAGTTAGGTGACTTGCCTGAGGTCACACAGTTAAAAAGTGGCAGAGCTGGGATTTGAGCCCCAGCCTATGGAAGGGACTGAGCAGCTCTAGAGACCCAGTGGCAGGAGTGGGGTTACAATGTCTGTCCTGCTCAAATTCAAGTGCTTGGTCCTGCATTGCCCCTGGCAGTTGGTTCCCACACAGGGAGCTGGCAATGAATTCCCTGGGATCAATAGGTAGAGAAGTGCTTGATCAGTTCAGACAGGCAGGAAGCAGCTGAGAACCCTTCATTCTCCCATTTCCCCTTGCGAATTGCTTTCCTAATGTTGACTACCTCGTGGCCCCTTCAGAAGGGAGGCCACAGCTCCTGATGCTCATATCTCAGACAGACACGATGAGACCCACAGGGTCTTTCCAGGGCTGGATGGGGAGCTGCAGGTCTCAGTGAGGTCCCTGGCCCAGTGAGCCTCCCGCCTTCCTGCCACCC
Organism: Pongo abelii; assembly: GCF_028885655.2. Lineage (NCBI taxonomy): Eukaryota > Metazoa > Chordata > Mammalia > Primates > Hominidae > Pongo > Pongo abelii. Next base: position 74,166,346 of record NC_072004.2, on the reverse strand, counting down.
ACCTTTGCTCACCTTCCTTTCTCCACAGGAGCAGGTGGCTGCTGAAGGCGATCAGGCCTGCGGCCGACAGAAGGCTCAGCAGCACCAGGACTGGGGCCAGTATGCGGACCATTGGGATGGACACCCTGGAGACAAGACGCAAGGAGCCTAGTGGCTGTTACCAGATAAGCCAGAGTCTATGTCCTTTGGGGGTCCCAGGCACAGGCTGAGAAAGCCAATCCCTAGTGTGGAATCCAATTCAATGCAGCAGAGACTTGTGGGGGATTGTGGTGCCGGGGGGTGGTATTTAGTGCTATTGCCTCTTGACAAACGTGATTTAATTAGCGCAGACCCTGAAGTCAGGCTGTCTGGGTTCAAACTCTAGCTCCACCACCTTTCTATACCTTGGATAAGTGACTAAACCACCCAGGGTGTCAATTTCCTCCTTTGTAAAATGGCTGTGGTGGGGATAAAATGGGTCAGGATGTGTAAAGTGCATAGTTCAGTGCCAGACACATGCCAGGCACCACGTCAATGTTAGCTGTTAAATTCCACAATCCCTGTGTAACTAGGTAGGAGTGGCCCAATTCCACACTGGAGAAACTGGCACCTGAAGCAATGAGCAACTCGCTAGGTCACGCAGTGGTGTGCAGGGAAGTTCCCGGTGGCCTGTATCTGGGCTGGTGTCACTGGCACAGGCATGTGGGGCATCCTGGCATTCTTACTGTGAGTCAAGCCATGTCCTTTCCCTCTCCGAAGAAGATCAGAGGGCACTAGGGACCATGAGTCCCATCAGCCCTGTCTGGTGTGGAAGGGATCCCTGCCCCCATTGCCAACCCAGGATTCACTTTCAGCAGGGCCTGAACCTGCCAGCAGCTGTCTGGATGTCAGTAGCCAAGTGCATTTACAACTCCCAAGAACCAATCCTTCAGGCTGGGACTCCAGTTGTAAGGAAAAAAATTGTTTTCTTTTGGATTCTGAATTTTCATGCTTGGCACAGGGCTTAGTGCACAGTATACAGGCAAAAGCCCCAGAACTGGGGTGGCCGTCCCTGAGGCTGGGGCAGGGAGAGAGGTCAGGACTGGGACCCTGGTGGACCCTTCACACTGGACAGGCAGCAGAGCTGCTGGCTCCTATAGTGCAAGATGTCCACTGCTCAAGGGCCCCTGTGAGTGACCCTCTGTGCTACAGGCTGTGGCCATGACAAGAGGATGTGTCTGCTTAGAGGAAAGAGCGTTGAGTTCCTATTTTCTCAAAGGCACCTTGTGGTTTAGTGATGGCCTGAAAGGAGATGTTGGTCACCTGGGGCTCACCTGGGCTTAGAGCTGCCACTGCTGAGAGCTGGACTGGTGTCCTCTGCTGAGGTGGAGTCCAGCTGCATGGGGGGGCGGGAGCTCCCTGCAGGAGGAGAGGTCGCTGCATGAGGAGAGGTTCCTGTGTACTGAGAAGTCTTTTCGTGCCCGTACTGGGAGGTCCCTGGGAATGGAGTGGCCTCAGCCCCTGTCTTCCCCTGCTTGGCTGTGGTGATTGCCAGGTAGAGCCCAGGAGAAGCTACAAGTCCAAAAGCAATGCCTCAGCATCCTTGCTGACCCTTGCATCCCAGCATCCCTGACTTCTGACCCTTGACCCCTGAACCCTAGTCTCACTGGGACCCATTTCTCAGAACATCCCCAGCTAAAGGATACCCCAGTAAGCAAACAGATCTAGATGAAGCCATTTTGAGGAAGGAGACCGTAGATCAGGCACACCCCACAGCTGTGCGCGATGTTCAGTCTCTTTCTGTGCCCACAGCCTGTTCCCTCTGTGAGGAGGTATAAGCACTCCCCTTCCCTGCCTCCATGACCCTTTCCAGTGACCGTTCAGTGGGCACCTTCCTGCCCTCCCCTACAGTCCCAGTCAATTGTCACCTCCTTCCTCACCAGAAGGGCAGGTCCTCCCCTCACCACCATGTGCCCCCTCCCCAACCACCTGTGCCTCAGTAAGGCCTTGACTTCCTTCTGCAGCCATGAGACCAGGAAGGGCAGGGTGGCAGGGATGAGTCCAGAGGTCAGGTCCCAAGGCCTGGCCTTTCTGGCTTGCCCCCGAGACTCTGGATGGCACAGACAGAATACGAGCTTTGGGGTCAGGCTGTGACCACTTCCGGACTCTGGCACTTCCTGCGTGACCCTGAGCGAGTGACCTAACCCTGCTGAGCCTCCACTTCCACAGCTGGACAACCCAGCTCCCAGGCTTGTGGGGACATCTAGGTGGCCATAAACTATCGTGTCTGGTACCAGGCAGGCACTCACTGGCTGCTTGTGTAAGAAGGGTGGCAAGGGGCAGGGCGGAATCGCCATTCACTCACTCAATCCTGGGGGCTGGGTTTGCTGAGCCTTTGCCTTGGGTTGCAGGCGTGTTGTAGCCAGAGGCTGGAAGGTGGGAGAAGGGGAGGGAGGACAGCAGGGTCCTAGAGGAAAGGGAGAGGCTGCTCTCAGGGGCGGCACCGCTCTGAACCCCTTTTCCTTCCTTGGGAGCAGCTGGCAGCTTTCCTACCCCCCACCTCAGCACAGAGCACTGCCATCTTTCGCCTTGGCCAACCAGGAGCCATGTGGCATGTTCCAGCAGATCCCTGGTCTTCTCCTTCTGTAGCCCCCTGGCCTCCCGCCTAGCTCAGACCCTCAGCTTCCCCACCTGCCTCTCAGCCTGTTTCTTCCCTGCCACCCTTCACACTACTCCAGTTTTGTCTCAAAAGTCGGTGTTGGATCCCATCCCTCTCTGCCTTAGAACAGTCAGTGGCTCTCCACTGCCTAAAAGCCAAAGTTCAAACTTTTTAGTATGCCTTTCGAGGACTCTTAAACTCAGGCTTCAGGCCAGGCGTGGTGGCTCACACTTGTAATCCCAGCATTTTGGGAGGCCAAGGCTGGTGGATCATCTGAGGTCAGGAGTTCGAGACCAGCCTGGCCAACACGGTGAAACCCCCGTCTACTAAAAATACAAAATTAGCTGGACATGGTGGTGTATGCCTGTAATCCCAGCTACTTGGGAGGCTGAGGCAGGAGAATTGCTTGAACCTGGGAGGGAGACGTTGCAGTGAGCCAAGATTGCGCCACTGCACTCCAGCCTGGGCAACAAGAGCAAAACTTTGTCTCTTAAAAAAAAAAAAAAAAAAAGCAAAGAACAAAACTCAGGCTTTGAGGCTTTGAACCACCTTGTCAGCCTCGCCTCTTTCCCTGTTCGGTGCTCCAGCCATAGAGTCATTCTCTATTCCCGACTAAACCAGTGTCCTGCGCACCTCCGTGCCTTGGACATGCTGTTCCTCTGTGTGCGATGCCTTTCCTTTCCATCTCTGCCTAAAGCACTTCTTTCTGTCCTTCAGCACAAACTCAAGGTCAGCTCCTCTGTAATGTCTTCCCCGGAAGCAGCGAATCTCTTTTTCCTCTGTGCACTCACAGTCCCCTGTGCGTGCCTCCAGTGGCGCTAATGCTCACTTACACTGCAATTTCTTGTGTACTGGGTCTCCCTGCTAGGCTGAGACTCCTTAAGGGCAAGATGCCTATCCTTTTGGGAGGCCAAGGCAGGCGGATCACGAGGTCAGGAGATCGAGACCATCCTGACTAACACGGTGAAACCCCGTCTCTACTAAAAATACAAAAAATTAGCTGAGATCGTGCCACTGCACTCCAGCCTGGGCGACAGAGCGAGACTCCGTCTCAAAAAAAAAAAAAAAAAATGCCTATCCTCTGTGCCCAGCACAGTGGGCAGAAGCCTGATGCAACCAAACCCCCAGGAGCTACTCCGGTCTCCACTTCCCCAAGTCTATCTGTCACCTCCCCAGTCCTTGCTGACTGTGTGCCATCCTGGACTCTCCCTCTTTCTCCACCACTTTCTCTTCTACAGATTGAGCATCCCCTATCCAAAATGCTTGGGAACAGAAGTGTTTCAGATTTCAGAATATTTGCATTATATCTGCTGATTCAGCATCCCTAATCCAGAAATCTGAAATCCAAAATGCCCCAATGAGCATTTCCTTTGTGTGTGTCATGCTGGCACACAAAAAATTTCGGACTTTGGAGTATTTTGCATTTTTGGGTTAGGAATACTCAATCTGTAACACTAGGTCAGTCTATTCTTGGATTTTTCTAAGTAGATGATCAAATCTTTTGCAAATACAGAGTATTTATCTTTTCCTTTCCAACATTTATACTTCTTTTTTTTTTTTTTTTGAGACTGAGTCTCGCTCTGTCGACCAGGCTGGAGTGCAGTGGCACGATCTCAGCTCACTGCAACTTCCGCCTCCCGGGTTCAAGCAATTCTCTGCCTCAGTCTCCTGAGTAGCTGGGATTACATGCACCTGCCACTACGCCTGGTTAATTTTTGTATTTTTAGTAGAGACAGGGTTTCACCATTTTGGCCAGGCTGGTCTTGAACTCCTGACCTCGTGATCCACCCGCCTTGACCTTCTAAAATGCTGGGATTACAGGCGTGAGCCACCATGCCCAGCCTTACACTTCTTAATGTTGCATATTTCATTGCCTAGGGCCTTCAGGCAAAGATGAATAAAAGAAAATGATAGTAGGCTTGCTGGGCACAGTGGCTCATGCCAGTAATCTCAGCACTTTGAGAGGCTGAGGTGGGCAGATGGCTTGAGTCCAGGAGTTTGAGACCAGACAGGCCAATATGGCAAAACCACATCTAAAAAAAAAACAAAAAAACAAAATGTAGCCAGGCATAGTGACTTGTGCCTGTGGTCCCAGCTACTCTGGAGGCTGAGGTGGGAGGATTACTTGAGCTAGGGAGGCAGAGGTTGTAATGAGCCAAGATTGTGTCACTGCACTCCAGTCTGGATGACAGAGTGAGACCCCATCTCAGAAAAATGAATGAATGAATGAATGAATAAAAAATAAATAAATAAATAAAAAGAAAAGAAATGATAGTGGGTACATTTGTCTTTTTCTGACTTTCTTAGAAATTCTTCTCATGGTTCACCATACTCGATGGTGTGCTGGAGATGGCTCGCACTGGCTCACAAGAGCTCATTGTTAACTTTCCAGGAGTTGGTGAGATCGTTGTTAAACTGTCGATGGCTGGAAATTGGCCATGGGAATTGGACCACAGAAATGGACACCACAGAAATTGGAAAACACCACACAATGACAGCATCCCCAGCCTGTTAAACATTTACCAGCACACCACTGTCGTGAGTCTTCTTCATTTTCAACATCCCAACGGCCATCAGAGAGAGGCCAACAGAGTCCGATATAGGAGGATAATATAGCAATACACATGTCATACACAAATAAAGAATTACAAATGAGGGTAAACCTAAAACACAGGCGAACTTGATCATAACTGGTAGAAATGACATGTGAACACTGATAAGAATTGGAAGAGATGAGAATCTTGTAAATAATGAAGAACAGATTCAATGTGGTTCGATGCTGCTGCTATTTGGCAAGTTTAACTTTATTTCCCCAAATTAAAGCTCCATGGATAAAGGAATAAAAAAAAAATAGGGGCTATGGTGGTAGGGATGGGCCTGGGATTGGGATAGGTCCCAGCTATGGGGCTAGGAGAGGAATTAAAGCAGACATCAAAGCTGGAAACGACTTGTGTTTGAATCCCAGTTCCATCACTTCCTGCTGTGAGATCTTGGGCAAATCACTTAGTCTCTTGGAGCCTCAGTCCCTCATCTGTGAAACGGGGATACAAAGATGTACCTCACCCACACTGGCCAGCAGACCAAGGCTCCCACTCCCCTGGGCCCTCTCTGGCTTCTTTCTCCTTAGCTCAGCAAGTCCACTTGGGGTTCTGGGCTCCCAGAGAGGTGCTCTATCCCCTACCCAGGCCCCATAGCTCCAGCCCCAGCCCCCTAGTGTCCCTGCATTTAATGATCCCTCCTTCAGGCACCCTACCCAGAGGCTGGTTCCCAGGCACTCTAGCACCTACGGCTGGACTTCAATATCTGGGGAGGTGGAGGCCAGGAGGGGAGAGTTCAGGGCACAAGCAGGGTGAGGCCAGCATGGCCAGGGCTCAGGTGATGCTGTGGGCTGGGTCTGGAATGCAGCAATGGTTGGCCCAGCCTCGGGAGGCCTCAGGAATATCTCTGACACCAGGCGAGGAGTCTTCTTTATCCCCTGATATGTCTATCCTGTACCCAGCCTATGGAAATCTCCCTCCAGCACACCTGGGCAGAAAGGAAAGGCGCCGAGCCCAGCCCTGGACAGATCTGGGTCCAGTCCTGCTCTGACATCTACTATTGCTGTGATCTTGGGCAGCAAGAGTGAAACAATGGCCAAGACTCATGCAGCTCCTTCTGTGCCCCAAGCCTTGCTCAGCGCTTGACCCGCATGATCTCCCTGAGGACTCAGTGCCCATAAGGTTGGTACCAGGATTATGCCCCACCACCCCTCCCTCTTCCCTCTGCAGCTCCTGTCCCCAGCCTGGGGAAGGAGAGATATTTGTTACCTGGAAAGACGAACAGAGAGATCAGTAAAGACTCATCGAGGCCCCGTTTGTCGACCCCACACCAGTACTTCCCAGCGTCTTGCAGGGTGAGGTTCCACAGGGTCACAATGAGCGAGAGCTCCTGGTGGCTGTCACGGATGGACACCCTGCCCTTCGTTGTCTCCTGGCCTTCTTCTCCTGCATAGATGGTGCCAGAGCAGCGAGAGAGGAGGAACCCACCCTTCCTGCACCAGTACTTCCGGTGGTCCCTCAGCTCTTCCCTGTAGGTGCACTGCAGGGACACAGTGTCCCCTTCGAACCCGCTGATTTCCTTTGGGCCCTCCAGGGCTTCATAACCTAAAATCAGAGCAGGAGTGGAGGTTGGAATAAAAAGGCTCCATGTACCAAGGTCAAGGCCAGAGCTTCCATTGTAGGAGGAGGAAGGAAGGCTTTTCTCAGTCATCCCTTCTGGGGACAGCCTTGGAAGAGCCATTACTTCCCTCCCACTCTGGGGGAACTTGGGGCAGGGCTGTTGCTGTTTCCCTAACCCTGGCCCATTGAGGAATTGGGGTTGGGGGTGGCGTTCTAGATTCAGATAGAATCTGACAGCCAGATAGCCAGCAGGGTTTCTGGGTGTTTTGTTTTGTTTGTTTGTTTTTGAGGTGGAGTCTCACTTTGCCACCTAGGCTGGAGTGCAGTGGCCCGATGTCTGCTCACTGAAACTTCTGCCTCCCAGGTTCAAGTGATTCTCCTGCCTCAGCCTCCTGAGTAGCTGGGACTACAGCCACGTGCTACCATGCCCGGCTAATTTTTTGTATTTTTAGTAGAGATGGGGTTTCACCGTGTTAGCCAGGATGGTCTTGATCTCAGGACCTTGTGATCCGCCCGCCTCAGCCTCCCAAAGAGCTGGGATTACAGGCGTGAGCCACTGCGCCTGGCTTTGTTTTGTTTTTAGACATGATCTCACTCTGTTGCCCAGGCTGGAGGGCAATGGTACTCATGGCTCACTGTAGCCTTGACCTCTGGGGCTCAAGCGATCCTCCCACCTTAGCCTCCCACTAGCTAGGACTACAGGTGTGCACATCCATGCCTGGATAATTTTTTTGTTTGTTTGTTTGTTTGTAGAGATGGGGTCTCACTATTGCCAACTGAACAACTGACATCAGTTGTAGGATGCATACATACTGATTTTAAGTATTAGAAGGTAAAGAAAAAGAAAGCAAAAGAATTGATGAGACGTGATAATTCTTCATCTCTCAGGGTTGTGGGGAGAGGCGTAGCCGAGGTTCAACAAATATTTGCTGAGTTTAACCGGGCAACCAGATGGGATGTCTTGCCCGCCTCCAGGCTTGGCACAGGGTAGAAAAATTAAGATTAGAGAGGCAAAGCAACTCTCACAGCCACATTGCCATGAGGGGAAACCCACAGGTCTGGAGAAAACCTGACTCTAGATTCCAGAAACAGCAAGTGCGGCCCCGGCGCCACCCCCACCTCCCCCTACCCCCACCCGGCCCCGCTCCCCTAGGGCTGAGGAGGCTGAGGATAGGTGGGGTGGGGCTATCAGGCAGTCAGGAGGTCCTTTCCCTGCAGACCCCAAGGGTGAGCCCCACATCCCTCCCAAGACCCCCCTCCCCATCTCACCTGGGAGCAGCAGGCAACCCCATAGCAGGACCAGAAGCCGCATTCTGGGCGCTGGACACCGCGGGAGCAGACGCTGGGAACTGTGAGCTCCTCTTCAGTCACACGGGTCTTTAACTTCCTCTAGTAGCGTGAAACCAGGCCAAGGAAGCGAGGGGAGGGGGGTGTGGGTCATCCCTCCGCAGGCCCAGCCGGGGAGGCGCCTCTGCCTTCCCTTTTCTGAGTGCCCACGCGTGCCTACCCCGGGGCTCACCTTCCAGGACTGAAAACCCACACCAGAGCTTCTCCTAAACTCGTGCCCCTTCAAGGGGGCCTTAACATGCGGTCCGTGCGCCCTAAGGGGTCTGTAAGTCGAATTCGCATGGGAAAAAGTTACATGTTGACTTTCACCAACTTCTAATATTTAGCTTTTCCTCTTATTAAGAGTGTACTGTTAGCAGTACCTGCAACTTTGTTACCAATTACAATCACAGACACTGGCACATCAGGTTGTGGATATCTCGAAACGTCGTGTATACCCCTCACTGCTTGGAAAATAATGAGTTCCTAGACCTGCCCCTAGAGCTGGTTATTTACAATAATGAAACGGCTATTATTATATTACACATTTATAAAGAGTTTTAAGAATCATCTCACCAGTATTAGTTTTCTTTCCAGCATATGTATTTTATTTATATATTTACCCGCCATTATACTGAGAGAGGGGTCCATAAACTTCACCAGACTGCCATGTGGTCAGTGGGACAGAAAGAAGCTTGCCCCTGGGGCAAGGCCCCTGGCCCCTCCTCCGCCCTTGCCTTTTGGAGGGCGCAGTACTGCCCTTGGCCACGGGGCGGCGGTGCAGACGAGGCTGAGCAAAGCCGTAGGGCTGAGCTGGGCCGGATTCCCTGGCGCATTGGGCCTACAGCGCTGCAAGATAGGTCTCCTCCACGCCTGCAGAGTTGTTCTGGCGTTTGAAAAAGTGAATTGGTGGTTTCTCCATCGCAGACTTGAATCCTCCTTGAAAGGACCAAAACAAACATGCACACTATTGGGAGCTCTGACACACTGGCTTCAAAAATGACTCTTTTTTTTTCTTGGTTTGGTTGCAAAGTTCATACAGGTTGTAAGCAAAATTTTACACAATACAGAACGTAAAAAGGAAAGAAAGAAAAAAGGGAGTGCTTCTTGTAATTCACCTTCTGCTTTAGAAAAGCACCATTAATATTTTGGCATATATCCTTCCAAATGTTCAGTTGGAATTTTACTGACTTGTCAGGTTAATATTTGAAGCATTAAGTCAGTGGTTCTGGGAGGGGAGATTGTGTGTGTGTGAGTCTAGTAACGTGGGGAGAAATGTTTTAATTTCACAATGACTGCGAAGCACTGCTGCCATTTAGTGGGCAGGGACAGCTGTTCACGCTGGTGAAAACTCTGTTACTGTGATCTCAGCCCGTGACTCCCTTTTACATGTACAGACTACAAAAGGTGATCTGTTTTTGCAGTTTAAAAAACAACAACACAGATTAAAAAATATTTATGGCCCAGCACGGTGGCTCACGCCTGTCATCCCAGCACTTTGGGAGGCTGAGGAGGGTGGATCACCTGAAGTCGGGAGTTTGAGACCAGCCTGACCAACATGGAGAAACCCAGTCTCTACCAAAAATATTAAATTAGCCAGGCGTGGTGGCACATGCCTGTAATCCCAGCTACTCAGGGAGGCTGAGGCAGAAGAATCGCTTGAATCCAGAAGGTGGAGGTTGCAGTGAGCTGAGATCATGCCATTGCACTCCAGCCTGGGCAACAAGAGCAAAACTCCATCTAAAAAAAGAAAAAAAAGTATTTATTTACTTATTTTTGAGACAGGTCTCACTCTTGTTGCCCAAACTGGAGTGCAGTGGCGTCATCACAGCTCACTGCAGCATTAAACTCCCAGGCTCAAGTGATCCTCCCACCTCAGCCTCCCAAGTAGCTGGCACTACAGGCGTGCACCACCATGCCTGGCTAATTTTTCATTTTTAGTAGAGACAGGGTCTTGTTATGTTGTCCAGGCTGTTCTCAAACTCCTGGCTTCATGCGATCCTCCCACATTGGTCTCCCAAAGTGCTGGGATTACAGGCACGAGCCACCACGCCTGGCCTTAAAATAATACTTATTCTAGCATTTGATAGCGTATCTTTGCTCTTTTATTTATTTATTTTTGTCCTCACACAGAATAATTTCTGATCCTCTACATTTCTTAAATTCAGACTTATTTATTATATGCAAGGACAAGCATCTGACACTTCATTATGCTTTCTAGTGTCATGGGACCTGAGCACTGACAGATTGAAATATGTGTTATTTGGTTAAAAATTGCTTTCCTTTTATTTTTTCTCCCTAGTATAGCTCAGGCACTATAGTGTGATTTTAAAGAAGTAAGTGCTTGTGAAGGCATATTATTTATGATTGTCATTTTAGGAGAGTAAGCGAGGTGTTATCAAATGTCTATTTACATAAAGAGGGTGTTGAGTGGGTCCCTGCCCTCTTCCTGCATATTTGAAGGTCCTTCCCCTCCATTTCCCAGCCCCACACCTAGCCCAGGAGGCTGGCTCGAGAACTCCATTAGAAACAGATTCACCAGACTGGGAAGTGGAGCAAGGGCTGGGGAGAAGGGTGAAAGTGAGGTGCTGGCATGAGCCTCACACCTAGTTCTACCCTTAGGCCACACTCTGGGGTAGATGGGGCCAACAGACAGACCTCTGTGGTGGGCTGGGGATCTGAGAAGAGAGGACATTTTTGTCCTGCTTCCCACCAGAAGCATGGGGAGGTGCCCCACCATCACTGCACCTGGGAGAGGCAATGGGGCACAAGGGCTCCTGGACAGATCACTGGGCTCGTGGCAGCCTCATCGCCTCCTCAGGAAGGGCTCTGTGTACCCAAGAGGTGCAGTGGCAGGGATGAGGGGACTGAGCTGCTTGGTCTTCGATGGCCACCCTGGTCCAATTCCTCTCGGTTTGGACTTGGACTAAATCACTTCAGCTGCTCCAAGAGGGTCACTTGCTCCTCTTAGATCAAGGTTTCCCCAACCTCAGTACTGTTGACATTTTGGGTTAGATAATTCTTTGTTGTGGGAGACTGTCCTGTGAATTATAGGATGTTTAGCAGCATCTCCAGCTGTACCCCCTAGATGCCAGTAGTCCCTTCCCAGTTGTGACAATCAAAAATGTCTCCAGGTTGGGTGAGGTGGCTCATGCTTATAATCCCAGCACTTTGGGAGGCCAAGGTGAGTGGATCACTTGAGCCTAGGAGTTTGAGATCAGCCTGGGCAACATGACAAAGCCCCGTCTCTGCAAAAAATACAGAAAATTAGCCAGGCATGGCGGTGTGCACCTGTGGTCCCAGCTACTCAGGAGGCTGAGGTGACAGAATCACCTGAGCATGGGAGGTCGAGGCTGTAGTGAGTTGAGATCCCACCACTGCACTCCAGCCTGGGCAATGGGAGTGAGACCTTGTCTCAAAAAAAAAAAAAAAAAAAAAAAAGCCTCCAGGCATTGTCAAACATCCCACTGAGAGGCAAAAATACCCTGGGTTGAGAACAGCTGTCTTAGATGATGAATAACTCTATGGAACAAATAAGTGCACTTTTGCGTAAGTGATGTTTATTGTTCATGTAGGTCAGGGTGTTCCATCTTTTGGCTTCCCTGGGCCACGTTGGAAGGAGAAGGATTGTCTTGGACCACACATAAAATACAGTAACACCAATGATAGCTGATGAGTTAAAAAAAAATCTCATAATGTTTTAAGAAAGCTTACGAGTTTGTTTTGGGCTGCATTTAAAGCCATCCTGGGCTGCATGCAGCCTGTGGGCCGCAGGTGGATAAGCTTGATGTAGGCATAGTAACAAGGTTTTGGAAACAGGACAGTGGGCAGAACCTAATGCTGAACCCCAGAATTAGGTAAAACTGCATCCCTCTTCCCTCAGTGGAGCGGGGCCATCCTCGTAATACTCAGGGTGAGGTGTGGTGTATCAGTTTAGAACACACACTTTTTGCAGGTGGGCCAGCTCACCAGAGAAAAGGAAGAAGGGGGCCGGGTTACACACGCCTTGTTCCTCCTTCAACATTCATCAATCAAATCAGCAGAGGCATGGAGAAAGGTGTGGAGAGGCGTGGAGAGAGGCGTGGAGAGGTGTGGAGAGAGGGGTGCAGAGGTGTGGAGAGGCGTAGAGAGAGGCGTGGAGAGGCGTGGAGAGAGGCGTGGAGAGGTGTGGAGAGAGGCGTGGAGAGGTGTGGAGAGAGGGGTGCAGAGGTGTGGAGAGAGGGGTGCAGAGGTGTGGAGAGGCGTAGAGAGAGGCGTGGAGAGGTGTGGAGAGAGGCGTGGAGAGGTGTGGAGAGAGGGGTGCAGAGGTGTGGAGAGGCGTAGAGAGAGGCGTGGAGAGGCGTGGAGAGAGGCGTGGAGAGGTGTGGAGAGGCGTAGAGAGAGGCGTAGAAAGAGGCATGGAGAGACGTAAAGAGAGGCGTGGAGAGGTGTAGAGAGAGGCGTAGAGAGGCGTGGAGAGAGGCCTGGAGAGAGGCGTGGAGAGGCATGGAGAGAAGTGTGGAGAGGCGTGGAGAGGCATAGAGAGAGGCGTGGAGAGGTGTGGAGAGAGAGGCGTGGAGAGGCATAGAGAGAGGCGTGGAGAGGCGTAGAGAGAGAGGCGTGGAGAGGCGTGGAGAGAGGCGTGGAGAGGCGTGGAGAGGCGTGGAGAGAGGCGTGGAGAGGCATAGAGAGAGGCGTGGAGAGGCGTAGAGAGAGAGGCGTGGAGAGGCGTGGAGAGAGGCGTGGAGAGGTGTGGAGAGGCATAGAGAGAGGCGTGGAGAGGCGTAGAGAGAGAGGCGTGGAGAGGCGTGGAGAGAGGCGTGGAGAGGCGTGGAGAGGTGTGGAGAGAGGCATGGAGAGGCGTGGAGAGGCGTGGAGAGAGGCGTGGAGAGGCGTGGAGAGAAGTGTGGAGAGGCGTGGAGAGGCGTAGAGAGAGAGGCGTGGAGAGGCGTGGAGAGAGGCATAGAGAGGCGTGGACAGGCGTGGAGAGGCGTGGACAGGCGTGGAGAGGTGTAGAGAGAGGCGTGGAGAGGCGTGGAGAGGCGTGGAGAGGCATGGAGAGAAGTGTGGAGAGGCGTGGAGAGGCGTAGAGAGAGGCATGGAGAGGTGGAGAGAGGCGTGGAGAGGCGTAGAGAGAGGCGTGGAGAGAGACTAAGAGTTTTGTGCCAGTGGGGTTCTCTGCTTATGGAAGGAAACATCGGGAGTGGGGAAGACGTGTCCCCGGCAAAGACAAATGAGCCACAAGACAGGAAGATTTGGATTCCTGAGCTACCACTTGGAAGACAGCTGCCCTGGACAGCCACCAAGCGTGCGGCGGACTTGGAGTGAGCAAGAGTTAGACTTTTCTGTGTTTAGCCACAGAGATCTTGCAGTTTGCTGGTTGCTGTAGCACAGTGTAAACCACCACCATGCTTTTTGTTTTCTGTCATACATTCATCCTCTAGTCTCCTCGCAGCTTCCCTACCCTAGCTGGTTGCAAACTCGATTTTTCAACTTTCTCCATCAAACAAATCTGAAAACTCCCTTTCATTTTTTTTTTTTTTTTTTTGAGACAGCAGGGTCTCACTCTGTCACCCAGGCTGGAGTGCAGTGGCGCGATCTCGGCTCACTGCAACCTCCGCCTCCTGGGTCCAAGCCATTCTCGTGCCTCAGCCTCCTGAGTAGCTGGGATTACAGGCGCGCGCCACCATGCCCAGCTCATTTTCTGGTATTTTTAGTAGAGACAGGGCTTCACCATGTTGGCCAAGCTGGTCTCAAACTCTTGACCTCAAATGATCTGCCTGCTTTGGTCTCCCAAAGTGCTGGGATTACAGGTGTGAGCCACCGCACCCGGCCCCTTTCAAATTTTTTATGTTAACCAATGTAAGGTGTGAGCCACCGCACCCAGCCCCTTTCAAATTTTTTATGTTGACCAATTACTTCTGGGAATGACAGGGAAAATGATGGAGGAGGGCAGTAATGGGAGACTGGTAATGCCTCAGAAGCTGAATCAGTAAATGCCCATGTTTACTGATAGGTAAATTTCAAATCTTCTCAGAAACTTTGAAGGCTAACTGCAATGTGTTATCTTGGACTGGATCCCAGAACAGAGAAAGGATATTAGTGGAAAAACTAGTGAAAGATTAATAAAGTCTGGAATTTCCTTAATAATAACATTCCAATGTTCATGTCTTAGTTTTGACAAATGTATCATGATTATGTAAGATGCTAACATTAGAGAAAACAGGGGAGGGGGTGTTCAGGAACTCTTTGTACTATCTTTGCAACTTTTCTGTAAATCTAAAATTATTCCAAAATATAAAGTTTATTAAGAAAAAAGAAAGTATACTGGGGAGGCTGAGGTGGGAGGATCACGTGAGCCTGAGAGGTCGAGGCTGCAGTCAGCCGTGAGCATGTCACTGCACTCCAGCCTGGGTGACAGAGCGAGACTATCTCAAAAAAAAAAAAAAAAAGCTGTGAAAAGCTAAAAAGAGCATGGGGGTTCCCAGGCATAAGTCTGCATGCAAGTAGGCAGGAAGCCAGCAAGATAAGCTCAGTGTATGTGCTTGTTTTCCCTGTGGGCATTTACTGATTCCAAAGCAGCAGCTAAGAGGATGAACTAGGAGTCTAGGGCCCTCTGGGGGCAGGGAATGGAATCTGGCATATTTTTGGTCACATTAGGCTGGGACCCCAAAAGGCTGTACAAACCAGGCCACCGTGGACTTCTACCCAGCTTTCTGTCATTTAGGTGTCCCAAGAAACTTCAAGCTTTGAACTTGAATTAAAAGTGGCTCTCGTCTGGTAGCACCTTCCCCATCCGTACCCTCGGGTACCTTAAAGATATCAGTGAAAAATCCTTTCTGGAGGAAAACAGCATCAGCCTAAGTTGATCATTTTTACAAGTAATTTTTTCAAATACCATCTAATATATAATAAAAGATAACCAAATCTATGAGAAGACTCAATAAGCAAGAATATGCAGAAACAACAAAACAGACCTGTGGGGACTCCATATACTGTAAATAGCAGGATCAGCCTTAACACAACTATTCTTACTGTGCTCAAGGAGGTAAAAGTCAAGCTTGACATTTTTGGCAGGGAACTGGAAAGAATAAAAAGTGACAGCAGATTTGAAAACAGAACAACATAAGAATTCTAGGACTGGCTGGGAATGGTGGTGCATGCCTGTAGTCCCAGCAACTTGGGAGGCTGAGGCTGGAGGATCGCTTGAACCTGGGAGGCGGAGGTTGCAATGAGCCGAGATCCTGCCATTGCATTCCAGCCTGGGTGACAGAGCAAGACTCTGTCTCAAAAAAATAAAATAAAAATAAAAATAAGAGAAATAGGTAACAAAAGCCACAAACAATAGGAAAAGTTATCAGAAATCTCAAAAAACAAAACAAAACAAAAAAATCCCCAAAACCCCAGTACAGTAATTTCCCTTCTCATTGAGAAGTAAATGGAGCTGAGCCTGCTCTTTCTCCACCCGCTTCTGACTTGCGCTCTTGCTGCATGCCTGGGCACCAGCCCACTGCTCCTCTTGGAATTATTTCTGGTTCCCTGTGGTGTCTGGGCTGAATGCCAAATGCAATGACAATGCACACCTGTAGCCTGAAGCAGATTCTCTCTGTCACCTCTTCAAGGATCGTTGGCATTCTCTTTTTTTCCAGAGCATGCTTGGTAAACTCTCTTCTCCCTGTCCAGATGGACCCGAAGTCATTCATTCCTCTGGCATTGAGCTCATCTTCCTGTTCCCTGTGCAGCTGCTCTAAACGAGCACCTTGACCGAGCCCCGGATGTGTGAGGCGACTCCTGCCCTGAGCATCCGGCCATCTGGGCCAACTCCGCCCTGGCTGCACCTGCCCTATCCTAGGATGCAGCCTCTCCCAGCACTCCTGCTCCAAGCTCTTATCCACCCAAACATCTCTCTCTGCTTCTCTTTTCTTCCATTCTGCTTGCCCAAATATCCTCTGGACTAAAGGACATGTACATATAATATTTTAACAAATATTACCAGATCGTGTCCCAGAAAGTTTGCACCAAATAATATTCCTTCCAAATGTGTAAATGTGTTTTTTCCCCACATCCTTGACAGCACTGGATGTCAACAGACTTAAACATTTTTGTCTTAACAAGGGACATCGCCTCCTATTTTGGCTTAGAATTCTTTGATTATGAGTGAGGTTGTGCATCTTTTGGATGTTTTTTCCTTTTTTTTTTTAAATGGGAGATCTAGCATCAGTTTTCTGTGTTTATTGGCTATATATTTTTTGTATTAGACTATTTTCTTTGACAGTTTTAAATTTTTTCATCTTTTCTCATTTATTTATGTAAACTCTTTTAAATTGAGGAATTTAACTTTATCTTATTGCATATGATATCGTATGTTGCAAATAATATTTTTACCTATAAAAATGTTTACCCTTTTTTTAGTCACACAATCCACCTTTTCCTTTATAGATTTGGATTTGGAATTAACTTAGAAATGTTTCCCTCACTGCGGGCACGGTGGCTCACGCCTGTAATCCCAACACTTTGGGAGGCCAAAGCGGGCGGATCGCGAGGTCAAGAGATCGAGACCATCCTGGCTAACACGGTGAAACCCCGTCTCTACTAAAACTACAAAAAATTAGCCGGGCATGGTGGCGGGCACCTGTAGTCCCAGCTACTCGGGAGGCTGAGGCGGGAGAGTGGTGTGAACCCGGGAGGCGGAGCTTGCAGTGAGCCGAGATCGCACCACTGCACTCCAGCCTGAGTGACAGGGCGAGACTCCGTCTCAAACAACAACAACAACAACAACAACAACAACAACAAAATTAGCTGGGTGTGGTGGCGGGTGCCTGTAATCCCAGCTACTCAGGAGGCTGAGGCAGGAGAATCACTTGAATCCGGGAGGCGGAGCTTGCAGTGAGACGAGATCTCGACTGCACTCCCGCCTAGCGACAGAGCAAGACCCCATCTCAAAACAAAAGCGAAAGAAAGCTGTATCCCTACCTCACTTCTCACATCAAAATATTTTCTCAGTAGATTTATTTTTATAATCTTGCAGAGGAGGGCAGGTGATCTGCCCGTCTCCACCTCCCAAAGTGCTGGGATTACAGGCATGAACCACTGCGCCCAGCCTTTTTTCCTCTCTTTTTTTTTCATAAAGAGTAGCTAGTTGTAATTGTCGCCATACTTTATTTTATTTTGAGACAGGGTCTTGCTCTGATGCCCGAGCTGGAGTGCAGTGGCATGATCACGGCTCATTGCAACCTCTATCTCCTGAGCTCAAGCGATCCTCCCACCTCAGCCTCCTGAGTAGCTGGGTCTACTTGCACATGCATCAGTTTTTTTAAATTTTTTTAGTTTTAGTAGAGACGAGGTCTTGCTATGTTGCCCAAACTGGTCTTGAATTCCTGGGCTCAAGAGATCCTCCCGCCTCAGCCTCCCAAAGTGCTGCAATTACAGGTGTGAGCCACTGCACCTGGCCTGTCCCCACATTAAAAAAAATAAATAAAAATAAATAAATAAAAATTCCTCTCCTTTCACTTAAATGTCACCTTTCTCAAATATTAAAAGACAGTATACATGAGGACTATTTCTGTTCTTTCAGTTCTGTTCTATTTGTCTAGCTGTTGATTGCCTCTTTAGTACTAAACTTTATTCATTTTTTTTTGAGACAAGGTCTTGCTGTGTCACCCAGACTTGAGTGCAGTGGCGTGGTCATGGCTCACTGCAGCCTCGACCTCCTGGGTTCAGGCAATTCTGCTTCAGCCTCCTGAGCATCTGGGACTACAGGTGAGCACCACTACACCCAGCTAATTTTTGCATTTTTTGTGGAGATGGGGTTTTGCCGTGTTGCCCAGGCTATTCTTGAACTCCTGGGCTCAAGTGATCTACCTGCTTCGGCCTCCCAGAGTCCTGGGACTATAGCCTCAGTACTAAACTTTAAAAATTGTTTTCATATTTTTAAATCCCACCTCCCCTGGTCCCATAACTCTTTTTTTCCCAGAACTTTCCTATTATTCACCAATGTTTATTTTTCCTGATGAATTGTGGTAGCATTTAATAAATTCTCTGTGAAAAATACTTCTTATATTTTAATTGGAATTGCATTGGGTATAAAGATTATTTCAGAATGAATTAATATAATTGCACTATTGAACTGTTCTTTCCCTAGCCATTTGAGGTACATTTTATCTTTTATGTCCTTCACTAGAATTTTAAAGTTTTTTCCCCCAAATATCAATAGGTCTTTCATTTTTCCTATTGTTTATAAATTGGTATTTAATCTTTCTTGATATCTTAGTTTGGATTTTTTCTTTCATTATACTTTATAATTATTTTTGTTCATAGGAAAGTCATAATTTTTTTTTTTTTTTTAAGGCAGAGTCTCACTCTGTCACCAGGCTGGAGTGCAGTGGTGCGATCTCGGCTCACTGCAACTTCTGACTCCCTGATTCAAGCTATTCTCCTGCCTCAGCCTCCTGAGTGGCTGGGATTACAGGCACGTGCCACCAAGCCCAGCTAATTTTTGTATTTTTAGTAGAGATGGAGTTTCACTATGTTGGCCAGGATGGTCTCGATCTCCTGACCTTGTGATCCGCCCGCCTCGGCCTCCCAAAGTGCTGGGATTACAGGTGTTAGCCACCGTGCCTGGCCAGAAAGTCATAAATTTTTAATATCAATTGTATACTCTGCCATCTTAAATTTTTTCATCATTTCTACTAGCTTTTCAGTCAATTTCTTTGAGTTTCTAGGTATACCTGTGTATAACCTGTGCTGCCTCCTTTTTTCTAATATCTATGTCTATTGTTTCTTTTTCTCATCTGCTGATATTGGCCGACATTCAGAGTGATATTAAATGATTCATATTGGTAGGCACTTTGAGGCTTGATTATTAGATTCATACCCCCTTAGGGATTCATATTGGATTCATACACATAAGATATGCCCTCTTGATCAACTGATCACTTATCATTATGAAATATCCCCCTTTATTCCTAGTAATATTCCTTGTTTTGAGGTCTACTTTGTCATATATATTTTTTATTTATTTATTTTTTGAGACAGAGTCTTGCTCCATCGCCTAGGCTGGAGTGCAATGGCGCAATCTCGGCTCACTGCAACCTCCACCTCCCAGGTTCAAGCGATTCTCCTGACTCAGCCTCCCAAGTAGCTGGGAATACAGGCGCATGCCACCACGCCTGGCTAATTTTTCTATTTTTAGTAAAGGCAAGGTTTCACCACTTTGGTCAGGCTGGTCTCAAACTCCTGACTTTGTGATCCACCTGCCTCGGCCTCCCAAAGTGCTGGGATTACAGACATGAGCCATCGTGCCCGGCTTGCTTTGCCTTATATTAATGTAGTCATTCCAACTTATTAATTAGTGTTTCCATGGTAAATCTTTTTTTAATTCATTTTCTTTTAGGATATCTGTGTCTTTATTTTTCAAGTGAGTTTATTCTAGAAAGCACATTAAGTCTTGCTTTTTAATCTAGTCTGACAATTCTTGCCTTATAATTGGAGGATTTAGACCGTTTTCTTTCGTTTTGTTTTTGTTTTTTAGAGATGAGGTCTCACTCCGATGCCCAGGCTGGAGTGCAGTGGCATGATCATGGCTTATTGCAGCCTCCATCTCCAGGGCTCAAGCAGTCCTCCCACCTCAGCCTCCTGAGTAGCTGGGACCACAGATGAGTGTCACCACACCTGGTTCGTTTTGTTTATTATTATTATTTTTTTTAGAGATGAGGTCTCACGATATTGCCCAGGCTGGAACTCCTGATCTCAGGTTATCCTCCCCCCTTGGCCTCCCGAAGTGCTGGAATTTACACGTGTGAGCCACTGCACCTGGTCTAGACCATTTACTTTTAATAAGAACAATTTTTTTTTTTTTTGAGACAGAGTCTTGCTCTGTTGACCAGACTGGAGTACAGTGGCATGATCTCTACTCACTGCAACCTCCACCTCCCAGGTTCAAGCAATTCTTTTGCCTCAGCCTCCCAAGTAGCTGTGGTGGTGTGTGCCACTATGCCCAGATAATTTTTGTATTTTTAGTACAGATGGGGTTTCACCATGTTGGCCAGGCTGGTCTCAAACTCCTGACCTCAAGTGATCCGCCTGCCTCTGCCTCCCAAAGTGTTGGGATTACAGGTGTGAGTCATTGTGCCCCACCTAACTTTTTATCCTATTAATAGATTGTCTTACATGGAGTTATAGTAATAGCTTTCCAAATATTAAAAAATTTAATTTCCAAATATTAAATCATTTTTAGAATACACTCTACTTATTCATAGGGTGTTATTCTTTTTAGGTTCTGGTGAATTTGTTAGCTGATAAAGTTTTTAGGATTTTTGCACCAATATTTATAAATGTGACTCATTTGCAGGGTTTTTTTTTTTGGACTTTTCTGACAGGTTTTAGTATCAATGCTATTATAAAAAGAATTTTGAAGATTTCTTTCTATTTCTACCTTCTAGAAGAATTAAAATAAGTGTTTCTTCCTTAAATGTTTGGTGAAATTATCCTGCAGAACTAGCAGGACTTAATGCTTTTTGAGGGAGCAGTTGACAGTTCTACTCTATTAACATTGCTCTATTAATATTTTATCTTTCTTTTGAGGTAGTTTTGGTAATTTTTTATAATAATAAAGTGGGTTTCTGACCTAATGAAGGCTTCTGACCTCAGTCATGGCATCAAGATCACAACACCCCAGTAATCATACAGTATGTACTTTTTTTATGTTTGCCTTCTTTCATTCAGTCTGTCTGTCTGTCTGTCTATCTATCTATCTATCTATCTATCTAATTTTTGAGATGGATTCTTGTTCTGTCGCCCAGGCTGGAGTGCAGTGGTGTGATCTCAGCTCACTGCAACCTCCACCTCCCAGGTTCAAGTGATTCTCGTGTCTCAGCTTCCCGAGTAGCTGGAATTACAGGTGCCCACCACCACACCTGGCTAATTTTTGTATTTTTTTTTTACTAGAAATGGGGTTTCACCATGTTGGGCAGGCCAGGCTGGTCCTGAACTTCTGACCTCAAGTGATCCGCCCAGCTTGGCCTCCCAAAGTGCTGGGATTACAGGCGTGAGCCACTGTGCCTGGCCCAGTCAATCTATTTTGACGTTCATCCATGTTGTTGCATGGTAGGGATAGTCTTTGAGTTGTAATTTGTTTCTTTTTCTTGGTGAGTAAATATACCATTGTATGGATATACCACAAGTGAATGAATATTTATCCATTCACTTGTTGATGGACACTTGAATGGGATTAATGCCCTTATAAGAGAACTTGAAGGGAGCACCCTAGTCCCTTTGGCCCTACCGCCACATGAGGACACAGCGTTCATCCCTTTATGCCTGTCTTTCTTTCTTTTTTTTTTTTGAGATGGAGTCTCGCTCTATCGCCCAGGCTGGAGCGCAGTGGCACCATCTCAGCTCACTGCAAGCTCCGCCTTCCGGGTTCATGCCATTCTCCTGCCTCAGCCTCCCAAGTAGCTGGGACTACAGGTGCCTGCCACCACGCCCGGCTATTTTTTTGTATTTTTAGTAGAGACGGGGTTTCGCCATGTTGGCCAGGGTGGTCTTGATCTCTTGACCTTGTGATCCACCCGCCTTGGCCTCCCAAGGTGCTGGCATTACAGGTGTGAGCCACTGGGCCCGGCCTATGCCTGTCTTTCTCTTCCACCATGTGAGGATACCTATCCAATGCCATCAGTGAGGAACAGGCCGTCACCAACACTGAACCGGCTGGCCCCTTGATCTTGGACTTTCTGGCCTCTAGAACTGTAAGCAATAAATTTCTATTACTTATAAATTACTGTGGTATTTTGTTATAGCAGCAGGAACTGACTATGACAGGTTTTAATTTGCATTTCCCTGATGACAAATGATGTTGGATGAGTGCTTTCTCATATGCTTATTGGTTATTTGTATATCTTCTTTTGTGAAGTGGATGTTCATATCTTTTGCCTGTTTTTTGATTGGGTGGTTTGTCTTTTTATTGAGTTACAGGAGTTCTTTATTCTGGATACAATTTCTTTGTCAGATATATTTCTTCCTAGTCTCCCAGTCTGTGGCTTGCCTCTTTTCTTTTCCTTTCCTTTTCTTTCTTTTTTCTTTTCTTTTTTTTTTAAAGACAGGGTCTTACTCTGTCACCCAGCCTGGAGTGCAGTGGCACAATCATGGCTCACTGTAACCTCTGCTTCCCAGGCTCAAGTGATCCTCCTGCCTCAGTCTCCTGAGCAGCTGGGACTACTGGCACAAGCCAACACGCCTGGCTAGTTTTTGTAATTTTAGTAGATACCGACGGTTTTGCCGTGTTGCCCAGGCTGGTCTCAAACTCCTGGGCTCAAGCCATTCACCCGCCTTGAACTCTTAAAGTGCTTGAAGGGATTACGGGTGTGGGCCACTGCACCTGGTCCCTGGTCCTATTTTCTTAATAGTGGTTTTTTTTTTTTTTTTTTTTTTGAGACGGAGTCTCACCCTGTCGACCAGGCTGGAGTGCAGTAGCGCGATCTCCACTCCCTGCAACCTCTGCCACCACGCCTGGCTAATTTTTTGTATTTTTAGTAGAGACAGGGTTTAACCATGTTAGCTAGAATGGTCTCCATCTCCTGACCTCGTGATCTGCCCGCCTTGGCCTTCCAAAGTGCTAGGATTACAGACGTGAGCCACCACGCCCAGTCTTTTTATTTTTGAGATGGAGTCTCACTCTGTCACCCAGGCTGGAGTGCAGTGGCCTGATATTGGCTCACTGCAACCTCTGCCTCCCAGGTTCAAGCAATTCTCCTGCCTCAGCCTCCTGAGTAGCTGGAACTACAGGTGTGTGCCACCATGACTGGCTAATTTTTTGTATTTTTAGTAGAGATGGGGTTTCACTGTGTTAGCCAGGATGGTCTCAATATCCTGACCTCAGGTGATCCACCCACCTCGGCCTCCCAAAGTGCTGGAATTACAGGCATGAGCCACTGCACCTGGCCAATAGTGTTTTTTGATGAGCAGGAGTTTTAAATTTTGATGAGGTCCATTTATCAATTGTTTTCAGGGTCTATGCTTTTTTTTTTATTTTTTCTTTTTTTAGAGATGGTGTCTGTCACCCAAGCTGAAGTGCAGTGGACCGATCATAGTTCACTGCAGCCTTGAACTCCTGGGCTCAAGCAATTCTCCTGCCTCAGCCTCCTGAGTATGTGGGATACAGGCTCATGCCACCATGCCTGGCTTTTTTGTATCCTTTCTAGGAAATCTTTGCATACCCCAAGATTTAAAAGATACCCTCCTGTTTTCTTCTAGTAGCTTTATCAATTTGCTTTACGTTTAGTCCAATGATCTCTCTTAAATTGTGTTTTGAATATGGTGTGAGGTAGGGATTGGGTCCCTTCAGGCACATAAATATCTACTTGTTCCAACACCACTTCCTGGTGTTCTTGTCCAAAATCATTTGACCCCATATCAGATGGTTCTCATTATCTTTCCAACAGTAAGCATTGCAGCTAAAAATGTGTCTCATGCAGTCTCTCTCCACTCAAAAAGTGTGGTCTGTAGACCAGTGGCATCACATCACCTGGGAGCTTGTCAGAAATTCAAAATCTGGCACCACTCCAGCATTACACAACCCCCTAGTGAGTCTCAGGCATGTTACATTTTGAGGAGCAATAGTGTAGATATTTTTTGAAGTATGAGGATAATTTTTGAGGAATGAGGGGAAACGTCATCATGCCTTTTGCTGCCTCTCACAGCTCCCCATGCACTACAGCCTGTGGGGCCTGCCAACCCATTTTCCCTGGTTCCTGTGCAGGGCTAGATTTACTTCCAGACTTAACCTCTGGGTCCACCTCTCCTGACATGTGCTGTGCTGTTCTTTGCTGCTGGGATTGAGGGAAGGGGGTCCACTCACTCACCCACTCCTCACCTTTTAATTCCCACAACCACCTGCTCACTCGCCCAGCAGTTCCTATGCTCTCCCCTATACACACTCTTTCACCCGGAACCTCAGTTTCCTCAATTGCAGAACCAAAATAAGAATGGTCTTGATATCAGGAACTACTGTGAAGGGAAGTGATCTGAGGAGTACCTGGGCATGGAGACAGCACAATAGAAGTCAGTTATCGTCATGGCCATTTCAGAGCTCTTTTTCCAGTAAAGCCCCTGGATGCTGCTCGCCTCTGCTATGTAGCCTCACTCCCCTGCAGCCGGGCAGAATGGAGTCCCCCTTCTCTCCAGCCTGACTTATCCTCCCCTGCTCCGCGCCCCCAAGGCAGCGTGCACCGATAAATCTTTCCCAGCGCGTTGCATTGTTACAGCGAGTTGCCCTCGCATCCGACCGGCCCCCCCACCCCAGCTCTGGAGATCTTCAAACCCAGGATCTCCGCCTTGGTCGTCTTTGAAGCCCCGGCCCCTGACACAGCGCCTGGCACCTGGAGGGCGCTCAATAAATGTTTGCAAAATCGAATTTTCTGTTGAGCAGGTGTCCACCCCTCCACTCGCGGAGGGTGGGTTGCGCGGGCGGAAGGGAAGGTTGGCTGTGTGCCAGGGTGCGGGGGGACACAGACAGGGGGCTCAGGGAGCGGGAGAGCGGGAGAGCGGGAGAGCGGGAGAGCGGGAGGGGGTACCACGCTGGCTAGCGGAGCCCGGCCCGGAGGGTGCGGCTGTGCCACACGCGGAGGGCGGCCTCCGCTCCTCCCCGCGCCGCGCCTCCTCCTCGCGCCGCACCTCCTCCCCGCGCCGCGCCTCCTCAGGCTCCGCCACCCCCGCCCGGCGCGGCAGCCGCAGGGAGGGGTCCGGGAAGGCGGAGCCAGCAGCGGCCCTGGCTCGGGGCACTCGCGCGGCTCCCGTTCGCGGAGCACACATCCCGGCGCGACGAGGTAGGAGGCGGCGAGGGGAACGGACGAGGGAGCTGGGCGCCGCGGCGGGAGGGGCGGGAGGGGCGGGAGGCCGGGCCGAGACCCTCCTCTCGTGCTCCCCGGCAGCCTAGCGGCCCACCGAGCCCACCGCGGGAGTCTCAGCCCCGCCCCTCGGCCCCCGCCTCCCTCTTCCCGCGCCGGCCCCGCCGCGCGCCCCCCGCTCCCTGCTGCTCCGCGTCCTTCGGGACCGCCCTCCGAGGTCCCCCGGGGTCGCTGCTCCTGCGGCCAGTGCGCTCCTTGTTCTCCCACAGGTTCCTTCGGAGAGCGAGCGGGAGTCGGTGCTCGGCCTCCTGCGGGGAGCAGCCCGAGGGTGAGTCCGGCGTGGCGTGGCGGGGCGGGGCGGGGCGGAGGCTGGAGGGCCCGGGGCCGCTCTTACGCCTCTTAGTGGCACCGGGGCTCGGCGCTGCGGGCTGGCTCCATGTTTGCGGAATGAATCAATCATGACTCTCCTTCTCCTTTTCCTAAGGAGGACTTTTTGAGGTCCACGTGCTGCAGAGCACCTTTGGAGGGCCTCCTGAGATAGGGGTCCCCCCTCCTGCATAGTGGAAGCCCGACTCCCATTTTTCCCCCTCCTCTCTGCACTCCAGTCTGGAGGCTCTCTTTGGGTTGGGTCTTGGAGGTTCGGGGAGAGGGGGCTTGTAGGCCCAGCCAGGTAGTTGTGGAAGGTGTGTCCCAGCAGGAGACTTGAGCCAGGGCTCTTACAAGGTTACAGTGGAGGGGGCGCGCTGCGGAGGACAGCAGACACTGTCAGGCAGGGTCACTTGGCACCTCCAAGGCCAGCCTGGAAGAGCCTGCTTGAATATGGATTTTGACCCACAACTTACTGAACCCTTCCACGCCGCTGTTTCTTCATCAATAAAATGGGAACATTCGCAGTCATTTCTCAGGACTTTGTGCAGACAAAAAGTTGATCATAGAAATCACCCCACACAATGCCTGGCACATTGAGGACACTCAGCACATCTTAATTTCCTTCCTCTCTGAAAAAAGTAAGCAGAGTTATTTGTTCCCATACTCTCTGTCCACAGCTTGGTCTCAGAGAACACAGTAGATGTGTAGTCAGTTTGTTGAATAAATATGCTTGTTGGAGCTTCAATACCCACCTCCACCCCTTCTCTCAGAATCTGCAGGGAGTGGTCGGGAGGTGACAACGCCAGCATGCCAGTGCTATCGGAGGACTCTGGTAAGTACCTCCCCCGGGCTGGACCTGCCACAGCCCTGAAGACAAGAGCCTGCCTGGCAGCCACCAGGCCCTGGCAGTGAGAGCCTGGGGAGAGAACGTCCTCATGGCAGGACTGAAGTGCTGTTTGAGGCCTCACTCGGGCTCCTCCGGGGCAGGGAGCACCGACTGCATTTGCTATCCTTTGTTTTTCTCACCTCTCCCCAGGTTTGCATGAAACCCTGGCCCTGCTGACCTCCCAGCTCAGACCTGACTCCAACCACAAGGAGGAGATGGGCTTCCTGAGGGATGTTTTCAGTGAAAAAAGCCTCAGTTACTTAATGAAGGTGAAGTCCCACGTCATCCTGCCTGGAAGGGTGTCTAGAGGTCTTTCTAGCTGTCTGTGGCCGTCTGAGGTCATCCTAGTCATCTCCGTGCCCCAGGAAGGCCTTCACTTACGCACTACACAGGACTTTCTCTTATGGTGCCTTGTCAGTGGCCCAGTCTGCTGCCCCAAATGTCCCCACAGCCGTGGGTGGGATGTGTGGTGTCCAGGGTGCATCTGAAATACTCTGTCTTTGCAGATTCATGAGAAGCTTCGCTATTATGAAAGGCAAAGTCCAACCCCAGTTCTGCACAGCGCTGTGGCCCTCGCTGAGGACGTAAGCCCCAGGTTTCTCCTTACAGTGTCCGCCCCACTCCCCACCCTGTAGGGCTCCTTCATCTTGCCTCGTTTGCTTAGTGTGGGGACACCGGGAATCAGGAGCCCAAAGGTGAAGAGGTGTTTTCTTCCCCTGTCCTCCTCCTTCTCTTCCTCTCTCTGGGTTCCCCGAAAGGTGGGGAGGAACCCGTGAGCCTTGGACTGGGCTGGGAGACACTGTGACATGGAGCTGTCCACTTACTGTGTGTTCTTTAGCAAGTCTGTTTTCTCTGCTGTAAAGGAGAGCATTGGATTGGCTCAGCAGTTCCCAAACTGCCCTGAGGACTGGTGATTTGAATAGGTCAATAAGACATTGTATCTGTGCTTTCCTGAAGTCAAGGGACCTACAGTGTGTCCCCGCATACTGGCTCAGGCTTCTCATTTTTTAAAGGAACGCTTCTTAATTTCTTGTAGACCTAGTCGTCTGTGTTGTGTGGTTGGGGAAAACCCATTCTGGTTGATTACTAAGATCAGTTCCTGAATAAACTCACCTAACCCCAGGAGACTGGGGAGGGATGAGTGCAGCCTGTGGGTGCAGAGCCCTGGGCCCTTCTCCACTGTGGAATGTGATTAGGGGCACATTAGATTGCCTGGCTCCCAGGCTCAGCGCTGCCTGTCCCACCAGCTCTGTGATGTTAAGTAGGCCACTCAGCCTCTCTGAGCTCCCATTTCCTCATTCATAAAATAGCATCTGAGAGCCAGGTAAGCCCAGTTTCAAATCCTAGCTGTGCTGTATATGAGCTCTGTGACTTCGGGCAAAATATTTAATCTCTTTGAGTCTCAGGATTCTCATCTGTAAAATGGCAAAGTAACAAGACCCTCTGCATCAAGTTGGTTGCCAGGGTTCAGTGAGAAGATCCACATAAAGCAGAAAGCACTTAGGGCTTAAAACAGTGGCTCCTTAGATGATGGCCCCATAGAGCTGCTCCTGACCCCTGGTGTGATGTTCCCAGGATCATCGTCGTCGGGTGGCTGAGGGTCTGGTGTGCCCCTGGGGGCTGCAGCTGGGTGGGCCTTTCCAAAGAGGAAGGACCCAGCAGATGTGGGGCAGGGTCACCTCCAGCCATCAGTGGCGCCTGTCTCATTCTCTGCAGGTGATGGAGGAGTTGCAGGCCGCCTCTGTGCACAGTGATGAGAGGGAGCTGCTCCAGCTGCTGTCCACCCCGCACCTGAGGGTAGTCACACACAGCCCCTGCCCAGCCATGCCTCTGGGTCTCCTGGGATGGGGGCGGAGGGAGCTCTCCTTGTGAGGCTGAGGAGTGGAGACTTCTGAGGGAGCGATCCTCAGCACTAGTGTCTGGGCAGTTGTCTCTCTGGCATGGCGTCTGCCACCCTCCAGACCACCGGCCAGCTGCGGCCTGCTGACCCTGTGAGAGGCGGGCCAGCCTTCCTTTTCTCTGACTTTCCCGGCAGGCTGTGCTCATGGTACATGACACGGTTGCCCAGAAGAATTTTGACCCTATTCTCCCGCCTCTGCCTGACAATATCGATGAGGATTTTGATGAGGAATCGGTGAAGATCATCCGCTTGGTGAAGAACAAGGAACCCCTGGTAGGTTCTGCTGTCTGCCTCTCTCTAACCCACTCTTCCCCTGCCTCTCACCCCCACCCAGAACACTGGACAAGACCCTCCCCGAAGTCTTCAGAGTGAGTGACGGCAGCTTTGCCGGGGCTGCTGCTCATCCCTGTGGTGCCTCTGTGTGCAGGGCACCCCTTTCTCTAGGTGGATACAGCCTCTCTCAACTGTGGCCAACCCCCTTTGTGTAGTTAATAACCTGCACAATTGTACAGGGTGACCCTGATCATGCTTTAAGCCAGAAATGGACAAACTACAGCCCAAGGGCCAAACCCAACCCACAGCTTATTTTTTAAAATAAAGCTTTTTTGGAGCACAACCAGGCCCATTCACTTACAGATTGGCTGTGGCTGCCTTTATAGTGTAATGGCAGAGTTGAGTCGTTGTGACAGAGACTGTGTGGCCGGCCTAAAATATTTACATGTGGCCCCTTATAGAAAACGTGTGACAATGCCTGCTCTGAATGTTGAGGAAGCACAGGGCATTCCTCTCCCCAGCAGACAGATTGCTATCACTTTGGTCCTGGTTCAGCATTGATTTACCGAGCAAAGGGACAGCGTTGTTTATGAGATGCACAGAAGTGGTGGAAGCCCAGAGAATTGAGATTGGCTCCAGAGGATCCCACAGCTGGCATTCTCTATTTCCAACTTTCCCCAAATGACCTCCGACGAGCCTCTTCTGCAAACGGACGAGGATCTCTCCTCTGCCTGTTTCCTCACCTGTAAAATGGAGCGGCCATCCATTGATTTAGCAAACACATTGTGAGCCCTCCTATCCAGGCTCTGTATTGGGTGCTGGCAGTTCAGAGCTGAATAAATGATGGATAGCGATGCTGGAAAGTTCTCAGGTCTGGGGGGCTAGAAGTCCTGGGGTTCTTAGTTGATGGCCTCTCTTTCTAGCAATAATTATCTTACGTACTTCAAGTAGATGGCACAGATGATGTTAACAATAAGTGTGCAAATGTGTTTGCAGTTACAGCCACTCATAAGTGGTTAACATATGTTGAGTGCTTACTGTGTACTAAGTGCCTTGCGTGGAATCCTTGCAACAACACTGTGAGTTAAATGCTGTCCCACATCTCACAGGAAACAGGCTTGGAGAGGATAAGAGATTTCCTTGCGAAGGCCACATGCTTTTTGTAAACGGCAGAACTGTGTTCACACCCAAGGCTGTCCAGCCCTAGAGCTTAGCTCTTAAGCTTTCTGCTGTCCTGCTGCAGTCCGGCCTGTGTGGTGCAGGAAATCGAGGGCTCATTAGTGCCTTTCTCATCCTAAGTGTCATCTCTGCTGTGCTTCTTGGGCCAAGTCCTGGTCCCGAAGCCCTGGCTGGGGTGCATAATTGGTTTCCTTCAGCAGCAGCAGAAGGCCCAGTAACCCTGTGATTGGGTAGAGGCAGGGTGAGAATTAGCTGGCACGTATCATCCTCATTATTAAATGTCTTTGCAAGTGGTAGGAACTGTGATATGACAGAGATGTGATGGAGAATGTACTGGATTTGGCATCACAAAAAGCTTTCCCCTTTACCAGCTGGGTGACCTTGAGGATATTTAACTTCTCTGAGCCCCAGTCCCTCATCTAAAATGTTGCAGCGTTATTGCGCCTTGTAAACTGTAAAGTGCAGGGCTGTATTAATGGGGGATGTTGGTTTTGTTTTGTCTTCAGCTTTGGGAAGGTCCCCACTGATCTCTCTGGACTGTCAGAAGGAGGGACTGGGGAGGCTGTGTTGGGCCCAGAGAGTAGGGGTCTGAGGTTTGGAGCTGCTGCTTAAGAACCTGTCTCTTCTGTCTCGGGTTCAGGGTGCCACCATCCGGCGGGACGAGCACTCAGGGGCTGTTGTGGTGGCCAGGATCATGCGAGGAGGCGCAGCAGACAGGAGCGGTGAGTGGCGGCAGTGCAAAGCTGGCCCAGCCCCGATCATGGCCATTGTTCCAGAGCCCTCCACCTTTGCTCATAGGTCCCCTTACCTCCCTCCTATCAGGTCACCTGTTTGGGATTTGCTTTGCTTTCTGGGGTTGTGGCTGGAATTCTCATCTCCTTCCCAAGTCAGTAGAAATTTTAATAGAAAATATAGGCCAGCTGGGCATGGTGGCTCACACCTGTAATCCCAGCACTTTAAGAGGCCGAGGCGGGCGGATCACTTGAGGCCAGGAGTTCGAGACCAGCCTAGCCAACATGGCGAAACCCCATTTCTAGTAAACGCACAAACCTGGGAGGTGGAGGTTGCATTGAGCCAAGATCATGCCACTGCACTCCAGCCTGGGCAACAGAGTGAGACTGTCTCAAAAAAAAAAAAAAAAAAAAGCCGGGCATGGCGCTCACGCCTGTAATCCCAGCATTTTGGGAGGCTGAGGTGGGCGGATCACCTGAGGTCGGGAGTTCGAAACCAGCCTGACCCATACGGAGAAACCCCATCTCTACTAAAAATACAAAATTAGCTGGGCTTGGTGGCACATGCCTATAATCACAGCTGCTTGGGAAGGCTGAGGCAGGAGAATTGCTTGAATCTGGGAGGTGGAGGTTGCAATGAGCCGAGATCGCACCATTGCACTCCTGCCTGGGCAACAAGAGTGAAACTCCATCTCAAAAAAAAAAAAAAAGAAAGAAAAAGAAAGTATAGGCCATGCACGGGTGGCCCACACCTGTAGTCCTAGCTATTCGGGAGGCCCAGGCAGGAAGATTGTTTGAGCCCAGGAGTTTGAGGTTGCAGTGAGCCATGATTACACCACTACACGCTAGCGTGGGCGACGCAGTGAGACCATCTCAAAAAAAAAAAAATATATATGTATATATATAATAGTCATAGTCATGGAGTACTTTGGGATGATTGAGAAGAAGCTCATGCGTTGGTTTAGTCCAAGGACTGTGACAGTTAAGAATATAGCATGGGCTTGCGGGATTACTAACTGTGGGACAGGGATGACACCCTTCCCCACCACCCCAGGTCTTGTCAAGCTGCTATTACAAAGAGAATGTTTGTGCCCCAGATTCATTTGGGTGGAAAGGTTGAGAATCACCGGTGTGTCGAAGAGCTACTAAGCTGGGAGACAAACCTCCTGGTATAGGGGAATGTTACCCCCAAAGTCTGGGGGGGGTCATCGTTGCAGAGAATCCTAGACCAGCACTTTGCAAACATTAAAGAGTACACGAATTCCCTGAGCATCTTGTTAAAATGCAGACTGATTCAGCAGGTCTGAGCTAGGCTGAAGATTCTGCACTTTTAACCCGCCTCCAGGTGATGCTGATGCAGCCAGGCCAGTGCCTACTTTGAGTAGCAAATAGGGCCCTAATATGCAGAGACATTAGTCATTCAGGCAGAGGCTCATAGTGTGTTTACACTCTTAATGATGTCTTCATTGGTGCCTTTGTCTTTCCTTATTAAGACTTAAGAACGCCAT
The DNA here is from genome assembly GCF_028885655.2 of Pongo abelii. Taxonomy (NCBI): domain Eukaryota; kingdom Metazoa; phylum Chordata; class Mammalia; order Primates; family Hominidae; genus Pongo; species Pongo abelii. The sequence continues at coordinate 74,134,580 of NC_072004.2, read as the reverse complement.
TCTAGGAATATATCTGTAAACCTAGGAAAGCAAAGAGTTAATGATAATTTTAAAGAAGCAGAGGTTATAGCAAAAGGAACACAGGCTTTCTACATCAGAATAACTGTGTTTGAATACTGGCTTCATTATTTCTTAGCAATGTGGCCTTAGGCAAGCTGCTTGATCTTCCTGGGTCTCAGGTGCCAACTTGTGAATTGGAGATTTTACTGGGTGATTTGAGCCCTCCATGCTGAGTGAGGTACCCAGCGCTTAGCGGGGCTTAGTTCGCCCCAGTCCCACCCATCAACTTTAAACCTTGAGTTGGCCCTGCAATGGGCTCCTCAGGCTGGCCCCTGTGGTGCTTGGAGCTCTGAGCGAGGGGTGCTCAGGTCCTCCTCCTGTGCTGATGGTCAGTCCCTGTGTCTCCTAGGCCTGGTCCACGTTGGAGATGAGCTCCGAGAAGTCAACGGGATTGCAGTCCTGCACAAGCGGCCCGACGAGATCAGCCAGATTCTGGTCCGTGCTACAAGCCTGCTAGGGATGTGCTGGGTCTTCAGACACCCAGAGCAAGGCACTTCCTGGAGCCAGGACAGATTCTGGCTTAGCCTTGCTGTTGTTCTGAGGAGGTGGCAGGCAAAGTGGCCTTATGGTGTGCCCCTAACAGTGTGCCCGGGGTATGGGGTGGCGGCAGGAGGAGGGGAACTTCCCTTCCATCTGCCTCTCTTAGACCCTCTCCTCAGCATAGCCTGCCTTCCTTCCCCTGGCTCCCTTTCACATGGCCCCTCCTGGGTCCTGGATCCTGGTTGTGAATCCTGGCTCTGCCTCCTTCCAGCTGTGCAACCTTGGACAAGCCATCAGATCATCTGAGTTTCCATTTCCTTTCCTTTAATGTTGGGATAGAGATTCTTTCTCAACCAATGTGTGGTTATCATTGGGATGCTAACATCTGGAAAAGGGTAAAGCCCTTCAGAAGTGTAAGGGGATTTTAAGGTATTAAATGCTTGGCTGAAAACAACCTCCATGGTCCATTCTGGGGAGTTGAAGTCAAAACTGAAATTGTGAAAAGCCCCAATCATAGCTTGGTCCCCTTTATCCTCAGGATTCCTCCGCTGACCTGACACTTTGCTAACTTCTGATGGTTTTGGGGGCAGAAACAGGATGAGATCTGAAAAGAGGAGGCCAACTGTTTAAAGCCCTCTCTGGGCTGGGCTTGGTGGTTCACACCTGTAATCCCAGCACTTTGGAAGGCTGAGGCAGGTGGATCACCTGAGGTCAGGAGTTCGAGACCAGCCTGGGCAACATGGTGAAACCCCGTCTGTACTAAAAATACAAAAAATTAGCTGAGCGTGGTTGTGGGCCCCTGTAATCCCAGCTGCTTGGGAGGCTGAGGCAGGAGAATTGCTTGAACCCAGGAGGCGGAGGTTGCAGGGAGTCGAGATCGTGCCACTGCACTCCAGCCTGGGCAACAGAGCAAAACTCCATCTCAAAAAACAAAAAAACAACAACAAAATAAAGCCCCCTCTGTAGAGGATGCAGATTGCAGGCAGGCCTTTCAGTCCTTTTGCCCAAGCTTGCTTTTTTGTGGCTTTGGGTGCCAACTTTCTTGTGCTCCAGAGCAAGGGTCTGGGCTTTCTGGGTAGTGGAGAGGCCAGGAGGTGATTTTTGGGCCCTGCTGTCCTGGTCCGACTGCATTCTTCCTTGTTGGGCCCCTGGCATTGCGCTGCAGGGTCTCTATAGATGGGGGTGAAGGGAGCTCCTAGAAAGCTGGGCATGGCCTGAGCTTGGGGAGATGGAAGCAAAGAGAGAAGTATTAATCAGAGACCAGCCCCAAATCAGGCAGGAAAGAGGCAAAGGAAACCAAAATGGGTTGTTCAGATGACCCAAGAGAAAAGCAAGGAAGGGAGCCCTCTGGGGCCCTAGCAGTCAGGAGGGATGGAGAATTGGAATTCAACACGTAGTGTCCTTGGGTTCTCATGGAAAGTCTTCCATCCCTTTGTCTTTTGAAAATACAGTTACCAACCCCCCACTGCTAAATTTGAACTGGCTTAAAAATAATAAAAATACTAAAAAATACAAAAACGTACAGTTACTTGGTTACTGAATTTTGTTTTAGTTCATTCAACCAGGGCACCATCCTAGAAGGGTGGGCCTCAGGGGAGGCTGCAAGTCGGACTTTCTGAACATCAGTTTTTAGGCCTGGGAAGTAGGAGTTGAACTCTTGGAGGGTTAGACCTGGTAGGCGAGAAGCTTCTGTTCTCTTTCGTTTCAGGCCCAGTCCCAGGGATCCATCACCCTAAAAATCATCCCAGCCACCCAGGAGGAAGATCGCTTAAAAGAGAGCAAGGTATGGGGAGGTGGGTCCGTGGTGCCCTCTCTCAGCTTGAGAGATGCAGCTCGCTGGCTGGGGGCTGGATCCAGTCCAGCCTCTTGTAACAGTCATTTGGGAGCAGATCATAGATCTGATCCTAGTAATCTGTGCCCAGTGGAGGACTTTAATTCCGTCACAAAGTGATTCATTTGTTTGTATCCTGCCTCTTTCTAAACAGGATTTGACGTGACTTACTAATAAAAGACAAGGTTATTTTAATTGAAATAGAAACTCAGGGCCATGAAGAGGAGGAGAGGGTACCAAATGTGCTGAATTCTGAACCAATTAAGTAACTGCTATTTGTTTAATTGCTGCTGAGCCTGCCTTATTTGGTCACCTCCTCTGTGCCAGGCACTCTGCCAGATGCTGGAGACAGGGACTCTTGGTAGCTTCAAGGCTTCCTGGTGCAGAAGGGCAGCAAGTCTTTCATTGCTATGTGATAAGTGCTTTGCCAAGATTCTGTACAAAGAGTTACAGTCATCCTAGAGGGTGTCACAGAATGGGGGTGTTGGAACTGAGGCCTGAAGAAGGTAAAGACAAGTAGGACCTTGGTGGGGTCTGCCCATACAGAGGCTCCCTGGCACTCTGGGGAGGAGCACGTTAAGGGCAATGTGGTGGGGCTTTGGGGGGAGGATGGTGGTGGGTTTTGCTGGGGAGGTGGGTTAAGCCTATGTTCTGAATGGCCTCGAATGCCTTGTTAAGGGTTTTGGCATAATCCTTGCTTAGTTTGGGGCCTCTTAGAAGCTGACCCTGAGACAAGGATTGAATGCAAATGGTTTATTTGGGAAGTGGCCCCAGGAAATAGCAGTACAGGACTGGGAAAGGGAAGACAGCCGATCTGACTAACGGTGTGTTATCAAGCAGGTTACCACTATGGGCAGCTGGAGCTTAGTCCTGCTGGAAACTTGGGGAACTACTTCTTCCCCTGTAGAACACACGCCTCCATCATCCCACCCAGGGGCCCTGGGAGCTGGGCGATCTATATACCAACTCCTGCCAGGCTGCACCCAGGGAATTAATTCCTAGTAACTTCTGCCTGCTGGACTAGAGAAGAGTAGGTTCCAGTGGCCAGAGAAAGTAAGTCCTTAGGCAAAGAGATGCAGGTGCTGGCAGCTGGAAGTCAGCCCAAGCTGCACTGAATGGTCCAGCCCTGGGGCATATGGGAGGGCATCCCACAACCCAAGAGATAACAGCTTATTATTTTTTTTTTTCTAGGATGGGAGTGGTGCAGTTATATTTGTGTTTTAGAAAGCTCCCTGAGGCAGCCACGGCGGGGAGGGTGGAGTGGGGAGAGGTTGGAGGCAGGGAGGCCTGGTAGAAGACTCTTGTAAAAGCCCAGATGAGACATTATTAAGACCTGAACTGTGAGATGGTGGTTGATGAGATAGAGAGGAGGGCATCACTTTGATTTCACAGTACATTTGGGTATGAGTTTCCTGGCAGCCAAGGCAAAAAGGAGAGCATAATGAATTACATCCTGTTGAGCAGAGAATGGAAGGAAGCATGCCAGTTTTTCAAGATTGATTCCCATACCTGCCTCTCAGTACTTAATGCATGAAAGAAGAGACATTACAGCATCTAGCACAGAGGAGATGTCAGTCGATACTTTGAAGAATGTGGATTTGTAGTGGACTACATCTTCAATGACGGTTTTTTACAGCAAGTGAAGAAATAATCTTTATATAGCTGTTTCTTATTTGTGCTCTTTGGTTAAATCCCAGGGCATAATATTTCCTCTTACCTGGTGGAAAGTGATTCTTCCTAGGACAAGCGAATGTGGTCCCCATATGCAACTTTGAGGGTTCTGACTTGAGGAACCCTCTTTGAGGAAGAGAACTTGGTTTTCCTAAAGGACAAAATGAATAGCCTGTCCCCCAGCCCATCCTTCTTGAATATTTCTTCTTGATCCAGATGCTTGATTTGGGCTGGCCACTTAAGATTACACTCTTCTGAGTGCTTAGGACCCTGGTAACATCTGTGGCTGGTTAAGGGCATCTGTCCCCACAACATATACCAGAAAGTCCTTACTATTGTCTGATGGAATATTTTCTGGTTGGCATATAAAGGTATACAGTTTGTGTCTGTCTGAGGAAGACCCTTGATTGCTTTTTTTTTTTCCTGTTTGCCACTGAAGTGATTGGGCCCTAATGGTCTGAAAATAGAAATAAATAAAATTAACTATGCCACTAAATTATCGAAGAGAACAGGGAAGTGTGAAAAATGCTGTGTCCTCACACCATCTTCTCCAGGGGGGAATTAGGGCTTGGCTGAGTCTATGGCAGATGAGGCAGGATTGAGCCGTAAGAGCTGTGGGTGTCAATTACCCAGTGAAAAGTGATGGTGAGGAGTCAGTAACAGTAGTTTTGTTGATATTTGTGTTCTTACCCAAACATCTAGATTACTTATATAACAGATGGCTGCTGCCTTCCGTCAGCGCAGTTGGCGTATCAAAAATAACACTTGAGTTAGAAATTGTGCTTGCCTCTACTTTTTGTTCCCAGGATTAGTTGTTGCTGTGTGTATGCTAAGAGGCTGTTATGAGGACAGCTGGTCAAGTAAATAAGGAAATATTTAGGTGGGAAAGAGACATTCAGTCATGGGGCCTATTAATTTTCTGATTCTTGATGGACTTCCTGACTATAGTATCCCAAATGGTTGAAGAACAGTTAAGAACATATGTGCAGTGTATTTCCAAGTAGCTTTCTATTCGAAAAGCCACTTGGTCCTCCTAAGTGTGGATGGTCGTTGTCATGGGGCCTTTTATGTGACAATGACCTGTCTGTGCTCACTTGGGGGAAGGGCCGCCTCACCAGAGCCCTCCTTGTGCAGGTGTTCATGCGCGCCCTCTTCCACTACAACCCTCGGGAGGACCGGGCCATCCCTTGCCAGGAGGCGGGCCTGCCCTTCCAGTGCAGGCAAGTCCTGGAGGTAGTGAGCCAGGATGACCCCACGTGGTGGCAAGCCAAGCGAGTCGGGGACACCAACCTTCGAGCCGGCCTCATCCCCTCCAAGCGGTTCCAGGAGAGGTGGGTCTGGGGTGTGTCGTGAAGGGCTGGTTCCAGCGTGGCAGAGGGACAGGTACATTGCAGATCCCCAAGTCTCTGTCCTCACAGCCAGAGGGGCCTGCTGAGCGTTGTTCCCCCAAGGTAAGTACCAGTTGCACTTGTGTTTGGTCTTTGCCCATAACTAGTAATGATGGTTATTTGAGATTTAAAGGAATCTATGGAAATTTATGTTATTAAGTTAATATGTGTGTGTGTATATGTGTGTGTGTGTATTTTTTTTTTTTTTTTTTTTTTTGAGACAGAGTCTCACTCTGTCACCCAGGCTGGAGTGCAGTGGCGATTCTTAGCTCACTGCAACCTTCACCTCCTGGGTTCAAGCAATTCTCCTGCCTCAGCCTCCCGAGTAGCTGAGATGACAGGCGTGCACCACCATGCCTGGCTAATTTTTGTATTTTTAGTAGAGACAGGGTTTCGCCATGTTGGCCAGGCTGGTCTCAAACTCCTGGCCTCAAGTGATCCACCTGTCTTGACCTCCCAAAGTGCTGGGATTACAGGCATGAGCCACTGGGCCCAGCCTAAGTTAATGTATATTTTATAATGCATGCTTAGAGAATGCTGAGAAATAAAATATAAAAACACAGAAGAGAGGCTGGGCATGGTGGTGGCTCATGCCTGTAATCCCAGCACTTTGGGAACCCGAGGCAGAAGGTTCCCTTGGGCCCAGGAGTTCCAGACCAGCCTAGGCAACATGGTAAGACCTTGTCTCTACAAAAAATAAAAAATTAGCTGGGCATGGTGGCACACACCTGTTGTCCCAGCTACTCGGGAGGCTGGGGTGGGAGGATCACTTGAGCCCAAGAAGGTCAAGGCTTCAGTGAGCTGTTATCACACCATTGCACTCCAGCCTGAGTAAGAGTGAGACCCTGACTCAAAAAAAAAAAACAGAAAAAAAACAGAAGAGGAGGACTATGAAAGAAAATTCACCACATCTCACCCCTATCTAAACTGCATAGTTTATTTCTTTACTGTGCTTTTTATGTGAGTGTTGCATACAGAATTTGGGGTCTTGCTTTTTTTTTTTTTTTTTTTTTAAACATTTTTGGCATGAGTATTTTCCATATTATAGCATCGTTTTTGTAGTGTGATTTTAGTGGCTGTATACTAACTCATCAGGAGCTGTGCCATTCATTCCTAGGCGGCAGGTATTTAGGATGAATTGAGCTGGCATGTGCTGGGCATCTTGTGGGCTGCTGTGAACCCAGGGTTTCTGTCCTGGAGGAGCTTACAGTTCAGTGGAAAAGCCAGACACTCTTCAAACACACAATTTTTATAAACATGATGGGTGCAAGGGAGGAGGACATGGTGCTGTGTGAGTTCATATTAGGAGGCTGCGCCCTCATCCAGGAATGCAGGGAAGGCTTCTGGGAGGAACTAGCTAAGTGATTTCACTGCTTTCCTGTGGCTGCACTTCTATTAGATTGTTCCCAATTCTTCACTTTTATAAAGCTGCAGTACTTACCTTGCACATAGACTGTTCCTCATGTTTCAAATTATTTCTTTAGACTTCCAAGAAGGTCAGTCTTGGGTCAGAGGGTGGCAGTTGTGACTACCACTGTGGGTTGTAGCCCTCACATCTTTTGGTGTGTGGACTGTGGTAAGGACAGAACCTCAGGGTTCACCCATTTCAGTGGCCCTCAAGGTGTGGCCCCCTGGCCGGGGGCTTCGGCGTCACCTGGGGACTTGTTAGAAATACAGATCCATGGGTCCCGCCCAGAAACCCACATTCTGACAAATGTTCCAGGCAATTCTGAGGTGCTGAAGTCTGAGAACAAAGCTCTGTCTGCTCGGGAACCCCAGACCCATCTCCATTTTAGGGTTCACAGGTCTTGGCAACATCTTACCAGAGGATGTGGGGGAGAGCTCTTCAGCTGCATTTTTTTTTTTTGAGACATAGTTTCACTCTGTTGCTCAGGCTGGAGTATAGTGGTGCTAGCTCAGCTCACTGCAACCTCCGCCTCCCAGGTTCAAGCGATTCTCCTGGATTCTCCTGCCTCAGCCTCCTGAGTAGCTGGGATTACAGACGTGCACCACCATGCCCAGCTAGTTTTTGTATTTTTTAGTAGAGAACGGGGTTTCACCATGTTGGCCAGGCTGGTCTCGAACTCCTGACCTCAAGTGATCCTCCCGCCTCGGCCTCTTAAAGTGCTGGGATTACAGGTGTGAGCCACCACACCCGGCTCTTCAGCTGCATTTAAATGTGGAAATCTAGACACCTCTGAGAGCCCCAGCTCTCCCTCATAGCCACATTGGACAGTCTGCCCGGGCTGAGCCTTCTGCTGAGGGGAAGGTGTTAAATTAGGGTCACTTCTGTCCTCGGCCTCTCCTGGGAGTCGTTCTGCTAATTCCCAGCTCCCTCAGAGATGGGGAGGCTGGGGAGTAGAGAAGGGGCTGCCTCTCCTTAGAAATTGGCCATAGGAGAGTAATGACGAGCTGAGGATCGTATACCGGGCTGGATCCCTGTGTGGCCATCTTGAGCTGGATGAGCTATTTCTGGAGCAAGAGACTCAGTTTCTTCCTCCTGGTGAGCCAGTGAGCCCTGTGAAAGTGTTCCCTTCGTTGGAACTTAGTGCGAAGCAGGAGGCCCTCAGAGTGTCCAGTGTGTGCCCACCTGTGGGATCCAGGCCTTGGCTTCCCAAGTTTTCCAGAAGGTTCCTTTCAAGTGGTTCTCTGGCCCAGCTCACGGGCCCGCCCATCCCCTTGTGTCCCTGCAGACGACTAAGCTACCGGAGAGCCGCGGGCACCCTGCCGAGCCCCCAGAGCCTCAAGAAGCCCCCCTGTGAGTAGATTGTCAGGGATGGCACTCCAGGGAGGGCCCGGGGTTAGGGCGAGGGAGGATTCAGGCTGGGAAGAAGCAGGCAGTGGGCTGGAGGGGGCATCAGGGATCTTGTCTGAGCTCATGGACTTCAGAGGAAGGAGGGGGTGGGAAGTAGGAGGTGGGGGGCAGCTAGTCCCTGGAGAGGAGCTTGTATATTTGGAGTCCATAGATGATGCTGGGGGGTATGTTAACAGCTTTCCCAAAATGATGTGCAGATGTATGTGTGTTCACACGTGTGTGCATGTGCGTGTGAGGATCCACAGCTTTCATTAGATTCCCAAGGGCTCTCTGACCCTGAAAATGGAAGCAGCACTGGCGTTGGAAGGGAATGGAGAAGGCCGTGTGTGACCCGGTGCCTCTGGTAGGGCTGCCAGGTTGCCAGACTGGGCAAATGCAAATAAAGGATGCCCAGTTGAAGCTTGAATTTCAGATAGATGACAGATTGGTTTCTAGTATAAGTATGTTTTTATTTAGTTTTTATTATAGTATAAGTATGTCCTGTGCAATATTTGAGACATACTTATATTAAGAAGTTACTTGTTGTTTATTTGAAATTCAAGTTTAAGTGGGTGTCCTGCGTTTTATCTGGCAACTCTACACCGTATAGCACTTTACAGTTTAGAATATACATCCACCTACTTCTTGGAACCCTGTGAAGTCAGTAGAGTCAGGTATCTTTTCTAAGCTGGGAATATGTAGGGTCACAAGGTTAAGTGAGCAGAGGTGGGGTCACATTTTCTGAAGGCCTGTGATCTGAGCCCCAGGGTAGGGCCCCGTGTAGAGAGGAAGCTTTTCCAGGGCATGGTCTCTCTGGTACTAGAGGGCAGACTTGTAACTGAGTGAGCGGCCTGAGCAGGTGCCAGGTGACCAGAACACAGATGGCCTGCAGCTCTGCTCCACCCCGCTCCATCCTCAGGCATCTGCATTTTCCAGGGCCAGACTCCAACCCAGAAAAGAGAGAGTGGGTCCTATTCCCACTGCGGGATCCCAGAGTAAGCTGCTCCCTGGGCCCCTGACAATGGCCACTTTTCCAGACTTGCTGTCAGGTTAGAAGGGCCACTGAGTGCAGTGGCCTTGAGGCTGCTGCGCCACTGATGAGCTGGCTTTCTCTGGGCTGCTAATGAGACACACACAAGAAGACTAATTAGAGCAGGTCTTGGGGATTAATAATGTGCCACAGCTCAGATCACAGGTTCGTTGGAGGAAAGGGAGAGAGGCCAGATGGTGGGCTCCTCAGGCACTCGGGCCATGGCTGCCCTCAGCCGCAGGGTCCCCGCTTCCCTCCACTAATGCTGTTCCATCTGTCTTTTGTGCAAACCGCAGATGATCAGCCTTGTGACAAAGGTAGGCCCAGTATCTATCCGCTGTCCACAGGCGTGGCCCCTTTTCCATGGAACGTCTGGGGCCTGAGGGGCTCATGTTCTTTCCCTATCTGGGCAGCTGTGCCCCTCCCACTGTCTGCACACCTCTTCCTGCCCTGCCAGCCAGACTGGGCTGTTCCCTTGAGGCAGGCAGAGCTGGTGGGGACAGGGTTCAAGGCCTTAGGGGCACCTCCCTGCCCTCCTGACACGCGGGGCCCAGCCTTTCCAGGACTTGGCTGTGCTGTGATGGGGCTGGATAGGAGACAAGGGGTGGGAAGGCAGGGCAGGCTGGAGTGAATCCCTCCCTGTTCACACTGCTCACACTCAGGGACTGGGGAGGCCTGCTGGCCTAGAATCCCCCTCAGGGCCTGGAAAGGCTGTTAGGGGCCTAAGCATGAAGAACTGAGCAAAACAGAGGACCTTGCTTTCTTGGGGTGTCCAGGACACGGGATTTCCCCTGAGCTCCCCACAAGACACCATCCCAGGGGCTCTTCCTGCCCGGCCATCCAGGGGCTGGGTGCCCTGGGCCGGATGTGTCTGGTGGGACTCACTGGCTTCCCTCCCTCTGTTTGCTTCCCAGAAACCTGTGACTGTGAGGGCTACCTCAAAGGGCACTATGTGGGTAAGTAGCTCCCCCTGACACCCACATGCACAACCTGCCCCACCCCAGGCCCCAGAGTCAGGGAGAGGTCAAATCAGGGTGATCTGAGCCCGAGGAGTCCTTCTGGAGTAGCGGAGCCTGTGGGACCCCCCTCTCTCCTCAGTTCTCTCAGCCTAAGCAGGAGCTGAGCATGTCCAGGCGTTGGGCCCCCACCCAGCTTTTACCCAGCCGTGGGGCACACTGCCCTGGCGGGAAAGGCACACACACCCCTACATTAATACTAATTAAAATACTAATTATTATCACCATCATCGCAATTGGAGTTTATTCAATATTAACACCACTACCACACAGTGAGGGGTGTTTGCGGCTCTCCAGAGCCCCTTTTCACTTCTTTTGTTTTGGTCAGTTTTTTCAAAGGTCTTAGAGATAGGCAAAAGGTTTTTTTTGTTTTTTGGTTAATTTTTAGAGACAGGGTCTTGCTCTGTCACTCACACTGGAGTGCAGTAGTGTGTGACATTGCAGCTTGCGGCAGCCTCAACATCCTAGGCTCAAACAGTCCTCCCACCTCAGCCTCCTGAGTAGCTGGGACTGCAGGCACCTGACACCATGCCCAACTGATTAAAAAAATTTTTTTTGTAGAGGTGGGGTCTCGCTATGTTGCCTAGCTGGTTTCAAGCTCCTGGCTTCAAGCAATCCTCCTTTCTAAAAAGTTTTTAAACTTTTTTTTAAATTATTTTTTGAGACATGGTCTTGCTCTGTTATCCACACTGGAGTGCAGTGGTGTGATCACAAATCACTGCAGCCTCAGCCTCCCAGGCTCAAATGATCCTTCCATCTCAGCCTCCCTAGTACCTGGGACTACAGGTGCATGCCACTACACCTGGCTAATTTTGGTATTTTTTGTAGAGACGGGGTTTCACCATGTTCCCCAGCTGGTCTTGAACTCCTGAGATCAAGTGATCCGCCTGCCTCGGCCTACCAAAGTGCTGGGATACAGGCATGACCCACTGCACCCAGCCCCTTAACTTTGTTTTGAAGTAATTTCAAACTTACTGAAAAGGTGTAAGAATTATACAAAGAACTCCCATATACTCCACACCCAGATTCACCAGTTGTTGCTCCTTTGCCATGTTTGCTCAATTTCCTTTCCCACATCTCTGCATTTTTTTTCCTGAGTCATATGAGACTTCGTTGTAGACATCGTGTCCCTTTAACCCTAAATCTCTCAGCATGTATTTCCTAAGGCCAAAGACTTTCTCAGGGCAATGATCAAATTCTGAGAATTTAAAATGTATCCAAATCTATTGTATGCTGTTATTTAAATGTTAACAGTTGTCCCCATCATGTCCCTTATGGCATTTTCCCTTGGTCCACGATCTAATCTAGGACCACACATAGTATTTGTAGATTCATATCCTCATTTCACAGATAAGGAAATTGAGGCTCAGAGAGATGAAGGGACTTGTTCAAGGTCAGTCACATGCCAAGTAAAACAGTGACCTTAAGCCCTAGTTTGTGAATGCAGGGGTCACCCTTTCATCTTATTATTGTATTTCCCGAACAACCTCTTCCAGTAGCAGGAGGAGGTTGGGAGAAGTCAGTGGGACTCAGTCCCATCTCCAGGTCTGGCCAGGTGGAAAAAGTCTCTACTGGGAGATCCTGGGACAAATGCCATGGTGTCCCTCTGTCCCTCCTCCCAAGCTGGTCTTCGGAGGAGCTTCCGGCTGGGCTGTAGGGAGAGACTGGGTGGCTCGCAGGAAGGGAAGATGTCCTCCGGAGCTGAGTCTCCGGAGCTGCTGACTTACGAGGAGGTGGCCAGGTACCAACACCAGCCCGGAGAGCGGCCCCGCCTGGTGGTTCTGATCGGTAGGTGCCATCCTGGGTTTCCAGGAAGTGATCTGGTTTCCTCCCTGGAGCAGGTGGGGAGGTAGCTCAGCAGGGACCCTGGTCAGCCTTCCTCTTGTTTCCCAGGGTCTCTGGGAGCCCGACTGCACGAGCTGAAGCAAAAGGTGGTGGCTGAGAACCCACAGCACTTTGGCGTCGCTGTTCCACGTAAGAGGGCCCATGTGGGAGTGCGTGTTTGTCTGCACACACACAAATATTTCATGGGGACTTAACACCCCAGATTCATCCAAATCCTTACTTTGGGTTTAAAGGATCACTAGGCACTGCCTGCTATTGGCAAATTGGGGGACAAAGGCATGATGGGAAGAAATCCACTCTCAGTGGTCCTCTGAGACCCTCTGAGGCAGAAGTTGGAGGACCACTTGCTTGGTTCCTGCTTGGGTGGGAGGTGAGTCCAGAGCACATTGTAGGCAAAGTGGCATCCTCAACCTGACATCAAGGGGCCCCCACAGTAGGGGGCATTCCTCCTCATCACAGTGAATTTTGACTCCTATGGCCCCTGCCCTCTGCTTGGATGAGAGGGCGGGTCAGAGAAGCCACAGAGCCCTGCGAGTGGTATTTCTCGGCACTCCCTTATAGCCAGATTCCAGTTTGTCAGGGTGGCTGGGTACATTCCTGTGTGATGCCTCCCCTGCCAATTCCTGGGGCTTACTGCTGCCAGGGGCACCCTGGGATGTCAAGCGCCCGTGGGCAGAGGATCCTGGTTCTGAATGTGATAAGGAGGATGAGGATGAGGAGAACGAAGGTGCCAGGTAATGCACCAAGAGCTTTTATGTGTAGTGCCCTGGGTCAGCCCTCCCAGTACCCCTGAGAAGAGAGATTGTTATCATCTTATGTGGCAGAGGAAGACATTGAGGGTCAGAGAGGTTAAGTAACTTGTCCAATATCACACAGTTGGTAAGTGGTAGAGCCAGGATTCAAACCCAGGCAGCCTGCCCCAGTCATGTTTTTAATGAGGATGCACAATGGCCTCTCACCTGCCGCCTCCCACTTCGTGCCCTTGGCTGCCCCTTTCCTTTCTGGGACTCACTCTCAGTCCCCCTGGCCTCAGAGGGATGCAGTGTGAATGCCTGGTGGCTACTGAGAGGGGTACTGTGGCAGCGGTAATGGGGCCTCCTCAGAGTGTTCTGGGGCAGAGCAACCGCGAAGCCTTGCTTTGATCACACCACTCTCCCTGGGCCCCTGGACCCAGCATCTAGTCTGTGGGTTGTCAGAGCTGTCTTCCAGAGCCCAATCTGAAGTGGCAGGGATGTGGGGGAGGTGGTGGCCCTGGGGAGGCCATTGTGGCAGCACACCTGTGATGGACCTGGAGGGCTTCAGGGAGCTACAGCCTTCGAAGTTTCAGGTGGACTGAAACAGGACATGCAGAGGTTGCTCACACACTGATCGCTCAGAACCCCCTGGATCCATCCCCTGGGGAAGAGGTGCCTGGATGGTCAGGCCCACCTGCTTGTAGGCACTGCACAGACAGGAGACTTTCCTCCTTTGTTTTAGAAACTGGGGGAGTCAGGGAAGGCTTCCCAGAGGCAGTGACTTTTATGCTGGGTTTTGAAGAGTAAATAGGAGTTTTCCAGGCAGAAGAGAAAGGAATAATTCTCTGTACAGAGGAAACAACATGTGCAAAGGGACAGAGCAGTGTTAGGGACTGGGGAGGTTAGTGTGGATGATGTGCTGGAAAATGGAGCTGAGAGGTTGGGCAGATCACGCAGGTCTCATATACTCAGCTAGGGTGTTTAGAATGTAACCCATAGATAAATACAAGTTTTTAAGCAGGGGGATGACATGGTTGGAAAAGTGACCCTAGCACCTCTACCGGAGGTTGGACTAAGATGCCACAGAAAGAACACAGGACATCCCCTGGGTGGTTCCCATGGGCCAGAAGACACAGTGCCTCAAGATCCTATTTTATCTTTTGGAAAATACTGTGTGTGTAGCTTTGTGTGTGCCCTTGTTCTGTGGAAGACCTGATTTTCCTCAGAAGTGTGCATCCCGATTCTGTTATGGAAATCAATGAGAAAACACCATGTGTTTTAACATTTTTATTTGAGAGCCAGCCTTGCTGAAACACATCTGATCCACATAGGGACGGTCTGTCTTCCTGTCTCCTTTTTCTGGAGTTGAGAACTAATTGACTAAAGAATTAAAAGCATACATCAGGGTCAAGTGTATGTGTGGCTCCTTTGCTCTCAAAAAATAAAAAACAATGAAGAATTAAAAGTTAGGACTAGGGGTCCCTTAAGTGATTCTTTAAAAGCCACAGCATCTGCTGGGCGCGGTGGCTCACGCCTGTAATCCCAGCACTTTGGGAGGCTGAGGCGGGTGGATCACCTGAGGTCGGGAGTTCGAGACCAGCCTGACCAACATGGAGAAACCCCATCTCTACTAAAAATACAAAATTAGCCGGGTGTGGTGGTACATGCCTGTAATCCCAGCTACTTGGGAGGCTGAGGCAGGAGAATCGCTTGAACCGAGAAGGCAGAGGTTGCGGTGAGCCGAAATCATACCATTGCACTGCAGCCTGGGGAACGAGCAAAACTCCGTCTCAAAAAAAAAAAAAAAAAAACCAAAAACCACAGCATCAGGGAGTCAGTTAGCAGAGTGGTTAAGGGTATAAGCTGGGCATTTGGCAGAGAGACTGATTCTGGCTGTGCTCTCTACTGGTTGTGGGTCACTGTGCACGGTGCTGAACCTCTCTGTCCCTCAGTTTTCTCAGCTGCAAAAGGAAAAGCCTCCTTTTGCCTACATCAAAGAGTTGTTGTGTGAATCAGTGATACGCCTGCCTGGAAAGGCACAGTGCCTGATACAGGGACATGCAATGAGGTGGAAGTGCTTGGTTTAGACACAGCAGCAGTGAACTCCCAAATGAGTGCCTAAGCCTGCTGCTGTCCCTGCGTGCTGTGATGTGACATCTCTTTGCCCAGCTTTCCTTCTTTCTTTAAAAGATACCACGAGGCCCCGAAAGAGTCATGAGAAGGAAGGAGTGGAATATCACTTTGTGTCTAAGCAAGCATTTGAGGCCGACTTACATCACAACAAGTACGTTGCTTGATGGGCCCGTTGGCCCTCCAGGCAGTTGTGTGTTTTTGTATCTGTATTCCACTGGAGCTCCTGGGAGGGCTCCCGGAAAGGATGGGGGAAGCGGGAGAGAAGTCATGTTGGGAGGTCCCCTTTGCTTTGCTAATTTAAGAAAGCTGAGGAACTAAAGGCCTTTTCCCCTTTGGTGGTGTTTTAGGTTCCTGGAACATGGTGAATATAAGGAAAATCTCTATGGAACCAGCCTGGAGGCCATTCAGGCTGTTATGGCCAAAAACAAAGTTTGTTTGGTGGACGTGGAGCCGGAAGTGAGTTGCTGGGCCTACTGGCCATTTCTGGTTAACGGAATTTATAACTAGGGGATTGTACATTTTACACAACACTTAACCTCAGTCTAAGGAATTTTTAGTCTAGAACACTGGCTGCTCAATTTCTTTGGGTCTTCCTTTGAGAATCAAATGAAAGCCTTGTACCCCAAAACATGCCCCTCTATCCACAAATGCTGCATTAATTGTAGGGAGCTTGTGGACACTCTGGTGGCCCACAGACCCAGGCTAATAACCGCTGCATGGAACAAATCACACAATAGTTGGTGGTGCTGACTGGCCATTGCAATGTGCCAGAGAATTAGATATCAGTACCCAGGTGAAGCTGGGGCTGAGCTCTCGGTGCCAGGCCTCCCCGTCCCCAACCAGGGCAGGTGGAGTCAGTGGCTTAGAGAACCACTCAGGGAGGCAGTGAGGAGAGCAGTTTAAAGGGGAAAAAGAGGGAGGGAGACATGGCCCTGTGAAGTGCTTCAAAAACATTTCCACTCCTTCACACCCAGCATGCTGTGGGCTCAGCAGGGGCTTAACCATCTTTTTAACCTTGTCTTTTAGAAAAACTTCCAAGCTTTGAACTCAATCTAGGGATTTTTTTTTCCCCTCTATAGAAACAGATCTCTGATTTTATGGTATAAACTATAGGCTTTATTTTAAAGAAGTTTGCTTGAAATATATTCCAAAAAGCACATTATGCCTATAAAGGAAAACACTCACTCATTTGGACTTACAGGGAGTTAGTGATCAAAATTAAAAGTCTGAGTTTCAAAATTTTCTTTGAAAAGTGATTTTATTGATCACTTTATTGATCAAGGGTACAGATAATGCATATAGCAGTTTAATACTAGTGTTTCCAAGTGGTGCCCTTAATTCTAGATAAAATGCATTAATCAAGAGTACAATTTCTTTTTCTTTTTTTTTGAGACAGATTCTTGTTCTGTCACCCAGGCTGGAGTGCAGTGGTGCGATCTCGGCTCACTGTAAGCTCCGCCTCCCGGATTCATGCCATTCTCCTGCCTCAGCCTCCCGAGTAGCTGGGACTACAGGTGCCCCCACCACGCCTGGCTAATTTTTGTTATTTTTAGTAGAGACGGGGTTTCACCGTGTTAGCCAGGATGGTCTTGATCTCCTGACCTCATGATCCACCCGTCTCGGCCTCCCGAAGTGCTGGGATTGCAGGTGTGAGCCACCGCGCCCGGCCCAAGAGTGCAATTTCTACAGTCTACAGTTTAAGTGATCTGTTCAGTAATCTCATTTGCTTTGCAAACCTTTTCTTCTTTGAATACCAAGAGGAGATGTAATAGCACAAAGTTTGTAATAATGTAGTCCAAAATTGATGACATTTGACTAAATAGATACACACTGACTCATGCTTCCTCACCCTTCAGAAATGGAAAGTGGAGAGGAGCCTAAGAAGGTTAATTATAGCCGGAGGGGTCAGAGCTAAGAGAGACAGCAACTGTCTCTGAGCTGAGGCTTAGGAACCTTCTATTGGCAGTGAGTGTGACTTCAGGGCCCCGCTGAGTTCAATGTCAAAGTGAAGGACGAGAAAAGGAGCAGTTGGTCTGCCCAGCTGAAGTCCATTGTCGTGGGACCCATGTAACCAGGACCTTTGCTGTTGAGGTTATGGGATCGAAGCACACGATTATTGAGCTTTCAAAAGTATATTTCACAACAAAACACTTCAAAAGTATATAATATTCCTGAACTTTCTTTCTCAGGCACTGAAACAACTGAGGACCTCAGAATTTAAACCCTATATTATATTTGTAAAGCCTGCAATTCAGGAAAAAAGAAAAACGCCACCTATGTCCCCAGCTTGTGAGGACACGGCAGCCCCATTTGTAAGTTTAAAGATTGTTTCTTTTCTGAAGGCCTAAGGGAGGCTGTTACAGGAATGCTTCTAGCTGCATAAGGGTGCTTGCAGCTGAAGAGGGATGCGGGACACACCTTCTACATGTGATTGTCTTTCCATTTTGCCTATTGAAAAACTTAAGAGAAGATGATTACATGGCCAGAAGGCTCAAGGTGAACAGCTAGAAGTGCCTCCTAAACCAGGCAGGTGGCTTTGCCTGGGCTCACTCCCCTCCACTCCCTCACATAAGCACCCTCCCCCAAAATGTGACACCTGTCAGGGACCTCATCTGAGTGTGACAGACTGTACTCATCAAACTATACTCCTAGGCCAAATCCAAGTATTTTAAATTGAAACCCCAACTAACAAGGTCATTATCACTGCTATCAAACCAGTTTGAATCATCAGTGAATGAAGGGATTTCTAAAACTAGTGGATGAGATCATCTGATGTGTCCTAAATGAACTTCTGTTTCACTGTCATAGATTCTTTGTTCAGCCCAGTCTATGTCAGGATGGTGAGACCCTCACCCAAAACCTAAATATTTGACAGAGTTCTTCCAGGAGTTATGGGCTTGGTGACTCATCTTTTTTGGTTCTTAACAGGGTCAGTTAGCAGAATGAGTTGGAAGTTGTTATGGGTGGTGGGGACAGTCAGAAGCAACTCAGTCCCAGAATAGACTTTGCTTGCTGTCCTATATAGCTGGTTTCATCTGAAAGCGGCCTTCTCGGATCCTTCCCCTTGGTCAGGAAGCTGCCTCTGAGTCAAGATTTTGATGCAATCCTAGTTCATACTAATTCTCAGTTTTAACTGTCCACATTGATACACTTTTTATTTTATTATTATTTTTTTAAAGACAGGGACTCACTATGTTGTCCAGGCTGGTCTTGAACTCCTGGGCCCAAGTGATCCTCCCACCTTGGCTTCCCAAAGTGCTGGGATTACAGGTGTAAGCCACTGTGCCCAGCCTTTTATTTTTTTTGGGACAGGATCTTGCTGTATTGCCCAGACTGGAGTGCAGTGGTACAATCATGGCTCACTGCAGCCTTGAACTCCTGGGCTCAAGCAGTCTTCCTCAGCTTCCTAAGTAGCTGGGACTACAGGCGTGTACCACCAATGCCCAGCCAATTAAAAAAAAAATTTTTATAGAGACAGAGTGTCTCTGTGTTGCCCAGGCTGGTCTCAAACTCCTGGCCTCAAATGATCCTCCTGCCTCAGCTTCCCAAAGTGTTGGGATTACAGGTGTGGGCCACCGTACCTGGTCTCAGTAAATTATTTAGAATGGCATACATACAAGGAACATTAGAAATTCTCTCTTTGGCCAGGTACGGTGTCTCACGCCTGTATCTCAGCACTTTGGGAGGCTGAGGTGGGCAGATTGCTTGAGCCCAGGAATTCAAGACCAGCCTGGGCAACTTGGTGAAACCCCATCTCTACAAAAAAATTACAAAAAGTAGCCAGGTGTGGTGGCACACACCTATAGTCCTAGCTATTCGGGAGACTGAGGTGGGAGTGGGAGGATCACTTGAGCCTAATAGGTCAAGGCTGCAGTGAGCCATGACCATGCCACTGCATTCTAGCCTACGTGACAGAGTGAGACTCTGTCTCAAAAAAAAAAAAAAAAAGTAGAAAAAAGAAAAAAATTTTCTCCTTTAGAAACTCTAAGGGGGAGACTGGCATGGTGGCTCACGCCTATAATCCCAGCACTTTGGGAGGCTGAGGCAGGCAGATCACCTGAGGTCAGGAGTTCGAGACCAGCCAGGCCAACATGGTGAAACCCCGTCTCATACTAAAAATACAAAAATTAGCCAGGTGTGGTGGTACATGCCTGTAATCCCAGCTACTCGGGAGGCTGAGACAGGAGAAACACTTGAACCCAGGAGGCAGAGCCTGCAGTGAGCCAAAATCACGCCACTGCACTCTAGCCTGGGTGACAGAGCAAGACTCCATCTAAAAAAAAAAAAAAAACATAAGAAACTCTAAGGGGAATAGGGGAATATCAGCTTAAGTCTAGAGTCATTTAGAAACATACAATATTGGCTGGGTGCAGTGGCTCACACCTGTAATCCCAACACTTTGGAGGGCCAAGTCGGGTGGATCACCTGAGGTCAGGAGTTCGAGACCAACCTGACCAACATGGTGAAACCCCATCTCTACTAAATACAAAAAATTAGCTGGGTGTGGTGGCACGCGCCTGTAATCCCAGCTATTTGGGAGGCTGAGACAGGAGAATTGCTTGAACTTGGAGGCGAAGGTTGCAATGAGCCGAGATTGCGCCATTGCACTATAGCCTGGGCAACAAGAGCAAACTCCATCTCAAAAACAAAAAAAAGAAACATACAGTATGCCCATCATATAACAAAAAAATCAGAGACAACCTAAATAATGTTCACTGTCGGGACTCAGTTCAATATACTCCATTACGTGACACTTACAGGGTGTATTGAAGTATTATAGCCAGTTAAAAGCCATATGTTGGGGCCGGGAGTGGTGGCTCACGCCTGTAATCCCAGCACTTTGGGAGGCCGAGGTGGGTGGATTACCAGAGGTCAGGAGTTTGAGATCAGCCTGGCCAACATGGTGAAACGCCGTCTCTACTAAAAATACAAAAATTAGCTGAGCGTGGTGGTGGGCGTCTGTAATCCCAGCTACTTGGGAGGCTGAGGCAGGAAAATCACTTTAACCCGGGAGGCAGTTTTCAGTGAGCTGAGATTGCACCACTGTATTTCAGCCTGGGCGACAGAGCAAGAGTCTGTCTCAAAAAAAAATAAAATAAATAAAATAAATAAATAAATAAATAAAAGCCATGTGTTGGGGGAATATTTGATGACATAGCTAAATACGAGAAAAAATAAATCAGAAAATAAAAAATCAGGATTCTAATTTTGTGTTACACACAAAATACACTAAAATGCTAAAGGCAATTCTCTCTGAATAGTGGGCTCATGACTAAATTTTGTTTTGTTTTCTGTGTTTTTTGGAGGGGGAGTTAACAGCTTTACTGAGATAAAATTTACATACCGTACAATTCACCCATTTAAAGCATACAATTTAATGATGTATTCACAGAGTTGTTGCAACTACCACAGTCAATTTAAGAGTATTTTCGTCACTTCAAAAAGAAACCTTGAGCCCATTAGAATTTCCCATTATCTGTTTTCCTCCAGCCCCTTCCTAGCCACAGGCAACTGCTAATCTACTGTCACTATAAATTTGTCTATTCTAAACATTTCATATAAATGGATTAATGCAATGTAAGACCTTTTGTATCTGGCTTTTTTCACTTAATATAATGTTTTTAAGGTTCATTCATGTATCAATACTTCATTCTTTTTTTATGGCTGAATAATATTCCATGGTGTAGAGTACCACATTTTGCTTACCCATTTATCAATTAATGGACATTTAGATTGTTTCTACCTTTTCAGCTATTATGAATCATGTTATGAATGTTCATATTCAAGTTTTTGTGTGAACATGTTTTCATTTCTCTTGGGTGTATACCTTGGTATGGAATTGCCGGGTCATAGGGTAGTTCTATGTTTAACTCTACTGTGGCAGCTGTACCATTTTACATTCCCAGCAGCAGTGTTCAAGAGTTCCCATTTCTCCACATCCTCACCAGCCCTTGTTATTGTCTGTCTTTTTAATCATAGCACTACTAGTAGGTGTGAAGTGGTATCTCATTGTGGTTTTAATTTGCATTTCTGTAATCATCAGTGAAGTTGAGCATCTCTTCATGTGTTTATTGGCCATTTTTATATCTTTCTTGGAGAAATGTCTATTCAAATACTTTGTCCATTTTTAAATGTCCATTTTTTATTATTGAGTTGTAAGAATTCTTTATCTATTTGGATACAAGTCCCTTGTCAGATGCATGATTTGCAAATATTTTTTCCCATTCTGAGTTGTCTTTTCACTTTCTCTTTTTTTTTTTTTTTTTTGAGACAGTTTCGTTCTTCTTGCCCAGACTGGAGTGCAATGGTGTGGTGTTGGCTCACTGCAACCTCCACCTCCCAGGTTCAAGTGATTCTCCTGCCTCAACCTCCAAGTAGCTGGGATTACAGGCGCATGCCATCACGCTCGGCTAATTTCTTTTGTATTTTTAGTAGAGATGGGGTTTCACCATGTTGGCCAGGCTGGTCTCAAACTCCTGGCCTTGGGTGATCCACCTGCCTCGCGAGGCCTCCCAAAGTGCTGGGAGGCACCACGCCTGGTCCTTACTTTCTTGATAGTATCCTTTGAGGCATAACATTTTAAAATGTGATAAAGTCCAATGTATCTATTTTTTCTTTTGTCATTTATATTTTTGGTGTCACATCTAAGAAATCATTGTTGAATCCAAGGTCATAAAGATTTACTCGTTTGTTTTCTTTTAAGATATTTATAGTTGTAGCAGTTACATTTGGGTCTATCATCTATTTTGTGTTATTTTCTGTGGATTGTCCAAAGTAGGGGTCCAACTTCATTCTTTGCATGTGTATAGCCAGTTACTCCAGCATCACTGGTTGAAGAGACTATTTTCTCATTTAATTATTTTAACACCCTTGTCTAGAATCAATTGGCAAGAAAAGTAAGGGTTTCTGTCTGGAGTCTCAGTCCCATTCCATTGGTCTACATGTCTGTTCTTACGCCAGCACCACACTGTCTTACTTTGATTACTAGCTTTGTAGTAAGTTTTGAAGTCAGGTTTTTCAAGCTTGTTTTGGCTATTCTGGGTCCTTTGCATTTCCGTATGAATTTTAGGATCAATCTGCCCATTTCTTTTACTATATTGGCTTTGTTTTGTTTTGCAAATATTTCAGGATTGAATAAGCAGGGGAAATGGCTCATTTTTCAGAGTTAAGAAGTCATAGGGAGAATAAGAGGCAGCTTCCTAGGACTCAAGGCCAAATCATGAGGTCCACAGGCAGTGCCAGCTTTCTAGGAGTCAGAACCCTCCCTGGCCCATGGTTGTTATTTCAGGAGAAGCAGCTGCATTCTATTGCCAGTGTCCTTCCAGCCTGGCTGGTTTTGTCTTCTATCCCATCTCCTTTATTGCCCACCAGAATGCTGCGTTCCAAGCAGGTGGGCTGATGATGAAATGCAGCTGGCCCGTTCATGCTCCACCACCCTGCAGCTGTGAGTAGGCAGCAAGGTCACAGTGAGGCTGTTCAACACAGAGTCCCCGGTTCTACTCCCAGAGATTCCGACCTAGGGGTTTGGAGTGGGGCCCAGGCACTCCATTTTTAACACACAGCCTTTCATGTGGTTTTGATGTATGTTGGCAGACCCCAGATGACATTGGGAGAAATTCCTCACAAAGGCATGGGTTTTGTGTAACATTAAATATCTGTCCATTGTCTGGCACCTGAGTTCCTGGTAAGGGACCCAAAACATCCTCTGTTTCCTTGCTGACCACAAGTTAATGGGGCTTCTGGCTTCTGACTCGGCAAAGCTGATCCAACCTGGGGGTGATGGACAGCATGGGGGAATCTTTCCTATGTGATCTTCGGGACTGTGACTCTTGCTGAAGACACAGGTGGGCGAGTTCCATCGTTACAGGCCAGGAAAGGGGTTCAGGAGATTTATGACTGCTAAGCAAATGTCACACGTTTTTACTCCATTAGAGATTTACTTAAGTTCTTTCCAGATGCAGATATTTATTAGGAAGATTATGGTTCTTTGTGGCAAAAATTTTCCTTCTATAATTTCTCAAATAGCCAAATGCTTCCAGGATGAACCATGTCGGTGCCTGGAGGAGGGGAAACTGGAAGCAGCAGACAGGTCTATAGGATGGGTGTGTGTCAGGGAGTGGGGAAGGTGGGGTTGAAGAACCAGGGGGCAGTTATGGGATAGGGCTTCTGAGTATGAAGGTAGCCCTGCAAGAATATTCTATATAGAATATAGAATTGAGAAGTGTCTCCCAATTTCATCGAATTTTTTCCCTCCTGGAGGAGAAAAGGAGAAGAAATTATCTCAGCCTTCTCTTACATTTCTACTATCTTTGAAGTAGCATGCCAAACCCTTTTCCTGGATCTTGAGGACTCGAATCCTGAAATTTCAGATTCTCTCACTAAAGTAGGAGTTGGGTTTTGACTGGTGACAGAGAAGAGGGGGGATTATTTGGAATGTAGGTCTCTTTGGGAGAGAACAGAACTCACCCTTTCCCTGTGGCAGCATGAAAACACTGAGCCCCTAGAAGCAGAGGGGAGACAGCAAGAGAGGACTAAAAAGGGCAGTGAGTGAATGCCAGTGACAAATTTCATTTTGTAATTTTACTTAGAATGGGCCTGCCACTTTCCCATTTTCCAAAACCAGGCTAATTGTCAGACAACTACTCACCCGAAATAATACTTATTAGAGGTTCTTTTGAATGAAGATGCAAACAGTGCCCACATTGGGTAAGATGGAGTTGTTGCCTATGCCTTAACGTTAGGTGTCAGAAAAGCAATCTGATTAAAGAGATCAGCTGCCCTAAGGAAATGGGGAATTTGATTAGAATTGTCCAGTGCTTTCTTAAATAACTCCACTTTGCTGTGCTAGTGTTTGGCTCTGGTGTGAGGAAATGAAAAGAATTGAGTTCTACACTGTGAATTTAGGAGTCTTCAGGAGGGCATTAGAATGATTTCTTCTCCTTCTGCCAGTTGATTGCAGAAATGTTTGCTCTGTTTTTATATAGTTATTATTTATAGTTCTTTCTTATAATTATTTAACCTGTGTACTAAATGTCGTGCAGCACAATACTACTTCTTTGGAAGTACTTCTGAGGCAGGAAGTGTGATATTGACATATATACACAGATATAGAATCAGCATCCCCAATGCACTTCCTATCATGGCTTTGAGTTCATAGGTCCTCAGGAGGTATTCTGTGAGTGAATGACTGAACAGTGATTGTGTCTACTGCCCATTAACTTTCTTTGAAGCTTGACATGATGTTGTCCCTACACTCTGTTCTTGTGTACACGGTTGGTTATCAGTGGGACCTAGTCATCCACTCATCACTTAAAAGTTAAAGGTTGGAACATTGCTCAAGACAAAGGCTATAGGTTTGTTATAGGAGAACAACCCAGTTGCTCCTTTTACCACCCCTTTCCTTGCAGGATGAGCAGCAGCAAGAGATGGCCGCTTCTGCCGCCTTCATAGACCAGCATTATGGGCACCTGGTAGACGCTGTGCTGGTGAAGGAGGATCTCCAGGGTGCCTACAGCCAGCTCAAAGTGGTCTTAGAGAAGCTGAGCAAGGACACTCACTGGGTACCTGTTAGTTGGGTCAGGTAACTTTATCCCAGAACATCCAAGCTGGACGGGACCTTGAAGATCATCTAGTCCAGACTCCCTCATTTTACCATCAAGGAATCTCAAGTGCAGAGAGGGGGAGAATTCTCCACAAATTCCATCATCGAGAAGAGTATAAGTGGGAAGTCTTGTTTGTTGTTGGTTTTTGTCTGTTGTTTTTCACTGCACCTCTTTGGATCATGATTTGAAAGGGGCATATTAGAAAACAACACATTTCCTTTATTAAAGTATCACAGGCAAGCTGACCCTGATTCTTTGTACCAAAGTTAAGTAGCCACTGTCTTTTGTGGGTGGTAGTGGTTAATTTATACAGTACTGATTTGCAGAATGTTTAAGCTTTTTAAACATAGTGACGCTTAGTAGTTTTTTTGGAAGCTAACTTGTTTTATCCCAGGGGATTTTACATGTAACTGAAGTTCCCCTGTCTTCAAGCACTAAAATGTTGATCTTAATCTTTTTTTGAAGTGCTTGCCTGGTAATAGAAAATGGGTTCTCTGCCTATTTTAAAATAGTGAATATACGTAAATTTTCTCTGGAAGGCTGAGGCACACTTCACCATCAACATGAATTACTGTACTATCCTATACTGCAGTGGTGCCTTCAGGGACTCGAGGAATGTAAGGTTGCCTTTTCCCTTTCTAAATACCCTCAGATTCCTAACATCGAGCCCTTGCTTTGTTTGATTTGTTCTATTCCATCCATTGTCCCTTTTGTTACTGACAGTTGCCTTGGTCCTAGCCAGTCCCTGCCGTGAGATCACAGGGGTTCCCATTGTGCTAGATCTTGGGAAACCAGATGACTCTCCCTGTCAAAACTATGGCTACGTCACTGTAAACCATTTCTGTCAAGAATAAAAGTATGTAGACCCAGAGTGTGGGCCTAATGGGTTGTCTCTGAGCAAAAATGATTATCACCCAGGATTCATGATATATCTTAGGTGCTCAGAGAATTTTTTTTTATTATTAATAGCCAACAACAGTTTTTATTCTGTGCTGGATGCTATGCTAAGGCCATACATTACCCTGATAAATACACCAAGCCAATAAGGTAGGATTCTTATCATCTCGTTGTACAAATGAGAAAAAAAATAAAGCTTAGACAGTTTAAATAATGTGCCCAAGCTTGCACAGATTTAAAAAAAAAATTGCAGGCCAGGCACTGTAGTACATGCCTGTATTCCTAGCACTTTGGGAGGCCGAGGTGGGTGGATTGCTTGAGCTCAGGAGTTCGAGACCAGTCTGGGCAACGTGTCGAAACCCCATTTCTACAAAAAATACAAAAACTAGCCGGGCGTGGTGGTGTGTGCTTGTAGTCCCAGCTACTCAGGAGGCTGAGGTGGGATGAACGAGGAGGTCGAGGCTGCAGTGAGCCATGATTGCGCCACTGCACTCCAGCCTGGGTGACAGAGTGAGACCCTGCCTCAAAAAAATTTTAAAAATAAAAAATAAATTAAAAAATGCAGAGCTATGGTATTTGAGCCTAAATCGCCCAAATACCAGAGATGATCGTTAACCACGATACTATACTGGCTCATTCTTTTCTGGTCCCATAATCAAGGCTACTCACTAATATAATTCACTTATAAGTGATGAACGTGTTTACAGCTAGAATTTATAATATGAAGTGTGGCCATAACTTCTAAGACTGAACAGAGGCTACATACACATGTGTACATTTTCAACTTCTTTTATTCATGAAAGGAAAAGGAGGCCAAGTTGAAGGTGAAGCACCAGGGAGAAGGTTTGCCACCCATTTAGAAATTTCCATTTTACCTTCTACATAAGGATACCTTTGCAACTCTAGCTCATGAACCTGGTAGGTCCACGTAACAGGATCACATTCTTCAGAACTTTCTAGTAAAAAGATGGAGACTTCTTTGCACTTACAGAGTATTGGATTCTTATCAAGTGAAATTGGTCTTGAGCTGATCCAGAGAGCCAGGCCAGGGAGGGCAGCTGCCCCTGAAGTGTGACTAGCACATGCAAAGTTGTTATGCAGGATAATGCTTGTAATCCTAGCACTTTGGGAGGCTGAGGCGGTGGATCACTTGAGGTCAGGAGTTTGAGACCAGCCTGGCCAAAATGGTGAAACCCCGTCTCTACTAAAAAAAAAAAAAAAAAATTAGCTGGGTGTGGTGGCGGGCGCCTGTAATCCCAGCTACTTGGGAGGCTGAGGCAGGAGAATCACTTAAACCTGGGAGGCAGAGGTTGCAGTGAGCCGAGATTGTGCCACTGCACTCCAGCCTGGGTGACAAGTGAGACTCTGTCTCAAAAAAAAAAGTTGTTATGCAGGAGAGCTGGGATCTGAAGTCTGCTCACAGGCAAAAACAAAACAAACCCACATACGTTAAAAATTACTTTTGAAGATCCCCTCAGGAGGCACCATGGTGGACATCCTAATCAAGTCTCAAAGTCCCATGTAGGTGGTTTTCCCTCCAGTGTAGGAACACAGTGGTTGGATACCTGATGACGTTCTTTCTGCATTTTATACCACTCCACAGGCATTTTCTGCTGCTTACATAATATTTTTACATAATTGTCAGATTAAATGATGGTAATTCTCTTTACATGTATTATGAAACAGAGTATTAAAAAGTGATCCTTAGCCAAGTGTGGTGACTCACACCTATAATCCCAGCACTTTGGGAGGCCAAGGCAGGAGGATCACTTGAGCTCAGGAGTTCAAGACCAGCCTGGGCAACATAGCGAGACCTTGTCTCTATTAAACATAAAATTAGAGCCGGCAGCATTGGCTCATGCCTGTAATCCCAGCACTTTGGGAGGCTGAAGCAGGCAGATCACTTGAGGCCAGGAGTTTGAGACCAGTCTGGCCAATATGGTGAAACCCTGTCTCTACTAAAAATACAAAAATTAGCCAGGCGTGGTGGCACACGCCTATAATCCCAGCTACTCAAGAGGCTGAGGCACCAGAATTGCTTGAACCTGGGAGGCAGAGGTTGCAGTGAGCCAAGATCATGCCACTGCACTCTAGCCTGGGCAACAGAGCAAGACTGTGTCTTAAATAAATAAATAAAAACAATAAAATAAAAATTTAAAAATTAGTTGTGGGGGAGGTTCCAAGATGGCCCAATAGGAACAGCTCCAGTCTGCAGCTGCCAGCATGAGCGATGCAGAAGATGGGTGATTTCTGCATTTCTAACTGAGGTACTGGTTTCATCTCACTGGGGCTTGTCAGACAGTGGCTGCAGCCCACGGAATAGGGTGGGGCATCGCCTCACCCTGGAAATGCAAGAGGTCAGGGAATTCCCTTTCCTAGCAAAGGGAAGCTGTGACAGATGGTACCTGGAAAATCGGGACACTCTCACCCTAATACTGCACTTTTCCAACAGCCTTAGCAAACGGCACACCAGGAGATTATATCCCGCGCCTGGCTCAGAGGGTCCCATGCCCATGGAGCCTCGCTCACTGCTAGCACAGCAGTCTGAGATGGAACTGCAAGGCAGCAGCAAGGCTGGGGGAGGAGCGTCCACAATTGCTGAGGCTTGAGTAGGTAAACAAAGCAGCCTGGAAGCTCGAACTGGGTAGAGCCCACCGCAGCTTAAGGAGGCCTGCCTGCCTCTGTAGACTCCACCTCTGGGGGCAGGGCATAGCTGAACAAAAGGCAGCAGAAACTTCTGCAGACTTAAATGTCCCTGTCTGACAGCTTTGAAGAGAGTAGTGCTTCTCCCAGCACGGAGTTTGAGATCTGAGAATGGACAGACTGCCTCCTCAAGTGGGTCCCTGACCCCCGAGTAGCCTAACTGGGAGACACCTCCCAGTAGGGGCCAACTGACACCTCATACAGCCGGGTGCCCCTCTGAGACGAAGCTTCCAGAAGAAGGATCAGACGGCAACATTTGCCGTTCTGCAATATTTGCTGTTCTGCAGCCTCCACTGGTGATACCCAGGCAAACAGGGTCTGGAGTGGACCTCCAGCAGACTCCAACAGACCTGCAGCTGAGGGTCCTGACTTAGAAGGAAAACTAAGAAACAGGTCATCCACACTAAAACCCCACCTGTACGTCACCATCATCAAAGACCAAAGGTAGATAAAACCACAAAGATGGGGAGAAACCAGGGCAGAAAAGCTGAAAATTCTAAAAACCAGAGCACCTCTTCTCCTCCAAAGGAATGCAGCTCTTCGCCAGCAATGGAACAAAGCTGGATGGAGAATGACTTCGATGAGTTGAGAGAAGGCTTTAGATGATCGGTAATAACAGACTTCTCCGAGCTAAAGGAGGATGTTCGAACCCATCGCAAAGAAGCTAAAAACCTTGAAAAAAGATTAGATGAATGGCTAACTAGAATAAACAGTGTAGAGAAGTCCTTAAATGACCTGATGGAACCGAAAACCATGGCATGAGAACTACATGACACATGCACAAGCTTCAGTAGCCGATTTGATCAAGTGGGAGAAAGGGTATCAGTGATTGAAGATCAAATGAAGGAAATGAAGGGAGAAAAGAAGTTTAGAGAAAAAAGAGTAAAAAGAAATGAACAAAGCCTCCAAGAAATATGGGACTGTGTGAAAAGACCAAACCTACATCTGATTGGTGTACCTGAAAGTGATGGGGAGAATGGAACCAAGTTGGAAAACACTCTTCAGGATATTATCTGGGAGAACTTCCCCAACCGAGCAAGGCAGGCCAACATTCAAATTCAGGAAATACAGAGAATGCCACAAAGATACTCCTCGAGAAGAGCAACCCCAAGACACATAATTGTCAGATTCACCAAAGTTGAAACGAAGGAAAAAATGTTAAGGGCAGCCAGAGAGAAAGATTGGGTTACCCACAAAGGGAAGCCCCTCAGACTAACAGCAGATCTCTTGGCAGAAACTGTACAAGCCAGAAGAGAGTGGGGGCCAATATTCAACATTCTTAAAGAAAAGAATTTTCAACTCAGAATTTCATATCCAGCCAAACTAAGCTTCATAAGTGAAGGAGAAATAAAATCCTTTACAGACAAACAAATGCTGAGAGATTTTGTCATCACCAGGCCTGCCTTACAAGAGCTCCTGAAGGAAGCACTAAACATGGAAAGGAACAGTCGGTACCAGCCACTGCAAAAACATGCCAAATTGTAAAGACCATCAATGCTAGGAAGAAACTGCATCAACTAACGAGCAAAATAACCAGCTAACATCATAATGACAGGATCAAATTCACACATAACAATATTAACCTTAAAAGTAAATGGGCTAAATGCTCCAATTAAAAGACAGACTGGCAAATTGGTGAAGAGTCAAGACCCATCAGTGTGCTGTATTCAGGAGACCCATCTTATGCGCAGAGACACACATAGGCTCAAAATAAAGGGATGGAGGAAGATCTACCAAGCAAATGGAAAACAAAAAAAAGCAGGGGTTGCAATCCTAGTCTCCAATAAAACAGACTTTAAACCAACAAAGATCAAAAGAGACAAAGAAGGCCATTACATAATGGTAAAGGGATCAATTCAACAAGAAGAGCTAACTATCCTAAATATATATGCACCCAGTACAGGAGCACCCAGATTCATAAAGCAAGTCCTTAGAGACCTACAAAGAGACTTAGACTCCCACACAATAATAATGGGAGACTTTAACACCCCACTGTCAACATTAGACAGATCAACGAGACAAAAAAGTTAACAAGGATATCCAGGAATTGAATTCAGTTCTGCACCAAGCGGACCTAATAGACATCTGCAGAACTCTCCACCCTAAATCAACAGAATATACATTCTTCTCAGCACCACATCACACCTATTCCAAAATTGACCACACAGTTGGAAGTAAAGCACTCCTCAGCAAATGTAAAAGAACAGAAATTATAACAAACTGTCTCTCAGACCACAGTGCAATCAAACTAGAACTCAGGATTAAGAAACTCACTCAAAACTGCTCAACTACATGGAAACTGAACAACCTGCTCCTGAATGACTACTGGGTACATAACGAAATGAAGGCAGAAATAAAGATGTTCTTTGAAACCAATGAGAACAAAGACACAACATACCAGAATCTCTGGGACACATTTAAAGAAGTGTGTAGAGGGAAATTTATAGCACTAAATGCCCACAAGAGAAAGCAGAAAAGATCTAAAATTGACACCCTAACATCAGAATTAAAAGAACTAGAGAAGCAAGAGCAAACACATTCAAAAGTTAGCAGAAGGCAAGAAATAACTAAGATCAGAGCAGAACTGAAGGAGATAGAGACAAAAAAAACCCTTCAAAAAATCAATGAATCCAAGAGCTGGTTTTTTGAAAAGATCAACAAAATTGATAGACTGCTAGCAAGACTAATAAAGAAGAAAAAAGAGAAGAATCAAATAGACGCAATACAAAATCATAAAGAGGATATCACCACCGATCCCACAGAAATACAAACTACCATCAGAGAATACTATAAACACCTCTATGCAAATAAACTAGAAGATCTAGAAGAAATGGGTAAATTCCTGGACACATACACCCTCCCAAGACTAAAACAGGAAGAAGTTGAATCCCTGAATAGACCAATAACAAGTTCTGAAATTGAGGCAATAATTAATAACCTACCAACCAAAAAAAGTCCAGGACCAGACAGATTCACAGCCAAATTCTACCAGAGGTACAAAGAGGAGCTGGTACCATTCCTTCTGAAACTATTCCAATCAATAGAAAAAGAGGGAATCCTCCCTAATTCATTTTATGAGGCCAACATCATCCTGATATCAAAGCCTGACAGAGACACAACAAAAAAAGAGAATTTTAGACCAATATCCCTGATGAACATTGATGCAAAAATCCTAAATAAAATACTGTCAAACCAAATCCAGCAGCACATCAAAAAGCTGATATACCCACCATGATCAAGTTGGCTTCATCTCTGGAATGCAAGGCTGGTTCAACATACGTAAATCAATAAACGTAATCCATCATATAAACAGAACCAAAGACAAAAACCACATGATTATCTCAATAGATGCAGAAAAGGCCTTTGACAAAATTCAACAGCCCTTCATGCTAAAAACTCTCAATAAACTAGGTATTGATAGGATGTATCTCAAAATAATAAGAGCTATATATGACAAACCCACAGCCAGTATCATACTGAATGGGCAAAAACTGGAAGCATTCCCTTTGAAAACTGGCATAAGACAGGGATGCTCTGTCTCACTACTCCTATTCAATGTAGTGTTGGAAGTTCCAGCCAGGGCACTCAGGCAAGAGAAAGAAATAAAGGGTATTCAATTAGGAAAAGACAAAGTCAAATTGTCCCTGTTTGCAGATAACATGATTGTATATGAAGAAAACCCCATCATCTCAGCCCAAAATCTCCTTAAGCTGATAAGCAACTTCAGCAAAGTCTCAGGATACAAAATCAATGTGCAAAAATCACAAGCATTCCTATACATCAATAACAGACAAGCAAAGAGCCAAATCATGAATGAACTCCCTTTCACAATTGCTTCAAAGAGAATAAAATACCTAGGAATCCAACTTACAAGGGATGTGAAGGACCTCTTCAAGGAGAACTACAAACCACTGCTCAACGAAATAAAAGAGGACACAAACAAATGGAAGAACATTCCATGCTCATGGATAGGAAGAATCAATATTGTGAAAATGGCCATACTGCCCAAGGTAATTTATAGATTCAATGCCATCCCCATCAAGCTACCAATGACTTTCTTCACAGACTGGAAAAAACTAAAGTTCAAATGGAACCAAAAAAGAGCCCGCATTGCCAAGACAATCCTAAGCCAAAAGAACAAAACTGGAGGCATCATGCTGCCTGACTTCAAACTATACTACAAGGCTACAGTAATCAAAACAGCATGGTACTGGTACCAAAACAGAGATATAGACCAATGGAACAGAATAGAGCCCCTGGAAATAATATCACACACCTACAACCATCTGATCTTTGACAAACCTGACAAAAACAAGAAATGGGGAAAGGATTCCCTATTTAATAAATGGTGCTGGGAAAACTGGCTAGCCATATGTAGAAAGCTGAAACTGGATCCCTTCCTTATATCTTATACAAAAATTAATTGAAGATGGATTAAAGACTTAAATGTTAGACAAAACGATAAAAACCCTAGAAGAAAACCTAGGCAATACCATTCAGGCCGTAGGCATGGGTGAGGACTTCATGACTAAAATACCAAAAACAATGGCAACAAAAGCCAAAATTGACAAATGGGATCTAATTAAACTAAAGAGCTTCTGAGCAGCAAAAGAAACTACCATCAGAGTGAACAGGCAACCTACAGAATGGGAGAAAATTTTTGCAATCTACTCATCTGACAAAGGGCTAATATCCAAAAGCTACAAAGAACTTAAATTTACAAGAAAAAATCAACCCCATCAAAAAGTGGGCAAAGGATATAAACAGACACTTCTCAGAAGAAGACATTTATGCAGCCAACAGACACATGAAGAAATGCTCATCATCACTGGCCATCAGAGAAATGCAAATCAAAACCACAATGAGATACCATCTCACACCAGTTAGAATGGCGATCATTAGAAAGTCAGAAAACAACAGGTGCTGGAAAGGATGTGGAGAAATAGGAACACTTTTACACTGTTGGTGGGTTTGTAAACTGGTTCCACCATTGTGGAAGACAGTGTGGCGATTCCTCAAGGATCTAGAACTAGAAATACCATTTGACCCAGCCATCCCATTACTGGGCATATACCCAAAGGATTATAAATCATGCTGCTATAAAGACACATGCACACATATGTTTATTGTGGCACTATTCACAGTAGCAAAGACTTGGAACAACCCAAATGTCCATCAGTGATAGACTGGATTAAGAAAATGTGACACATTTACACCATGGAATACTATGCAGCCATAAAAACGGATGAGTTCATGTCCTTTGTAGGGAAATGGATGAAGCTGGAAACCACCATTCTGAGCAAACTATCGCAAGGACAGAAAACCAAACACCGCATGTTCTCACTCATAGGTGGGAATTGAACAATGAGAACACTTGGACACAGGGTGGGGAACATCACACACCAGGGCCTGTCGTGGGGTGGGGGGAGGGAGGAGGGATAGCATTAGGAGATATACCTAATGTAAATGACGAGTTAACAGGTGCAGCACACCAACATGACACATGTATACCTATGTAACAAACCTGCATGTTGTACACATGTACCCTAGAACTTAAAATATATTTAAAAAATTAGCTGGTCATGGTGGTGTGCCCCTGTGGTCCCAGCTACTCGGGAAGCTGAGGTGGGAGAATTGCTTGAGCCCAGGTAGATGGAGGCTGCAGTAATCTCTGATTGCACCACTGCACTCCAGCCTGAGCAACAAAGTGAGACCCTGTCTCAAGAAAAAAAAAAAAGTGATCCTTGCTTTATTTCCTGTCAAGGCAGCCCCTAATCCCCAAGACAAGCTGTGTCTACAGCTGTTTATTGGCTACCAGATTTATGGGAGTAGGAAGGGTAGGACCCCAGAGACAGAGGTCATTTGGAAGGCATTTTTGCAGTTCATGCAGAAAACTATTGTTAAAAAATGCACCTGTGTTCAAATATTTATTGGTGGAATGTGTGTAAATGTAATTCCAAGCCCCATTTCAACTAGCAGTCCATATGTTCTGAGCCCCTGGGCAAAATGTTGGAAAAACTCCATCCATCACTCTGGGCCCAACACTAATAAATCTCCTTATTACAAACCCCTCAAGATGGACCTTTTTTAATCCTTGGGTCTTCAAACAGATAAGCTGGCTGCCTGTATCTACAGCCAGAGAGGACGTGCTCTCTAGAGGAATTTTCTAGGTCAGAAGTGTTAAATAGGTGGCATATGTGCAGCCAATGCCCATTCCTGCACCTGTGGAAGACATTACTAATTGATCACAGCACTCTCTTATTGTGATCACAGCACTCTTATTGTGATCAACTAAACTCAACAGGAGAGTGCTGTCATCAATTAGTAATGTCTTTGGCACTTTCCGGACAGTGTTCAGTATCAGCTGGGCAGAATTAGTGGTGAGTTATTCCTGTTTGCCATTCTCAATCCACTGATTTGTAACCTTCCCTGCTATCCACTTTACTCCCTGTGGAAGACGGGTTTAAGAAAGTTAGAACCATCTGTCATTTACAGGCAGTGCTCAGATATATTAGCCAATTGTATGTTCAAATACATGCTTTAAAACATGTGGCCAAATTTTGTATCCACTTATCCAGTATCACATCATTTATGCTACCAATCACAGGACCATGCATTGAAACAATGATAACACTTGATGATTTCTTTAATAACTGCAGAGTTCAGCATATGCACAAAGCCCATTTTTAATCAGATAGTTAAGAACCAATGAGCAGCATTTCTCTGTTTGGTGGAGTTAATATTGATCGATTTCTTTCTTTTTTTCTTTCTATTTTTTTGAGACGGAGTGTCTGTCGCCCAGGCTTGAGTGCAATGACATGATCTCGTCTGACTGCAACCTCTGCCTCCCGGGTTCAAGCTATTCTCCTGCCTCAGCCTCCTGAGTAGCTAGGATTACAGGCATCCACCACTATGCCTGGCTAATTTTTTTATTTTTAGTAGAGACAGGGTTTCACCATGTTGGTCAGGCTGGTCTTGAACTCCTGACCTCAAGCAATCCACCTGCCTTGGCCTACCAAAGTGCTGGGATTACAGGTGTGGACCACCGTGCCCAGCCACTGATCAGTTTCTTACTCCATTTTTCTTGCCCTTTGAATACAGTCACCAACCACTGCTTCCTTTAAATGCCAGGCTTATGGTTTCAGAACAAGATGGTATAGGATCACTTTTTCCTCCTCTTCAAATGGCAGGGCTAAAAGAGCTGTAACACAAATAGGGCTGAAACACCCCCCTGCTGCCACCCCTGCTCTCCATGTTGTGGGTGACAAGAAGGATAGAAGAGCTGCAGCTCCCTGAACTAGGGCTGTGACACCCTCTTTGGGGCTCTGCGATTTCTGGCATCTCCAAGCTTCTGGGTGCCACCGTGTTCCCCTCATCCAGACGTGGATGCCTGCAGTGGAAGCCGTGTGCAGTACATCTGGTCCAGCCACAGCCTTGCATGGAGCTGGCATCTGTGCCAGCACCTGAGCTCCCCACCCCACCACAGCAGCCAGCATGCCTGGCTGTGCATAGTGGCCAGACCCTGCGCTCACTTGCCCACACACGCCTCGCCACTCCATGCCTGGCTCACCCCTGGCAGGTGTGGGATCTGGGCCTGTAGTGTGAGCTGAGCGCAGCCTGCTGGGCTGAGTGGGCAGAACAAGCCCAGCGGCCACAAGCAATACTCAGGCAGAAGGTGCCACTAGCCACAGAGGTTTCTGGCTGGCAAAGTGACACCCTAAGGATCCCGTGATAGAGTTACTAACATTTGTATCATCAGAGTCTTTGCAGGAAAGAAGAAAGTGTGAGACTGAAAAGTATTCAGAGAAATAATGGCTGAAAACTTCCCAAATCCGGTGGAAGACAAACACCTACAGATTCAAGAAGTTGATTGAGCTCCAAATAGAGAAAACAGTCCAAAGCCATACTGACACATCATAATTAACCTTCTAAAAACTGGAGATTAAGAAAAGAGAAATCTTTAAAACAGTCAGGGAGAAACAACCAGGAAGGAATGTTAATTCAAACTGTACTTTTTGCACTACCTGTAAAAGAAATGATGGAGGCCATCTGGAAGTGGTCCAACACTTATCAAGTGCTGAAAACAAAACTATCAATCTTGAATCCTGTTATCAGGTGAAACTGGCCTTCAGGAATAAAGGGAAAAATGAAGACATTCTCAGATGAAGAGAAACAGTTTGTTGAGACCTACCCTTAAAGAATGGCTAAAGGAAGCTCTCCAAACAGAAATAAATTAACAGGAGGCTGGGACCTAAGAAAAGGAAATAAGGTAGAAGGAAGGGAAGGGAAGGGGAGGGAAGGGGAGGGGAGGGGAGAGGAGGGGATGGGAGGGGGAAGAGAAGGAGGAGGGAAGGGAAGGGAAGAAGGAGGGAGGGAAAGAAAGAAACAACACAATACATAAAAATAGAAGTACAGATGCTCCTTGACTTATGATGAGGTTATGTTCCCAATAAATCCATGGTAAGTTGAAAAACATTCAAAGTCAAAAATACATTTAATACATCTAACCTGTCAAACATTATAGTTTAGCCAGGCCTAAATTAAATATGCTCAGAACACTTATATTAGCCTATAGTTGGGCAAAATTACCTAACATAAAGCCCATTTTATAATAAAGTATTGAATATGTCATGTTATCTGTTGAATACGGTACTGAAAGTGAACAACAGAAATGGTTGTATGGGTACTTAAAGTATGATTTCTACTGAATGTATATTGCTTTTGAACCATCATAAGGTTAAAAAAAAAAATCATGCCAGGCACGGTGGTTCACGCCTCTAATCCCAGCACTTTGGGAGGCCGAGGCGGGCAGATCACGAGGTCAGGAGATCGAGACCATCCTGGCTAACATGGTGAAACCCCATCTCTACTAAAACTACAAAAAATTAGCTGGGCATGGTGGCGGGCGCCTGTAGTCCCAGCTACTCGGGAGCCTGAGGCAGGAGAATAGCGTGAACCTGGGAGGCAGAGCTTGCAGTGAGCTGAGATCGCGCCACTGCACTCCAGCCTGGGCAACAGAGCGAGACTCCATCTCAAAAAAAAAAAAAAACATTTAAGTCAAACCATTGTAAGTCAGAGACTGTCTGTATCTGCTATCTGCAAGTATATGTTCCTTCAAACATGATGAGACAGGTAGGTTGAAAGTTAAAGGATAAAAGGTAATATAGCATGCAAACACTAATTTTAAGAAAGCAGTACTGAGTATGTTAATATCAGATAAAGTAAGTTCAGAGAAAGAAAATTACTAGGGACAAAGAGGGACATTATATAATAATAAAGAGATCTCACGTCTGTTATCTCAGTACTTTGGGAGGCCAACATGGGCAGATCGCTTGAGCCCAGGAGTTCGAGACCAGCCTGGGCAATATGGTGAAACCCCATCTCCACTAAAAAAAAAAATACAAAAATTAGCTGGGCACGGTGGTGCATGCCTGTAGTCCCAGCCACTTGGGAGACTGAGGTGGGAGGATTGCTTGAGCCCAGGGAGGTGGAAGTTGCAGTGAACTGAGATTACACTGCTGCACTCCAGCCTGGGTGACAGAATGAGACCCTGTCTCAAAAAAAAAAAAAAAAAAAATCAATAAATCAATCCACCAAAAATATATAGCAATCTTTAATGTGTATGTGCCAAACACCAGAGCTTCAAAATATATGAAGCAAAAACAGAGTTAAAAAGATAAATAGACAAATCCACAATTACAGTTGAGGATTTCAACACCCCACCCTTAGCAATTGATAGAACTACTAGAGAGAAAATCATCAGGATGTAGAACTGAACACCATCAACCAACAGGACCTAACTGATATTTATAGAACACTTTGCCCAATAACAGTGCAATACACATTCTTTTCAAATGTCCATAAAATATTCACCTTGATTAAAAAAAAACCTTAACAAATTTAAAAGAATTGAAATGATAGAGTATATTCTCTGGACATAATGGGATCAAATTAAAAATTAATAACAGAAAGATAACTGGAAAATCTCCAAACATTTGAAACTATAACTAATATAACCTGAGCAGTTCATGGGCTGGATCATGAAAAGCCTTGTATGCTCTATTTAAAGCTCCAGCCCATTATGCAAGAATGGCAAATCACTGAAGCCATTAAGCTCGAAAGTGATATGGATATATTTTTGCATTAGTAATACAAGTTGCAAATCACAAGTGCCTGAAATATGGCAGTAGCTCATATAGAGATTGAGACATAAGACTTGTAGCTTTAAGATCACCTCCATAGACCATACCCTGGGCAAGAGAGTGACTCTGTCTTTAAACAAACAAACAAACAAAAAAAACAAAGATATGTAGGAGGGGGATAGGAGGAAAGAGAAAGAATGAAGTAAAAGATGACCTCAGGTTTTTAACGTGGGTGTCTAGAAGAATGGTTGTTCCTCAAACTGAGATTAACTGGAACCAGTTAATAATGAATTTGTATTTAGGCATGTTTTTTTTTTAAGCTTTTTATTTTGAGATAACCGTAGATTCACATGCATGTAGGAAATAATACAGAGAGATCCTGTAAACTCCTTACCAGATTCCCCCAGTGGTAGCATAGTGCAAAACTATATGGTACAGTATCACAACAAGGATATTGACATTGATAGAGTCAAGATACAGAACAGTTTCATCATTGATATATTGGATTGTCATCAAAATAAAAATATCTTGCTCTGTCAAAGACCCTGAGGATGAAAAGACAAATTATAGACTGAAAGAAAAATACGTGCAAGGTGCATAGCAGGCAAAGGACTTATTTCTATAATATGTAAATAACTTTCAAAATTTGCTACTTAAAAAATCAGGCCAGGTGTGGTGGCTCATGCCTGTAATCCCAGCACTTTGGGAGGCCAAGGCAGGTGGATCACCTGAGGTCAGGAATTTGAGACCAGCCAGGCCAACATGGTGAAACCCTGTCTCTACTAAAAATATAAAAATTAGCCGGGCCTGGTGGTGCATGCTTGTAATCCCAGCTACTCAGGAGGCTGAGGCAGGAGAATCGCTTGAACCCCGGAGGTGGAGGTTGCAGTGAGCCAAGATTGTGCCACTGCACTCCAGCCTGGGCAACAGAGCAAGACTCTGTCTCAAAAAAAAAAAAAAAAATCAAATTAGGAAATGAGCAAAAGACATGCACAGGCATTTCACTGAAGAGGATATACAGATGAGATTTCACCACACACGTATCAGAATGGCTAAAATAAAAAAAAAAGTGATAACATCAAATGTTGGTGAGGATGTGGAGAAACTGGATCACTCATCCATTGTTGGTGGGAATATAAAATGGTATAGCTGCTCTGGAAAATTGTTTCTGTCAGGCCTCTGAGCCCTAGCCAAGCCATCGCATCCCCTGTGACTTGCACATATATGCCCAGATGGCCTGAAGTAACTGAAGAATCACAAAAGAAGTGAATATGCCCTGCCCCACCTTAACTGAAGACATTCCACCACAAAAGAAGTGTAAATGGCCGGTCCTTGCCTTAAGTGATGACATTACCTTGTGAAAATCCTTTTCCTGGCTCATCCTGGCTCAAAAAGCACCCCCACTGAGCACCTTGCGACCCCCACTCCTGCCCGCCAGAGAACAAACCTCCTTTGACTGTAATTTTCCTTTACCTACCCAAATCCTATAAAACGGCCTCACCCTTATCTCCCTTCGCTGACTCTCTTTTTGGACTCAGCCCACCTGCAACCAGGTGAAATAAACAGCCATGTTGCTCACACAAAGCCTTTTTGGTGGTCTCTTCACATGGACACGCATGAAATTTGGTGCCATGACTTGGATCGGGGGACCTCCCTTGGAAGATCAGTCCCCTGTCCTCCTACTCTTTGCTCCGTGAGAAAGATCCACCTACGACCTCAGGTCATCAGACCGACCAGCCCAAGAAACATCTCACCAATTTCAAATCCAGTAAGCGGCCTTTTTTACTCTCTTTTCCAACCTCCCCCACTATCCCTTAACCTCTTTCTCCCTTCAATCTTGGCACCACACTTCAATCTCTCCCTTCTCTTAATTTCAATTCCTTTCATTTTCTGGTAGAGACAAAGGAGACATGTTTTATTTGTGGACCCAAAACTCCAGCACCAGTCACGGACTGGGAAGGCAGCCTTCCCTTGGTGTTTAATCATTGCAGGGATGCCTCTCTGATTATTCATCCACATTTCAAAGGTGTCAGACCATGCAGGGACGCCTGCCTTGATCCTTCACCCTTAGCGGCAAGTCCCGCTTTTCTGGGGAAGGGGCAAGTACCCCAACCCCTTCTCTCCTTGTCTCTACCCCTTCTCTGCTTTTCTGGGGGAGGGGCAAGTACCCCTCAACCCCTTCTCCTTCACCCTTAGCGGCAAGTCCTGCTTTTCTAGGGGAGGGGCAAGTACCCCCAACCCCTTCTCCTTCACTCTTAGCGGCAAGTCCCGCTTTTCTGGGGGAGGGGCAAGTACCCCCAACCCCTTCTCCTTCACTCTTAGCGGCAAGTCCCGCTTTTCTAGAGGAGGGGCAAGTACCCCAACCTTGTATCTCTGTGCCCCAATCCCTTATTTCCGTGCCCCAATCTTGTATCTCTGTGCCCCAATCCCTTATTTCCACACCCCAACCTCTTATATCTCTGCACCCCAATCCCTTATTTCCATGCCCCAACCTCTTATCTCTGTGCCCCAATCCCTTATCTCTGTGCCACGACCCCTTATTTCCATGCCCTGACCCTTATTTCTGTACCCGACCCCTTATTTCTGTGCCCCATCCCTTATTTCCATGCCCTGACCTCTTATCTCTGTGCCCCGATCCCTTATTTCCGTGCCCCAACCTCTTATTTCTGTGCCCCGACCCCTTATTTCCATGTCCCGACCCCTTATTTCTGCACCCCATCCCTTATTTCTGTGCCCCAACCTCTTATCTCTGCACCCCAACCCCTTTTCCCACTTTTCTGGAAAGTAAGAACCCCCGAACCCCTTCCCTCTGTTTCTCTACTCTCTCTTTTCTCTAGGCTTGCTTCCTTCACTATGGGCAACCTTCCACCCTCCATTCCTCCTTCTACTCCTTTGGCCTGTGTTCTCAAAAACTTAAAACCTCTTCAACTCACACCTGACCTCAAACCTAAATGCCTTATTTTCTTCCGCAATGCCGCTTGACCCCAATACAAACTCGACAGTAGTTCCAAATAGCCAGAAAATGGCACTTTGAATTTTTCCATCCTGCAAGTTCTAAATAATTCTTGTCGTAAAATAGGCAAACGGTCTGAGGTGCCTGACGTCCAGGCATTCTTTTACACATCAGTCCCTTCCTAGTCTCTGTGCCCTGTGCAACTCGTCCCAAATCTTCCTTCTTTCCCTCCTGCCTGTCCCCTCAGTACCAACCCCAAGTGTCGCTGAGTCTTTCTAATCTTCCTTTTCTACAGACCCATCTGACCTCTCCCTTCCTCCCCAGGCTGCTCCTCGCCAGGCCGAGCTAGGTCCCAATTCTTCCTCAGCCTCCGCTCCTCCACCCTATAATCTTTTTATCGCCTCCCCTCCTCACACTTGGTCCGGCTTACAGTTTCGTTCCGTGACTAGCCCTCCCCCACCTGTCCAGCAATTTACTCTTAAAAAGGTGGCTGGAGCCAAAGGCATAGTCAAGGTTAATGCTCCTTTTTCTTTATCCCAAATCAGAAGCGTTTAGGCTCTTTTTCATCAAATATAAAAACCCAGCCCAGTTCATGGCTCGTTCGGCAGCAACCCTGAGACACTTTACAGCCCTACACCCTAAAAGGTCAAAAGGCCATCTTATTCTCAACATACATTTTATTACCCAATCTGCTCCCGACATTAAATAAAACTCCAAAAATTAGAATCTGGCCCTCAAACCCCACAACAGGACTTAGTTAACCTCGCCTTCAAGGTGTACAATAATAGAGTAGAGGCAGCCAAGTAGCAATGTATTTCTGAGTTGCAATTCCTTGCCTCCACTGTGAGACAAACCCCAGCCACGTCTCTAGCACACAAGAAATTCCAAATGCCTGAACTGCAGCGGCCAGGCGTTCCTCCAGAACCTCCTCCCCCAGGAGCTTGCTACAAGTGCCAAAAATCTGGCCACTGAGCCAAGGAATGCCCGCAGCCCGGGATTCCTCCTAAGCCGTGTCCCATCTGTGTAGGACCCCACAGAAAATTGGACTGTTCAACTCACCTGGTAGCCACTTCCAGAGCCCCTAGAACTCTGGCCCAAGGCTCTCTGACTCCTTCTCAGATCTTCTCAGCTTAGCAGCTGAAGACTGACACTGTCCGATCGCCTCAGAAGCCCCCTAGACCATCACGGATGCCAAGCTTCAGGTAACTCTCACAGTGGAGGGTAAGTCTGTCTCCTTCTTAGTCAATATGGAGGCTACCCACTCCACATTACCTTCTTTTCAAGGGCCTGTTTCCCTTGCCTCCATAACTGCTGTAGGTATTGACGGCCAGGCTTCTAAACCTCTTAAAACTCCCCAACTCTGGTGCCAACTTAGACAATACTCTTTTAAGCACTCCTTTTTAGTTATCCCCACCTGCCCAGTTCCCTTATTAGGCTGAGACACTTTAACTAAATTATCTGCTTCCCTGACTATTCCTAGACTACAGCTATATCTCATTGCCGCCCTTCTTCCCAATCCAAAGCCTCCTTTGCGTCCTCCTCTTGTATCCCCCCACCTTAACCCACAAGTATAAGATACCTCTACTCCCTCCTTGGCGACCGATCATGCACCCCTTACCATCTCATTAAAACC
This sequence comes from Pongo abelii, assembly GCF_028885655.2. Classification (NCBI taxonomy): domain Eukaryota; kingdom Metazoa; phylum Chordata; class Mammalia; order Primates; family Hominidae; genus Pongo; species Pongo abelii. The sequence continues at coordinate 74,091,668 of NC_072004.2, read as the reverse complement.
TAATCACCCTTACCCCACTCAATGCCAATATCCCATCCCGCAGCACGCTTTAAAAAGATTAAAGCCTGTTATCACTCGCCTGCTACAGCATGGCCTTTTAAAGCCTATAAACTCTCCTTACAATTCCCCCATTTTACCTGTCCTAAAACCAGACAAGCCTTACAAGTTAGTTCAGAATCTGCCCCTTATCAACCAAATTGTTTTGCCTATCCACCCCGTGGTGCCAAACCCATATACTCTCCTATCCTCAATACCTCCCTCCACAACCCATTATTCTGTTCTAGATCTCAAACATGCTTTCTTTACTATTCCTTTGCACCCTTCATCCCAGCCTCTCTTTGCTTTCACTTGGACTGACCCTGACACCCATCAAGCTCAGCAAATTCCCTAGGCTGTACTGCCGCAAAGCTTCACAGACAGCCCCCATTACTTCAGTCAAGCCCAAATTTCATCCTCATCTGTTACCTATCTCGGCATAATTCTCATAAAACACACGTGCTTTCCCTGCTGATCATGTCCGATTAATCTCCCAAACCTCAATCCCTTACAAAACAACAACTCCTTTCCTTCCTAGGCATAGTGTGGTCAGAATTCTCACACAAGAGCCAGGACCGCACCCTGTAGCCTTTCTGTGCAAACAACTTGACCTTACTGTTTTAGCCTAGCCCTCATGTCTGCGTGCAGTGGCTGCCGCTGCTTTAATACTTTTAGAGGCCCTAAAAATCACAATGTTCAACTCACTCTCTATATTTCTCATAACTTCCAAAATCTATTTTCTTCCTCATACCTGATGCATATACTTTCTGCTCCCCAGCTCCTTCAGCTGTACGCACTCTTTGTTAAGTCCCACAATTACCATTGTTCCTGGCCCGGACTTCAATCCGGCCTCCCACATTATTCCTGATACCACACCTGACCCCCATGACTGTATCTCTCTGATCCACCTGACATTCACCCCATTTCCCCAAATTTCCTTCTTTCCTGTTCCTCACCCTGATCATGCTTGATTTATTGATGGCGGTTCCACCAGGCCTAATCGCCACACACCAGCAAAGGCAGGTTATGCTTTAGTACAAGCCACTAGCCCGCCTCTTAGAACCTCTCATTTCCTTTCCATCGTGGAAATCTATCCTCAAGGAAATAACTTCTCAGTGTTCCATCTGCTATTCTACTACTCCTCAGGGATTATTCAGGCCCCCTCCCTTCCCTACACATCAAGCTCGAGGATTTGCCCCCGCCCAGGACTGGCAAATTAGCTTTACTCAACGTGCCCTGAGTCAGATAACTAAAATACCTCTTAGTCTAGGTAGATACGTTCACTGGATAGGTAGAGGCCTTTCCTACAAGGTCTGAGAAGGCCACCGCAGTCATTTCTTCCCTTCTGTCAGACATAATTCCTCTGTTTAGCCTTCCCACCTCAATACAGTCTGATAACAGATGAGCCTTTATTAGTCAAATCAGCCAAGCAGTTTTTCAGGCTCTTAGTATTCAGTGAAATCTTTATATCCCGTATGGTCCTCCGTCTTCAAGAAAAGTAGAATGGACAAAAGATCTTTTAAAAACACACTTCACCAAGCTCAGCCACCAACTTAAAAAGGACTGGACAATACTTTTACCACTTTCCCTTCTCAGAATTCAGGCCTGTCTTCAGAATGCTACAGGGTACAGCCCATTTAAGCTCCTGTATAGACGCTCCTTTTTATTAGGCCCCAGTCTCATTCCAGACACCAGACCAACTTAGACTGTGCCCCAAAAAAACTGGTCATCCCTACTATCTTCTGTCTAGTCATACTCCTATTCACCGTTCTCAACTACTCATACATGCCCTGCTCTTGTTTACACTGCCAGTTTACACTGTTTTTCCAAGCCATCACAGCTGAAATCTCCTGGTGCTATCCCCAAGCTGCCACTCTAAACTCTTGAAGTAAATAAATAATCTTTGCTGGCAAGACTATGCTGAATCTCCTTAGGCACTCTCTAATCAGATATCCTGAGTCGTCCCAATTCTTAGACCTTTTATACCTGTTTTTCTCCTTCTGTTATTCCATTTAGTTTCTCAATTCATCCAAAATCGTATCCAGGCCATCACCAATCATTCTATACGACAAATGTTTCTTCCAGCATCCCCACAATATCACCCCTTACCACAAGACCTCCCTTCAGCTTAATCTCTCCCACTCTAGGTTCCCACGCCGCCCCTAATCCCGCTTGAAGCAGCCATGAGAAACATCGCCCATTCTCTCTCCATACCACCCCGTGAAAATTTTCGCCACCCCAACACTTCAACACTATTTTGTTTTATTTTTCTTATTAATATAAGAAGGCAGGAATGTCAGGCCTCTGAGCCCAAGCCAGGCCATCGCATCCCCTGTGACTTGCATGTATACACCCAGATGGCCTGAAGTAACTGAAGAATCACAAAAGAAGTGAATATGCCCTGCCCCACCTTAACTGATGACATTCCACCACAAAAGAAGTGTAAATGGCCAGTCCTTGCCTTAAGTGATGACATTACCTTGTGAAAGTCCTTTTCCTGGCTCATCCTGGCTCAAAAAGCTCCCCCACTGAGCACCTTGCGACCCCCACTCCTGCCCGCCAGAGAACAAACCTCCTTTGACTGTAATTTTCCTTCACCTACCCAAATCCTATAAAACGGCCCCACCCTTATCTCCCTTCACTGACTCTCTTTTCGGACTCAGCCCGCCTGCACCCAGGTGAAATAAATAGCCATGTCGCTCACACAAAGCTTGTTTGGTGGCCTCTTCACATGGACGCGCATGAAAGTTTCGTAATTCCTTTTAAAACTAAAATTGGACTTACCATACAACACAGCAATTGTACTCTTGGGCATTTATTCCAGAGAAAACATATTTTTGTGCAGAACCTTGCACACAAATATTCACAGCAGTTTCACGTATAATATTCAGGCCAGGTGTGGTGGCTCACGCCTGTAATCCCCGCACTTTGGGAGGCTGAGGCAGGCGGATCACAAGGTTAGGAGTTCAAGACCAGCCTGGCCAATATGGTGACACACTTTCTCTACTAAAAATAAAAAATTAGCCAGGTGTGGTGGCACGTGCCTGTAGTCCCAGCTACTTGGGAGGATGAGACAGGAGAATTGCTTGAACCTGGGAGGCGGAGGTTGCAGTGAGCCGAGATCGTGCCACTGCACTCCAGCCTGGGCAACAGAATGAGACTTCATCTCAAAATAATAATAATACTACTACTAATAATAATAGTTTGAAAAATTAGAAACAACCCCAATGTCCTTTGATGGATGTATGGTTAAATATATTGTAGTACGTCCATACCATGGAATACTACTCAGCAATAAAAAGGCACACACAACTTGGATGAACATCAAGGAAATTATCCTGAGTGAAAAAAGCCAATCTCAAAAGGATGGACATACATTGCATGATGCCATTTACATAATACCGTGAACTAACAGAGAGGTGGAAAACAGATTGTGATTGCCAAGAGTTAGGCTTGAGGGTCTGAGGTGACTGTGGCTAAAGGATGGCACAAGAGTGTCTTTTGATAATAGTGCTTTTAAGTATCTCGAATGTGGTTGTGGTTACACAAAGCTATACATGTGGGAAAAACCGCATGGAGCTATACATATATGTTCGAAAATGAGTGCATGTATAACTGATGAAACCTGCATAGGTTCCATGCATCATCCCAATGTCAGTTTCCTGGTTTTGATATTGTACTCCAGTTATGCAAGATGCTAACATTGGTGGAGACTGGGTGAAGGGTGCAGGAGGCCTCCGTGTTCCTTTATGTGTAACTACCTGTGAATTTTCATTATTTCAAAATAGAAAGTTTAAAAAGTCAGTGCGATGGTTAATTTAAGGTGCCAACTTGACTGAATAGAAACCTGGTAAATCATTATTTTTGGGTGTGTCTGTGAGTGTTTCCAAGGGAGATTAGCATGTAAGTCTGAGTGAACTATGTGGGAAGATCCACTCTCAATGTGGAGAGGCATCATCCAACTTGTTGTGGGTTCAGAGAGAACAAAAACAGGCAAGAGGCGAATATGTCAATCTATCTACTGGAACTAGAATACACTCTTCCTCTCCTGTTCTGGGACAACAACTCTAGGCTCCTTGGCCTTTGTACTCCAAGACTCACACCAGCACCCTTGTCCCCCTTGTGGGTTCTCAGCCTTTGGCCTCGAACTGAGAGTTACACCACCTTCTTCTTGGTTCTGAGATTTTTGGGCTTGGACCAAGCCATGCTACCCGCATCCCAGTGAGGTGGGAGGCAGGCCTTGACTCCAGAGGCGGGGCTTGGACACAGGATCCAACTGAGGACTAGCTAAAACAGGAAAGGGGTGGAAGCAGCTTTCCATAAGACACTCCCACTAGTGTGCCATGTCAGTTTACCATTACCATAGCAACACCTAGGAGTTATCACCCCTTTCCAGGGCAATGACCCAAGGACCCAAAAATTACTATCCTTTCCTATAGGCCAGACATGGTGGCTCACGCCTGTAATCCGAGCACTTTGAGAGGCTGAGGTGGGCGGATCACAATGTCAGGAGTTCAAGACCAGCCTGGCCAATATGGTGAAACCTCGTCTCTACTAAAAATACAAAAATTAGCTGGGCGTGGTGGTGCGTGCCTGTAGTCTCAGCTACTTGGGAGGCTGAGGCAGGAGAATTGCTTCAACCCAGGAGGCGGAGGTTGCAGTGAGCTGAGATCACACCATTGCACTCCAGCCTGGGTGACAGAGTGAGACTCCATCTCAAAAAAAAAAAAAATTACTACTCCTTCACTAGAATTTCTGCACAAACCGCTCCTTAATCTACATGTAATTAAAAGTACGTATAACTATGACTGCAAAACTCTCTGCCTTTGGGGTAGCCCTGTTCTGCAGGAGCAGTCATGGAGCTATAACACTGCCGGAGCTGTAACACTGCTGCTTCAATAAAACTGTCTTCTTCTACCCTACCACTGGCTCACCCTTAAATTCTTTCCTGGGTGAAGCCAAGAACCCTCACAGGCTAAGCCCCACTTTGGGGGTTGTCTGCCCTGCTCCACCAGGGTCTCCAGCTTGCAGATGGCCTGTGGTGGGACTTCTTTAGCTTCCCTGATCTTGTGAGCCAATTCCCCAAATAAATCCTCTCCTCTCCTCTCTCTCTCTCTCTCACTCTCTGTCCTATTGAGTTTGTCTCTTTGGCAAATGCTCACTAATATAGTTGGGCTGAAAACTAGCATGACCAGTCGTAGCAGGCCTGCAACATTGTCTCACCGTATGTTTTGAGACATTTTCACTGCTGCTGCTCCCTATAAATGAACAGAGTCCATGGAAACTTCAATGAGGCATTCTTTTCCGATTGTGTGTATTCACAGAGGAACTAATGGCATTTGTTCCTTGTGTTTTCTGAACGTTGATGTTGTCATGTGATTTTGTTTTCCATTTTGACAGTGCTGTACTTGTGGCTGGATGATCTCACCCCAGCTTTTCTTCTTCCATGGGATGGTGATGATGGTGTATGTTTTAAAGAGTTCTCTCAGATTTCTCTCTCTCTTTCTCTCGTTAAAACTTCTTTTCATAGTCCCAAATAAAAATGCTCATTGCATCTTTCCTTCTGCCTGCCCCATTTTGGAATGAGAACGTAAAGCCTTTGAGTCCCCTAAATGTAACTTATTCATTTTATGTTCCAAGCTTTATTGAAGCATCTGAAGATGGAGCATTCAGCCACTCAGGAGTGTCTTGAGATTCTAAGCAGCCAAGAAATCCTAGGGCCTTCTCTTGTATCTTTTCCATGGTGAGTAACCTTGTATTCAGTGGAGAAGAGAGAAGGAGACACATCAATTATACAGAACTATTCTTTGGAACGCCTGAATGTCCATTTATCCTTCTCCCTTGGGTGGGGGAAATCACTTAGTCATTACTAATAATGTTAAATAATACAAAATGACAACATGCCGGTACTTTTGAATACTGACAGAGACCTGGAATGTAACTTTGGCACAACTTTAAAGCCACAGGTCTTCCAGTTTATGTCTTATTGGAACAAATCACTTCCCCTTAGACTCCCACAAAGCCTCAAAGACGATGACAAAAGACAATGTCATTTCCTTCTTGTATGGAGAGAAGAAATAAAGTCAGAGAGCCCCAGGTTTCCCGAATGGAGGACTAGTCAAATTATATGAGAAGAGCAAAATCTGTCTCCTTAACTGGGCCTCTCATTCACCATTTATGGGGTTCTCAGGGCTTTGGTATCAGCTGTGGTCACAATGTTTGATAGTAAGAGAGACATACCTATTCATTTTGGGAGAGAAGATATCTCGTGGTATTTCTGATATAGCGCCTTGAATTCTTGAAGGAAAAAAATTGGTTTATGTCAATGCCAGGGCATTGGTGCTATTACTGAAGTTCTAAATCCCAGGGATGACTTAGAAAAGATTTAAAGACCAAAGTCGGTAAGTGGAGGTTTTTTAAAACACCACAGATGGTTTCCCCTCCCCTGGCCTTTTTAAGGGTCATTCCTAAATGAAGCAAACCAACCGCATACTGACTGAATCTTATACCCTTCATCCTTGTACATTCAGCCTTTCTTAATGAATTAAGGGGTGAGGGAAGATGCTACTAGATTATTTTTCTGAAACTGACACATAATTGTTATGTTATGAAACTGACACATAATAGCCTTGCTACCAAGCTGTTTTAGCTGTTTGTTTGATTGTTTGTGCCTATTAGCTTTATTTGCTTTGGATGGTTTCTCTTTTAACGACTGTTACATTTCATGTGATCTGACTCTAGCTGTTTAGGGATCTTTCTGAGACTGTCTCTAGGCTGAACACGGACAAACTCTGTGTGTGACTGGGAGTATAACATGAGTGCCCACGTGCCTGCCAGTCTATCTCAGATGCCCTGCGGTCATAGTGGGGTTTGCGATCAACAAGCCTCTTCAGAATGCCCTGGTTTTCCATGGTGATTCTCACTAGCTCGCGGTTCCTTGCTTCTCTGTTTAAGCTGAAAAACACAAAACCCCAAGATGGGTGAAGAAGAAAATGCTCATCTTGACGAATGGGGGAGATGAAGTCATGAGATCGTAAATGCCAGACTGTCTAAGTGCAGGGAGTAAACTGTCCTGCTGAGCCCACAGGCCCCTGGGGCAGCCTGTTGGTTCACACTGCACTCGGGGAAACATGCTCCGCATTCGCAGGTTTATATCAGTGGTCCTCAACCCTGTTGCCCATGAGAAGATTCTATTTCATTGATCTGAGGTGAACCGTGCACACTGACATTTTGTTAAAATTCCCCAAGGATTATAGTGTAAAACCAGGATTGAGAACTTCTGGTTGGGGGAAGGTCTCCCTGTGGATAAATCACAAATGGCTGGTGACAAGTTTTGGGTCACCTCACTCCTCTCAGCTTTCAACTTATACCAGAATATACCAGGATATAGAATGGCATCTTGCCCATCTCCTCCCCACCAGCAAATTCTTTCTCTTGCACGCGCTTCTTTTGTATCCCTAATCACACTGCATTGTCATTATTTCCATAAATATCTCCCCTATAAGACCTTGAGTTCTTTGAGGTAAGGAAATATACATCTCATTTCATCTTTATTATTCCTGGTACCTAGCACATAGCAGTTGTTCAGGAAAGATTTCTGGAACTGATTTTAACAATGTCACATCATAGCCCCAGCCACGGTGCTATGGTCCAGATGCCTGTGTCCCCCAAAATTCTTATGTTCAAATCCTAAGCACTAAGGTGATGGCATTAGGGGGTGGGCCTTTGAGAGCTGATTAGATCACCCTAATGGAATTAGTGTCCTTATGAAAGAAGCCTGAGAGAACCCCCTTGCTCCTTCCGCCATGTGAGGTTACAGTGAAAAGATGGCTGTCTATGAAGCAGGCCCTCATCAGATCCCGAATTTACTGGCACCTTGATCTTTGGACTTCCTTGCCTCTAGAACTATGAGAAATAAATTTTTGTTGTTTATAAGCCACCAGTTTATAGCATTTTGCTATAACACCCTATAATGGACTAAGACGCATGGCCACCATTTTATAAAAGTAGGCAGTGCATTCTTGTGACACACTGAATAGGACTCTGAAAAGTCTCTTAGATGAAATAAAAGCTCTTTAATGCTAGAGAAACGTCCCCATTTTTAAAGTTTTCATTCTGTGTAACATGGTCTGTTTGGTTCTCTCTCAAGATAACTTCCCTTAAGTACTCCTCTGGCTTGGGAAAACCTCACACTAAAACCCAAGAGGAAAGCCAATTTTGACTTTTCAAAACTGAAATGAAGACAAAGAACATTACCTCTTGGAAAAATATTCATTCCAGCAATCCACCTTGGCAGGGCCACGATGGGCATTTGCGATTTTCTGACACAGTTGCTTGTTTTCATACTCGATTTTGTTGATTTTCTTTTGTTCACCCTGGTAAGAAACCACACCTCACCATGGTGACACCATCAGTGCACTGCCCCAACACACAATGACTTAGTGTCCCCCTCCTCTGAGATCGTGGAAAAGGGGTGCATTGAAGGCCACAGTGGAGACTGGGAGCAGAACTTAAAAGACTGGGCGGCTGGGCGCGGTGGCTCACGCCTGTAATCCCAGCACTTTGGGAGGCTGAGGCAGGCGGATCACGAGGTCAGGAGACTAAGACCATCCTGGCCAACACGGTGAAACCCTGTCTCTACTAAAAATATGAAAAATTAGCTGGGCATGGTGCCACATGCCTGTAATCCCAGCTACTTCAGAGGCTGAGGCAGGAGAATTGCTTGAATCTGGGAGGCGGAGGTTGCAGTGAGCCGAGATTGTGCACTCCAGCCTGGGCAACAGAGCGAGACTCCGTCTCAGGGGAAAAAAAAAAAAAAGACTGGGGGTGACTTGTGGGGAGGAGGAGTATTAACAAATCTTTGAGTAGATGGGTATTTAGAAGGCTCTGGGAAATTGAACCTCTTTAGGAAACAGACTGGAAGTCAATAAAACACATCTGCACATCTGCAAGCAGCAAGAAAAAATACCTGTAGTTTGCTCAATTTTAAAATGTGATTTGTGTGCGCCACTGGAGGTTTGGTATCAACAGTAGGCTTCACTAGAGAAGGGGGATAAAAGGGAACAATGTTACATCACAGGAATTCCAGTAGCGGCCTCAGAAAACCAGCACCAGACAATGTCCTTGACTAATGAACAATTTTGAATTAGGACCTTAATGCGACTCAGGAAGTTTGGTTTGATTTATCAGATGAACATCTCTGGAGAGTTTTGAGCAGAAACAAAAGAATAGTGACAGTAAAATTTACAGAGATAAATGTCCTTTTAATCCAATGAAAGAGCCTCTCTTCCAATCTTTTTCCAATATTATTAGCCTGTCTATTGGCTTCTAAAGTCTTATCCTCTTTCTAACGTACTTCGGCTTTAAGGAGTTTAAAGGAGTATTTCCATCCAGTGAACTCCCTGGTGGAAGATACATTTTGTTATTGGTGTTAATGCCCTCTTCCCCAAACTCAGCAGATAAGGCCATATCATCCCAAAGCTGTGACCTGGTCTGGTTTACTGTCGATCTCTTTATGGGGTACCATTCCAAAATCCCTAATAGCAGTGTCCAGCCCAAACTGCCCACATACCTATTTGTATTCTATTCTTGTGAGATACGTAGTGGCCAAAGTCCAGTTTCTTTCTGAAGGTTGTGCTTTGCCTGTGATTAGAGACGATAACAGGGTAGGCCAGATAATCCAGGGAATTGTTCATCTTCTCTTCCTAGTCTCACTTCAGAAATGAGGTACCCAGACTCCTGTGTGACGTGCCTAGCTGTCCCCATGACAAGCTGTCATAGTTACCCAGTTATGACATCAGGGACAGGTCCCGGGAAGGGAGTAGGAGCAGCAGAGCATGGCTGGCTGCCTCTGGGCTTGTGTTTTTAATGCTAACCTAGGCTCAAGTCAAGATGAAGGTCAAGGAACTCGAAAGCTTTCCCACCTGCTTAGAATGCAGATGCTGCCAGCCAACACCAGAAGGAAAGAAGTGGTGCACTGGGAGGGGTGGGCAGGCACGGGGTGGGGTGAGGGATACAGAAATTCCAGCCTTGGTTACACATCTTGGGCTATCAGCTAAGTAGTCTCCACTGCAACAGCTCCCCTGAAGGTGCAAGACCACAAGTTTCGGGGGAGGAGAAAGTTGACCCTAATGATAATCTGATCCAATTCCTTTTGCAAATGAGGAAACTGAAGGCCACAGCAGCAGCAATGTTACTCAGGAACAAAGTTGGTGGCAGGGCTAGGCTCAGGATGTGGGGTTCCTGAATTCAAGGCCAAATTTGCCCTTTTGCAGGAAGGGAACTGCCAGTTTTTCATGGCAGTAGGGGAGGGCGGCTTTCCTCCAGTACAGAGACTATCTTTTGTACTTACTGGGAGTTCAGGAAATGCTGAGTGGCTTATGGTGGGCTGGCATCTGCTCCAGGAAGGGCTGCAGGAGTCTGATTTATCTCCACCCCAGCACAGGGTATAGCACCCACTGGGTGCTCAACGCATTTGTTGATGGACCAACACTTATTGAGTGCTTGCCATGCAGTGCTGGGTGCCTTCTTTGAATGTCACGTTTAACCCTTCCAGCAACCTTAGAATTAGGTACTATTACTATCCCCCCCCACTTTTTTTTTTTTTTTTTTCTGCAAACAGGCTCAGGTTAAGTAATTCCTCAGAATTCCAAACCTGACTGCTTTTAAGCACGGCGATGACTGACAATGAATGTTGAAAGCAGATGCGCCCCAGAGTAGGGCTTCTTAGACTTTGACCTTCGTAGGGACTTCCTGGGGTCCGTAAAATGTCCACTCCGATCCAGCAGGGCTGGGCTGGGACGGGGATTCTGTCAAGCGCCTGGGTGGTGCCTCCACAGCAGGGAGCCACTCACGAGCCGAACCCGGCGGTCCGTGTAATCCTGAAAGACTGAAGCGACCCCTAGGTGTACCCCCGCCACAGAAATGTTTATTGGGCCCTGCATTTAATTCAGGGAAGGAAGTTACCGCGCTTCCCAGTTTACAAAGATACACAAACGGCCTGGACCGGGATGGGGCGAGGACACCTGAGACTCGAGGGCGGTGGCGTCTTCCCCCCGGGACGCGCCCAGGAGTGGCGCGCGGGGCCGCCGCGTCACGGCGCCCGCGCTCCGCAGCTCCCGGAGCCCGGCGGGCCCGCCCCAGGGGCGGGACGGGGCGGCTCCCGGCGCGAGCCCCCGCCCAGCTGACCCGCCGCTCTCCGCCTCGCTTGCTACTGCCGGGCGTGCAGGGCCCCGCCGCCGCCATGTCGGGCTCGTTCGAGCTCTCGGTGCAGGATCTCAACGACCTGCTCTCGGACGGCAGCGGCTGCTACAGCCTCCCGAGCCAGCCCTGCAACGAGGTCACCCCGCGGATCTACGTGGGCAACGCGTGAGTCCCCTTCGCGAGCCCTGCCTCGCCGTCCCTCTCTGGACGCCCCGCCCACCCGAGGCTGGGGTCGGGGTGTCGCGAGTCTTGGGTTGGGGGAGCCCGGGCGCGATCGCCCGTCCGGGAGCCACAGCGGGGGCTTGGGAGGGGGCTGGAGTCGACGCCTACTCCCGCGCGTGGGGCCAAGGAACTGGAACCCTGCCTGGCCGGGCGCGGCCCTTCCCCGTGGCGGGGTGCACGGAGCCCGGGGGGCGCCTGCCCGGGTCCTCAGCAGCCACCTGCTTGGGGCTTGGCCTTGGGCGGGGTTGGGGCTACCATGTTCACTTAACAGGTGGCCCTCGGTCGCCCGGCCGGTCTCCTGCCCGCGCGTCATGTGACAGCTGCCTGGTTCTGCAGTGAGGTCACCGCGGAATGTCTGCCTTCGCCGCCATGGCAACGGGCCGACGTCACAATTCGGGCATGGAATTTTCCCGGCCCGGCAGTCCCGGATCAGGGAACCTAAACACCCCCAACGAGCGAGTCCGGGGAGCTGGGCCAGGATTTCCAGGCCCCCCACCTTCCAGATGTGGTTTGATTTACAGGAGATTCTGGAACGGTCCAGTGATAACCCCACTAAGGACCTGAGCCACCACCTGGAAAAGGCTCTTGACCTTTCACCCCCGGTCTCTGTCACCCAGGCTGGAGTGCAATGGCGAGATCTCGGCTCACTGTAACCTCTGCCTCCTGGGTTCAAGCAATTCTCCTGCCTCAGCCTCCCGAGTAGCTGGGATTACAGGCGCCCACCACCACGCCTGGCTAATTTTTGTATTTTTAGTAGAGACGGGGTTTCACCATATTGGCCAGGCTGGTCTCTTGGCCAGGCTGGTCTCAAACTCCTGACCTCGCGATCCGCCCGCCTCAGCCTCCAAAATTGCTGGGATTACAGGCGTGAGCCACCGCACCCCGCCAGTAAGAAATTTTTTTTTTTAATTTAAATTTTAAAATTTTTTTCTAGTAAGAATGTCTAATCAGCAGGAGAGAACCAGTGTTAACATTCTGAGATGTGAAACAGGAGCCACAAGAAAGAATAGATTAGCATGCCTGTACAGCCTTGGAAAGGCTCAGGTTGGATTTTCATGAGACTCTGAGGACCCAGTTACCAAAATCCTAAGCTTCATGGCTCAGCCCAAGAATGGCATGTTGAAAACTCAAAACTAACCCTCCTCCCGTTTTACAGAGGAGGAAATGGTGGCTCAGAGTGTGTGAGGGACTACAAGGACAGGGTCAATGTCTTGTTCATGTATGTATTTCCTGACCTCCACTATGACCTGCTGTTTAGCCTGCCAAGGACTGCCACAGAAATGGGGGTCATCGTGGAACTAGAAGGGGTCCATCAGGCCCCAGCCTCATGGGGACAGTTCTCATCCATTCCATCATTCATTCAGCAGTCTGAGCACCTGCTTTATGTCAGGCACTGTACAATGTTCATTCATAGTAGGGATAGTAATAATGATAATAGTACATTTTTTGAATGTTGAATTATTAATAGTATTAGAGGCCTGGCGCGATGGCTCACGCCTGTAATCCCAGCACTTTGGGAGGCCGAGGCAGGCGGATCACCTGAGGTCAGCAGTTCGAGACCAGCCTGACCAACGTGGTGAAACCCTGTCTCTACTAAAAATACAAAAATTAGCTGGGCATGGTGGCCGGTGCCTGTAATCCCAGCTACTCGGGAGGCTGAGGCAGGAGAATCATTTGAACCCGGGAGGTGGAGGTTGCAGTGAGCCAAGATCGCACCATTGCACTCCAGCTGGGCAACAAGAGTGAAACTCCATCTCAAGAAAAAAAAAAGTATTAGAGAAGGGAGATGAATGGGAGTGACTCTTCAAAGTGTTTTTTTCTATCAGCCACTGCTTCACAGTCTTGTGCGGTGTCCTAAGCAGGAATAAACAGAGTCCCACAGTGTCAGCCAAAGGCTTCAGGAATTGGAAAGCTCTAGAGACACCCTTCCTCTTGCCCCAAGCAGCAGGCAGGCCTTGTTAGCCTCAGGAATCCCACTTGCTTGGGCAGCTTGGCCTTTCAGCTGTCATCACTTCCCAAGTGGAAACCAAGGTTGTACACGTCTGGTGTCGCCAGAGTGGCAATTGCTGATGGCCACTGTAGAAAATACATCCCTTGCCCTCTAAGCACCTCTGACCTTGACTTGGCCAGGGGTGTGGGGGTTCCTCAACAGGGAGGACCAGTAAGCACCAAGCACCAAGAGGACTTGGGCTCCATCCCCTTAACAAAATCGGGGCCGCAGCAACGTCCTCACAAGGCAGAGCCAGAGCCTGTGTGAGCCACATGTGCCAGGCCTTGGGAGTTTTGCAGCAGATGTGGGCATGAGGGGCAGAGTGAGGTGGAAGATAGAGCAGGGCTGGATGTCGGGAGAAAGGAGGTCTTCTCGCAGATCTGCCACCAGCAGCACACGGGGCCTGTGCCCATCCCTCTGCCCATCCTGTTGGGCCTGAGTTCAAGCTCTGTTAAGCAGGGATATTGCCATCCTTGTTCCTCACAGGGCTGCTCGCAGTGGGCAAACAAGATCACATAGGAGGTGGCATTTTATAAAGTATAAACTGCCATTTGGACTGGGATGTTTTGTGAGATGAAATAAAGGGGCCTTTTCACCATTCAGACCAATTATTATTTTAATTTTAATTTAATTTTATTTTATTTTTCGAGACGGAGTCTCACTCTGTCACCCAGGCTAGAGTGCAATGGCACAATCTCGGCACACTGCAACCTCCACCTCCCGGGTTCAAGTGATTCTCCTGTCTCAGCCTCTGTAATTCCAGAGTAGCTGGGATTACAGGCATGTACCACCACACCCAGCTCACTTTTGTATTTTTAGTAGAGATGGGGTTTCACCATGTTGGCCAGGCTGGTCCCGAACTCCTGACCTCAGGTGATCCACCTGCCTCGGCCTCCCAGAGTGCTGGGATTACAGGTGTGAGCCACCGCACCCGACCTTAGATAAATTATTTTGTAACCTCCCATAGTTCTGTTGGGGCCACTTACTCCCCAAGTACTAAATCTCCCAAAAGAGCTTTGGAAATGTAGCCAGTGGAATGTGGCAGGTAGGATCCCTCTGGGGGCAGGGAGGGGGCTGCCTGGCACGTGACAAATTTATTCTTCTGCACTTATTCACCGCTTATTTATTCAGCACCTACTATGTAGCAGGTGCTATAGCAGATGGTGGGGAAACAGACTTTAAGCAGACATGGTTCCTCTCTCAAGGAGCTCACAGCCTGGATGTCTAAACACAGAAGCACAATCAAGCATTAGAATCATAGTGCTCACTACCGTGTCTGGCTCTGTCAACGGAATAGCCCATTTAATACTCATAACAACCTCAAGGAGAAGGCACTGTTATCCCCATTTTACAGAGAGGGAAACTGAGGCACAGAAAGGTTAAATGGCTTGCTTAAGGTTGCCTGGCTAGTACCTGGGCTGGATGCAGACCCAGTTAGTCTGGTCCCAGAGCCCATTTGTAACCAGTTGGCTATGTACACCCCCACCACAGCTTAGGGAACATGGGGCCAAATGAATGGAGGGGAGACAAACACTGCGGAGGGTGTGAAAGATGAGAGGGCACATTTCTCCAGAGAAGGTGGGCAAGAGCATTCCAGACAGAGGGGACAGCATGGCTGTGAAACCACCAGTCTATTTGGGGAAGCTGCTGGCAATTCGATATGGCCAGAGTGAGGGAAGAGGTAATAAGATGAGGCAGGAGAAGCTGGCAGGGGCCAGAGCATGGAGGGTTTCTTTGCTTTGCCAAGAGGCTTAAATCCTTCTCCATCTTCCTCCCCCTGGGGTTGCCATTTGGTTGGTTAATCATCCCCACCACTGTCTCCTGTCCAGGTCTGTGGCTCAGGATATCCCCAAGCTGCAGAAACTAGGCATCACCCATGTGCTGAACGCGGCTGAGGGCAGGTCCTTCATGCACGTCAACACCAATGCCAACTTCTACAAGGACTCCGGCATCACATACCTGGGCATCAAGGCCAACGACACACAGGAGTTCAACCTCAGCGCTTACTTTGAAAGGGCTGCCGACTTCATTGACCAGGCTTTGGCTCAAAAGAATGGTAAGGGACCTCCCACCAGGAAAAGATGGGAGGCAGCTCTGACTGGACTGTCCCTCCAGAAAACAGGCCCACAACAGGTCTCTTCTTGGAAACCCCCTTGTTTCCCATCTTCTGGGGTGAATGACAGAGCTGTAGGTCTCTCTCTGCTCACCTGGCTGCCTGTCAAGTGGCCCCATGTGTCAGAGGATGTGCAACTCATTCACACCGTGGCAGCCCCAGGGTCCTTGCGTTTGATTGTACTTTGGCTAGAGGTTGGTTTCTGGTTGCTTACACGTCCCCCATTCAAACAGCTGTAACGGTGAGGAAGATGTGTTAATGTGTTAATGTGCATGGCAAGAAGTCCTGAGGTGAAGGAGCATGGGGGCTGGTTGATTAAGGGGCTGCTTGATTCAGCAGCTCCATGGTGGCATCTGGACCAGGCCCTTTCCCTTTCTCTCTTCTGCCACCTCAGTGTTGGGTGCTCCCGTCATGGTCCCAAGATGGGATCCGGTCACCACATCCAAGCAGGACAAAGTACAGCAGATGAGGCACTGCAGCCATCTCTTCCTACTTTTTTTTTCCTCTTCTCTCTCTCTCTTTTTTTTTTTTTGAGATGGAGTTTCACTCTCGTTGCCCAGGCTGAAGTGCAATGGCACGATCTTGGCTCACCGCAACCTCCACCTCCCAGGTTCAAGCGATTCTCCTGCCTCAGCCTCCCAAGTAGCTGGGATTACAGGCATGTGCCCCCACGCCTGGCTAATTTTGTATTTTTAGTAGAGATGAGGTTTCACCATGTTGGTCAGGCTGGTCTCCAACTCCCGACCTCAGGTGATCCACCTCCCTCAGCCTCCCAAAGTGCTGGGATTACAGGCATGAGCCACCGCGCCTGGCCACTCTCTCTCTCTTTTTTAAAGAGACAGGGTCTTGCTATGTTGTCTAGACTGGTCTCCAACTCCTGGGCTCAAGCAATCCTCTCACCTCAGCCTCCTGAGTAGCTGGGACTACAAGCACGTGCCACCATGCCCGGTCTCTCTCTTTAAGAACAAGTAAAACATTTCCCAGAAACACCACTCACATCTCATTGGCTAGAGATTCACGTGACTGCTTGGCAAGGAGAAAAGGGGTAGCTGTGGTCGGCTTAGGTAGGCAGTCAGCAAACCACAGCCCCCCTGGCCAAATCTTTCAGCCACTTACAAAACACTTCCTGTAGCCCCCAAATATAAGATAAGACTGAAGGAGAACTACCAAGGCGCTGGCAGTCACCAAGGCATTCCAGCAAGAAACCCTAGAAGGCCACAAAGCAGACATCAGCTGAGCAGGCTGGGCCACTTGCCCTTTCTCCCTTTCTGCTTTTAGCTGTTTCTCTCAGCTCCTCCCTTTACCTCTTCCTCCCTCCACACCCCAAACCCTCCCAGCGGAGGGGACCCCCATGAGGTGTGAACAGCCTTGGCTCTACTACACTGATGATTCTTGGGCCCAGCAGGCTCACTGTCTGAATGATTTCCAGTAAACAGAATTTTCTAGACCACTGGACAGTGAACGCTCAGGGCTCAGAGAGAAGCTTTACTGCGGAGTATCTGCAGACTTTGCTGACAGGCCCCCTCATGGTCCTTTCTGGTCACTGTCACCCCCCGACCCTGCTCACCCCCTCCACTCCAGCTGTACTGAGTTCCTCACCCTGTGTAAACATAGGCTGGGCGAAGGGGAAGGATTTTGTTATTCTCATGTAATAGCAATTGGTTATTCATTCAGGGAATTTCAAGCTCTCTGACTTTGTTTCCTCTTTCCAAACAACTAGGAACATGCCCTTTTTTTGACCTGTCTCAGTCCAGGTGTGCTGGGTCTTCAGTCTGAAAAGTTCTCTCTGCCTCTCCCTACCCCTTCCTCTGGCAAACTCCACCGTGTCCTTGGCATGGTGTCCTCTCTTCCATGAAGCCTGTCCTCAGGCTGGGTCCACTTTGTTCCTTGTCTGTCTCCTTAGCACCTGATGTAGCATGAGGCACATAGTAGGTACACTGCAAATGATTAATGAGCAAGTGATGAAGAATTCCGTGGGCTCTAATGCCAAGTATAAATGCTTCTAAGAATGAATGGCGAAGTGAGTCTACAGAAACATGCTGGCCTCCGACAGTGTGTGGGGCCCAGGGACCCATCACTGAGAGCTGGGTGGGATGGCTGAGGGTGCTCAAGAGGGAGCAGTCACTTCCAGCTGGGAAAACAGCTTCATGGAGGAGGTGGCATCTGGGCTGAGCCTAGAGGAATGGGAGGTTGAACTGGCCCCTTTCCCAGTAGGCTCTGTGTGCACTGGGCATGCAGAGTATGTTCTAGATGGTAAGGTGGCTGCTCTGCAGAGGGTCTCATTCCTAGGGTGGGGCAGGGGAAGCCCCACTCTGAATATTTCGGGCATACAGGCCAGAGGGTGAATGGGCAAGAAAGTGGAGGACTCCTGCTTCCTGATTTGGAAGGCATTGGGAAAATAGAGTGGTGTTTTTGGGGGTAGGGTAATAGGAGCAGAAGAGACTCTGTTGGACTCTGGGCGAGCAGATTCCTTGCCAAACAATGGCCTTACAGAGGTGGTAGTAGGTAATAATTCACTCAGCTAATCAGCAAATATTTATTGAGCACATAGTGTATGCTAGAGATTGTAACGCATCCAAAAATCAATGCCCCACATTTCTTGCCTTTTTTTTTTTTTGAGACGGAGTCTCGCTCTTGTCACCCAGGCTGGAATGCAGTGGCTCAATCTCAGCTTACTGCAACCTCCACCTCCCAGGTTCAAGTGATTCTCCTGCCTCAGCTTTCTGAGTACCTGGGATTACAGGCGTGTGCCACCATGCCCAGCTAATTTTTTATATTTTTAGTAGAGACGGGGTTTCGCCATGTTGGCCAGGATGGTCTTGAACTCCTGACTTCAGGGGATCCACCCACCTCGACCTCCCAAAGTGTTGGGATTATAGGTGTGAGCCACCATGTCCGGCCATTTCTTGCTCTTAAAGAATTCATCCTCTGGGAGAGAAAAGTCGATCTGCGCATGTCTGGCAATGACACAGGACCAGGGCTGCTGTAGTTGAGGGTGTACTAGGTGCCATCAGAGGTTGCCCAGTATTGGGTAACATTTATTGAGTGCACATGGATGCCAGGTGCTAACCTAGAGGATTCATGTGTCATCTCCTTTAATCTTCTAACCACCTTGTGCAATGGGTACTATTGGCCAGATAAGAAAACTGAGGCACCTTGAGGTTAGGTGGATCATGAGTTAATAACCAGTGTATTGGTCAGGATTCTCTAGAAAAAACAGAACCAATAGAATATACAGTTGGTCCTCCATATCCGTGGGTTCACATCTGTGGATTCAACTAACTGCAGTCTGAAAAATATTAAAAACAACATAAAAAGATGTTATGTCTGTACTGAACATGTACAGACTTTTTTTTCTTGTCATTATTCTCTAGATGATACAATCTAATAAATGTTTACATTGTCTTGGGTATCATAAGTCATCTGGAGATGATTTAAAGTATAGGGGAGGATTTGCTGTGCAGAGGTTATTTGCATATATGATGTCATTTTATAATCAGGGACTTGAGCATCTGTGGATTTGGGTATCGGCAGGAGGTCCTGGAACTAATCTGCCCTGTGGATATTGAGAGATGGTGTCTATTTATATATATATATATATACACACGCACACACACACTATGTTAAAATAACCCCATCTCTACTAAAAGATACAAAAAAATTAGCTGGGCATGGTGGCATGCTCCTGTAGTCCCAGCTACTCAGGAGGCTGAGGCAGGAGAATTGCTTGAACCTGGGAGGCAGAGGTTGAAGTGAGCCAAGATCATGCCACTGCACTCCAGCCTGGGCAACAAGAACGAAACTCCATCTCAAAAAAAAAGAAGCAAAACACTACCAGTACCCTGGAAAGCACCCCCACTCTCTATGCTCCACCACCCCCATCCCCAGCTCCCAGGGCCTCTGCCATGCAGGCTTTTTTTTTTTTTTTTGAGACAGTCTCGCTCTGTCACCCAGGCTGGAGTACAATGGCACAATCTCAGCTCACCGCAACCTCTGCCTCCTGGGTTCAAGCAATTCTCTGGCCTCAGCCTCCTGAGTAGTTGGGATTATAGGCTCACGCCACCACACCCGGCTATTTTTTTGTATCTTTAGTAGAGACAGGGTTTCACTATGTTGGCCAGTCTGGTCTCGAACTCCTGACCTCGTAATCCACTTACCTTGGCCTCCCAAAGTGCTGGGATTACAGGCGTGAGCCACTGTGCCCAGCCCCTTGCAGGCTTCTGACAGCACAGATGGGTTTTGCCCACTTTCCTACTCTGTGGGCTCATCCACCTCATATGTGTGTGCTGCCTCCGTGTTGCTTCTGCTAAGTGACAGGCTGGTCATTCTTTGTATTTATCCTTTCTACTGTGGATGGGCTTTTGGGGGTTTCTAACTGCGGGCCATGATGTACAGTGCTGCCTATGAACATTCTGGCCCATGTCTGTGAATGTGAATGCATATCTCTATTGGACCTGGGCCTGGGAGTGGGATTGCTGGGCCAGAGGGGATGCACGTGTTCAGCTTGAGGAGATACCGCCGTGCCGCACAGCTTTCCAAAGTGGTTGTGCCAATTCACGCCCCAGCTCCCCCAGCCACGCAGAAGAGTTCTAGTTGCCCCATATCTTCACCAGCACTTTGGGTTTTCCATCCTTTTCATTTTAGCCATTCTGGTGGGCACACAGTGGCATGACATTGTGCTTTTAAGTGGCACTTCACGGAAGAGTCTTGACCAACGCCATGGTGTGATGGGACGCCCCCAGCTCACGGCGTCTCCCCTGTTTCTTACAGGCCGGGTGCTCGTCCACTGCCGGGAAGGTTACAGCCGCTCCCCAACGCTAGTTATCGCCTACCTCATGATGCGGCAGAAGATGGACGTCAAGTCTGCCCTGAGCATCGTGAGGCAGAACCGTGAGATCGGCCCCAACGATGGCTTCCTGGCCCAGCTCTGCCAACTCAATGACAGACTAGCCAAGGAGGGGAAGTTGAAACCCTAGGGCACCCCCGATGCCTCTGCTCGAGAGGTCCGCGGGGGAGGCCGTGGGCAAAGGTGTCCCGAGCTGCCATGTTTAGGAAACACACTGTACCCTGCTCCCAGCATCACAAGGCACTTGTCTACAAGTCTGTCCCAACACAGTCCTGGGCCACTTTCCCCACCCTGGGGAGCACATAAAGAAGCTTGCCAAGGGGGGCGTCCTTGCTCCCCAGTTGTCCTGTTTCTGTAACTTACGATGTCTTTTCCCTGAGATGGGGGCTCAGAGGGGGAAGGCCTGTGGCCTGCATGCTTCCCGATGGCCCAGGGCAGGAGGTGTGTGGAAGTGTAAGGCCTAGGACGCTCACAGAGGTCCCTCATGACCTCCCTTCCCCAACTCCCGAATCCTCTCTTGAGTGGGGACCTCAACACCTTGAGCCCTAGTAAAGGAACTATGCAAATGCAGGCCACTCTCCCCACCACGTCTGTGCCCCGCACTGTCCCCACAGCCTTCCACACCCTGTGCATAGGCAGCCCTCTCACGTCTTGAGGTCTGAAGCTGGGGCGGGGGTGTCCGTCAGTTATTAGTGGATGGAGATTCCCACAGCAAGGCTGCATTTGAATGATTTCCTTAGGATGAATGGTCCCTACACAAAGAGGCCTTGTGTGGGCAAACCTGGAGAACCCTCCTAAATCCATAGAGTTTTCAAAATGTGAATCTTTGGAAGCCTTGAGTTCAGAATCTGCTGCTCTGGAATATTTCCCTTCGATCTTATCTCAGTCACTTCATTTTTGAGAAGAGCAATGCCTTGGGCATGCCTTTTTTTTTTTCTTTTTTAGAAAACAGGGTGTTGAAGTCCAACCTATTTAAAAACCCCACCATTTGGAGAATTACAAGGGTTTTGTCCTGAATTATAGTGTTGGCAAGCCCAAGCCACTCGTGCTAACTGCTTTTTGTCTCGGTTGCTATTCCAAGAACAGAAGGAGGAAGTTGGCCAATTACAGCGTGCGTGCATGGGTGTGTGTGGGGGGTGTGCCTCTCAGAAAGGCGGCCAGAAGACGAGCAGGGAAGTGAAAGGTCCCAGGCACACACCCTGCCCATTGCAAGTCGCTCTTACAGCTCTCTGGTGCCAGCACGGGATCCCTGAAGTGACTCAGCCAGGCAGACATGAGACATGGAGGAGTGTCCAAATCGATCCTTTATTGGTAGAGCAAAAAAAACCAAACACGATAAACCTTTCAAAAGACTTTCAGAGGATGATATTGGAATGCACTAGCCCTCACATGTGTGTGCACATTTGCCAGAATATAAGAGTTTTGTTTTAAACACAGTCTTGTTAGGATTTTACATTATTGTTATTATGGAAAGTGATTGTGATGCTATTTATCTTCAGGGTCACTCTGGGCAAAGAGAAGGTCCTCAGCCACGCCCCCAGCACCTTGCACATAGGTGTCTGATAAAAGTTTAAGAAATTAAACACTTTTTTGAGCACCAAATATATATAGGGCATTGTTCTGGTGGGTGTGTCACGCTCCCAGAAGACTGAATTCATGGTAGGATCACTTGCAAGGCCTTGTGAAGGAGTCTTACCTAAAATGAAAGAAATATCAGGGACTTTTGTTGACTATTTACAACTCAGTTTTACATTGAAATTCAGGCAGTGTTAATATGCCAAGGTAGGGAATGTGCCTTTTTCAGAGTTGGCCAGGAGCTCCTGGCTGGGACACGGAGAAGCAGGTGTGGCGTAAGGCCTCACTCCCGGCTGTGAAGGTCTCTGATCACACAGGAGCAGCCCTGCCCACCCTGGTCATTTGCTGTCTGCTTTTCTCTGCGACCACAGCAGCCCTGAACAAGCAGTATGTGTCTTTTTCTCCAGACAGTGAAAAAGGTGTCCAGATAAACCCACCTAAGTGAAACGGCCATCCTCTAAACTGGGTACCTCACTGCACAGCTTCCAGGTAGCCTTCCAACTTAATCTAACTTGAGCCTCACAATAACCCTATAAAGTTAGTAGAGCTTGTTCTTGTATTGTGACCTTTTTAAAAAAAGGAACTGAGGTTCAGAATGATTAAGGGCCTGGCCCCCAGGGTTGTCCAGCTCCATAAGGTGGAGCTGGGCAAGATTTTGGATTTGCTGCTCCCTGAAGCTGGATTCTTTCATACGATACTCTTTCTCAAGAACGGGGCTCCCTGGGATTTCCAGGTGTACTGCACCTGCCCTCGATCCAGCCGCGGAGAAGCAAGTAAAAAGGGTGGGTCCCTCATAGGCTAGAATGTGCAGCTCTTTCTCCAGGTGGGATGTAGCACCCCAAAGTAGAGCTTTCTGCTCTGCTCCTGGAAAAGGCTAGGGAGCTGGGGCTGGGGCTCCCCTCCCATGCCCAGGCAGTGGTCACCCCATGGGACAGGCACAACTACTTACGCAAACACAGCAGGTTGGTGTGGCTGGCTAAGTAGGACCTCTCGAAAGTCTCTGTGGGGGCATGAGGGAGAAAAGGCCATTGGGAGAATTACTGCCTTTACTTTGGGACTACTTTTATGCTGATAACTTGGGATTTCTTGATAGTCCTTCACCCCCGAAACCCCGTATTTACTTAACGAGATTTAGCTCTTAGTTCTTCAAGTAAAATTAAAGTCTCTTGTGTAAGAGCCAACACATGCCCAGTTGTGGATGGGAGCTGTTCCTGGACAGCCTTCTACCGCCTGGGAAGTGATGGAACAGGAACTCAGGGTGCCCTTACCCCCTCCCCAGACCTGTTCCCTTTCTTTGACTGACAGAGCGCCATCCAGGCAAAATTAGAGCGCCAAATGGTTTTCTTCTCAATCTTAAAGCACTATACCTTTCCACAGGCTGGTCTGTGTCCCTGCCACTCTGAATTATCCAGAAACCAGCACCTACAAATGAGAGGACTCATCTAGAAGACCTCTAAGGTCCCTTTTGGCCCTGAGGGGTCTCTAATAATCCCCACTTGGAATTCAGCACCGCAAGGAAATTATGGGTATGTGAGTCATAATATGATGGCCAGCAGGTGGCGCTGCCTTCCACCCATGGTGATGGATGGTTCGGAAAGGGAATGTTGGTGCCTTTTGTGCCACAAGTTAAGATGCTACTGTTTTAAAGAAAAAAAAAAAAAAAAAAAAAGCACTGATCTTCAAT
Organism: Pongo abelii; assembly: GCF_028885655.2. Taxonomy (NCBI): domain Eukaryota; kingdom Metazoa; phylum Chordata; class Mammalia; order Primates; family Hominidae; genus Pongo; species Pongo abelii. The sequence continues at coordinate 74,068,000 of NC_072004.2, read as the reverse complement.
ATGAAGACATGAGCTTTTCTCGCAGGAAATGTTCTTTTTCACAGAACTGTTATCAGGAATCACTGAAGGGCTAACCGTGATGGTCCTTGCAAGTCAAGGTGTTATCCTGATTGGAAATAGAAGACATTTCAGGTTGAGAGAACAGATTCGTTGGAAGCTTAACTTTTGTTGCCTCTTAACTCCGCCAAATTTTAGGGTAATTTGATTGTGAAAGAGTGAATTTTTCTGGACAGAAAAGAGAGAGCTACCAAATTGTTTTTTTCTTTTTTAAAGGAAGTTTAATGTCCATTGTATCACAAATCAGTGTTAAAACACCAAAACTTTAGCCAAAATAAATGTCTTACATTACAAAGGTATTGTTTTTTTGTCCTTCTTATCATAGTTGATTTTCTTTTACGTTTTTATGCTTAGCTTTTTTTGTTTGGGCTTAGCTTTTATATTTGCTATTTCTAACTTTTTAAAAATAATCTAAAACGTAGCTGTTCTGAGCTAGTTATAGGTTCCATAATGGCACTGTTTATGCAGTAGATATTGATGAACACCTCTCCAGTATCAGAAATGTTCTGGTAGGAATATTCTTAGGTAAAATGGCCCTAATGGTCCTGAATAAAGGAGGTAAGATTTGTGCTTCTAAGAAAGCAGGGGACTAGGGTGTTCATCTCAAGGTAGCCTCACGTGATGACTGGGTGGCATTTTGAGATTTGAGTGATCCTGCAAATGAACAGTCCCTAAACATATCCCCTTCCCCCAGATGCCTTAAATTCCACTATTGGTGCTATGTTCCTTTGAATAAAAAACCTTAGAGAAAGTGGGTGCCTTTTCTCCCAGACAGAAGTCTGGGCAGAGAAAAAGCCTCTCGAGGTTCCCATTCCCTCTATCACATGAAGCAACTGGACTTGCTTACTATTTGTCAAGCCTCTGACAACATAATCTTTATGGCTCTACACAAAATCTTAAGGCAGAGTACTAAAATATAAAACAGGTAAAAGTTTTTAAGTATAATTTAAAAAAAACATTTTCATTAAAAATAATACTATATGTACATAGTAATACACTTAAACAATGCAAAAGGCTTATACGGGAAAGTGAGTCACTTGCTCCTTCCATCTCTCTCCCCATAAGCATATCCTTAAAGGAAAATGTCAAGCATATATAAGCACACATATGTGCATACGTATGTATATACAGAGATATCTCTGCTTTGTTGTTTGTTTGTTTTGCTTAGCTTATATTATGGTTATTGTTTTTATTGTTCTACCCCCTTCATCTTAACAGCTGCATAGCATTTCATTGTGTATGGATGTGTAAATAAAGACAAGGTGATTTGGACGTCCGTCAATGCAGGCTACTGCCTAAAAGCAGAAGTTTGCCCTCCCAATCCAGATATTTCCTTTTTACCACCTACCAGTGGGAGCAAAATCTGTTTTAAAATGCAGTCAATAAGGAGAATCCTCAGTTTCCATTCAGTAGAGATAGGGGTCTCCTCCAGAACCAAGTAAGAGAATGAAACCAGATGACCTTTGAGATTCCTTCCAGATCAAAGATTCTATGATCCCAAGGAGTCAAAGGAGCATAATATACTTTCCAAATTTGGCCTGTCATTCAAAGTCTGGTCCAAATGCCACATCTTACCATAAGGATCCCAGATCCTCCCCATGGGAAAGAGATTGTTCTCTCCTTTGAAGGCCCATAAGAAAATTGTCCTTTTGAAAATGCATCTGGTGAGGCTGTGGAACAACAGGAACTCTTTGTTTCAGTGGGGAATGCAAAATGGTACAGCCACTTTGGAGGACAGTTTGCAGTTTAGTTTCTTGCAAAACTACACATACTTTTATTGCACAATCCAGCAGTCATGCTCCTTGGTATTTATTCAAATGATTTGAAAACTTAACGTTCATATAAAAACCTGCACACAGCTGGGCGTGGTGGCTCATGCCTGTAATCCCAGCGCTTTGGGAGGCTGAGGTGGGCAGATCACTTGAGGTTAGGAGTTCGAGACCATCCTGGCCAACATGGGGAAACCCCTTCTCTACTAAAAATACAAAAATTAGCCAGGTGTGGTGGTGCTCACCTGTAATCCCGCCTACTCGGGAGGCTGAGGCAGGAGAATCACTTGAACCCAGGAGGCGGAGGTTGCAGTGAGCTGAGATCACGGCACTGCACTCCAGCCTGGGAGACAGAGTGAGACTCCGTCTTAAAACAAAACAAAACAAAGAACTTGTACAAAATGTTTATACCACCTTTATTAATAATTGCCAGAACTTGAAAGCAACCAAGATGTCCTTCAGTAGATGACAGTAGGTGACTAGATAAACCGTGATACATCAAGACGATGGAGTATTACTCAGTGCTAAAAAAAAAATAAGCTGTTCATGCCATGAAAAGACATGGAGGAACCCCAAATGAATATTACTAAGTGAAAGCAGCCAATCTGAAAAGACTATGTATGGCTATATTCCAACTCTATATGACATCCTGGAAAAGGCAAAAATAAAGGTACAGTAAAAAGATCAGTGGCTGCCAGGGGTTGGGGAAAGTCGGGGAGGGATGAATAGGCAGAGCACATAGTTTTTTTGGACAGTGAAAATACTGCCCATCTGTATGATACTATAATGGTAGATGTATGTCATTACACATTTGTCCAAAGCCACAGGGTGTACAACACTAGTGCTGTGATGTAAAGCATGGACTTCAGGTGGTAATGATGTGTCATACAGGCTCATCAATCATAGCAAATGCACCACTCTGGTGGCGGGATGTTGATAACGGGGGCAGCTATACATGTGTGGGCACAGGACGTAAGTGAGAAATCTCTGTATCATCCACTCAGTTTTGCTGTGAACCTAAAAGTGCTCCAGAAAAAAATAAAGTTTTTTTTTAGAAAAAAGCATCTGAACCTTTTTTTCAGTGGCATTGATCACCTTCCATCTGGTAGTGGAGTTGTTTGGATGCAGAAATTATTTCTTCCATGGTATGCGAGCTCCTGGAGAGGGAGTACATGTCCCCCTTGCTTTATTAAATGTTTGGCAAGTGAACATTGGAAGAAGCAACTCGATAGAAACAAAAGCTAGTAAAAAATCACGTGGAAGAGCAGCTTTTCTAGAAATTAAGGTTCAACTATTAAATTCAATGTTTAAAAAAATCGGCTGTGTGCGGTGGCTCCCACCTGCAATCCCAGCACTTTGTGGGATTGTGGGAACACCTGAGGTCAGGAGTTCAAAACCAGCCTGGCTGACATGGCAAAACCCCATCTCTAAAAAAAAAAAAAAAAAAAAAATGCAAAAATTAGCTGGGTGTGGTGGCGGGAGTCTGTAGTCCCAGCTACTTGGGAGGCTGAGGCAGGAGAATTGCTTGAACCCAGGAGGTGGAGGTTATATGAGCCGAGATCATACCACTGCACTCCTGCCTGGGCGACAGAGCGAGACTCTGTCTCAAAAAAAAAAAAAAAAAAAAAAAAAAATCAACAGCCCAAACCCAGTGTTGACAGTCTTGTTTATGGGTTGAACTACATTTCTCCCAAATGCATATACTGAAGTCCTAAGTCGCAGTACCTGAGAATGTGACCTTATTTGGAAATAGGGCTATTACAGATGGAATTCGTTAAGATGAGGTCATTAGGCTGGGCCTAATCTAATATGCCTGACATCCTTAGAAAAAAGGGAAAATTCGAACACAGAGAGAACACCATGTGAAGATGAAGGCAGGGATTGGGGGTGACACTTCTGCAAGCCAGTGAATGCCAAAGCTTGTCAGCAGCCAGCAGAAGGCAGGTAAAAGGCCTTCCTCACTTTCCTCAAAGGAACCAACTCTGCCAACGTCTTCAACTTGCACTCCTAACCTCCAGCTCTGTGAAACGACTTCTGTTGTTTATGCTACCCAGTTTGTGGTACTTAGTTACGGTAGCCTCATCAAAGTGCCGCCTATGGGAGCCTCTATTTTGCGGGTAAGGGCGGGGACTGGGCTGGATTTTCTGGAAAACAGCCCTGCAATACCCTCATCAGACCCACCAAACTCTTCACACTCCCTCAGACACAGCATTCACTTCTAGAAATAACTCTAAAGTTTTTTTTTTTTAACTTTGTGGAATACTACTCAGCCAAAAAAAAAAAAAGAAAAAGGAACATGTTACTGATATGTACAACTTAGATAATGGAAATAATGCTGAGTGAAAAAAAGATCCCCAAAGGCTACATACTAATTGATTCCATTTACATAACTTTTTTTTTTTTTTTTTTTTTGAGACAGTCTCACTCTGTCACCCAGGCTGGAACACAGTGGCGTGATCTCAACTCAACTCACTGCAACCTCCACCTCCTGAGTCCAAGCGATTCTCTTGCCTTAGCTTCCCAAGTAGCTGGGATTATAGATGTGTGCCACCATGCCCAGCTAATTTTTGTATTTTTAGTAGAGACAGGGTTTTACCATGCTGGCCAGGCTGGTCTCGAACCTGACCTCAAGTGATCTGCCTGCCTCGGCTTCCCAAAGTGCTGGGATTACATGAGTGAGCCACTGCACCCGGCCGCATTTATGTAACAATTTTGAAGTGAAAAAAAAAAAAAATGACAGAAATGGAGATTAGATGAGTAGTTGCCAGGGGTTAGTTGTGGGAGGGAGGGAAAAGGAGGGAAGGAGGTGGGCAACAGGAGAAAGACTTGTGGTCACAGAGCTGTGCTTTATCTTGACCGTGGTGGATCCCCAAATTTACTAGTGACAAGATTGCATAGAACTAAGTATACACACACGTGAATGCATGTGCACACACACACAGTACAGGTTAAACCACAGGAGATGTGAGTAAGATTGGTAAATTGTGTCAATATGAATATCCTAGTTGTGATATTGTCCTATAGTTTCGCAAGATGTTATTGTTGTGGGCAACTGGATAAAGGATACACAGAGTCTGTATTTTCTTTTTTTTTTTCTTTTTTGAGACAGGGTCTCACTCTGTCATCCAGGCTGGAGTGCAGTGGCACAAGTATGGCTCACTGCAGCCTCGACCTCAACCTCAAGTGATCCTCCCACCTCAGCCTCCTGAGTAGCTACGACCACAGGTGTGCGACCCCATGCCCAGCTAATTTTTAAATTTTTTGTAGAGACTAGGTCTCACCATGTTGCCCAGGCTTGTATTTCTTAAGTATATTTAAATTTATAATTATATCCACATTTTAAAATTTTAATTTAAAAAATTACTCCGAGGCCAGGCGTTATGGCTCACACTTCTTATCCCAGCACCTTGGGAGGCCGAGTTGGGCAGATCACCTGAGGTCAGAAGTTCGAGACCAGCCTGACTAACATGGAGAAACCCCCGTCTCTACTAAAAATACAAAATTAGCCTGGCGTGGTGGTGCATTCCTGTAATCCCAGCTACTCAGGAGGCTGAGGCAGGAGAATTGCTTGAACCCAGGAGGTGGAGGTTGCAGTGAGCCAAGATTGTGCCACTGCACTCCAGCCTGGGCCACAGAGAGAATCTGCCAAAAAAAAAAAAAAAAAAAAAATTTCAGCCGTACAAGGATGTTCATAGCAGCCTTGCCGAAAATAGGAAAAAAAATTGGAAATAACCTAAACTACTCACAGTAGGAATCAGCTAAAACCCTGGGGGTTTAATTCCAGGGAATACTGTGAACAAAGACAAGTTTGTGGACTGAGTAAAAATAAAGAGCTGTCAATGACTTAACATTAAATGAAACGGCAGAAGATGTCACAGCAGGTTCTCGCTGAGCCATTCAGAGGGGTGGTGATCATTTAGAGGTTCAAGTCCACTGGATTCTTCTTCTTCCGTTTAATATTACTTCACTTCCAAATAAGGAAAGGAAAGGAAAGGAAATCACGTCCGGTCCTGAGCCTTGCCATCCTGCAGTCACCCCTCCTTTTGTGTCCAGCAGGTGGCAGACGCGTTCCAGCGATGAATCCCACTGCCTCTGTTTAATGCAGATGGTCCAGCCGCTCCCAACAGCAGGTGGGGCTGTAAGCATCCATCCTACCTGCTCAAGGAACCCAGGCATCAGAACTGCTCTCTTCCAAGTCCATTGCGAAAGGCAGTCGTCTGGCCACGAGAGGGTTAACAGTCCACATTCCAGAGCAAGGGAAAAGGAGGCTGGAGGGTCATAGACAAGGGGAAGGGGCGCAGAGGGCCAGCTTCTCACAACACTACCGGCTCTGCTGGGAGAGATAGATCACCCCCAACAATGACCACAGCTGTTTTCATCTGCCCTGAAGGAAACTGACTTAGGAAGCAGGTATCAGAGAGGGCCCTTCCTGAGGGGGCTTCTGTCTGGCTTGTAAAACTGTCAGAGCAGCTGCATTCATGTGTCGGATGATGGATGATGGAAAGGAGGACAGTCGGCTGCAGATGGACACAGTGACTTGCAAGTTGAGGCAGGTGGCAAAGGGCTTGCAGAGGCTCTGCAGGTGGGGCATACTGATTCATCGCCCAGTTAAAATACCAGGAGGATCTGGGCAGCCTCTTCACAGGAGCTGCTTGTCCTCAAACAATCTGTCTTCAATGAAAGATTCCTCTGGCCTTCCTTTCTCTTCTTGCACCTCAGGTGTGAACCCTTCTCCCCCATGCCTCTGCCTGCCCACCGCCCCGACCCCCGCCCCTGGCCCTGCATGGCTCATTATATGCAGGGCCAAGGCAGCAATTTCTCTTAGCTTCTTTGTGACCAGTTGGTCCTGGGATGGCTTCATGGAACACATCTTGTGGTGTGCACCAATGAAGCTTTCCATACACGACTCAAAACGGTTTTTGAAAAATGTAACCAGCTGGAAGACAAGAAAATAAAATGTCAGCACTAAAAACGCTGGCTGTGGCTTTTGCTAAGGAAAGGAATTTGGTGTTGTCTTCTCGCACACACAGCCTGGTTGAGGAAATGACTGTCTTCAGCACATCACCCTGCGAGCCACAGTGAGTGCCCTGGCTCAGAAGTGCCTGTTACAGTGCACAGGATCCCTGAAGAGCATGAGCTGGGATTTCCTCTGTGCTGTCCATCACAGGAGCCTGAGTGACCAGTGCATCCTCGATTTGTAACCAGAATCCTGCCCCCTCTCCCAAGTGGGCACCCTTGCTCTGACCCTCTAGTTCTCTCTCTTGCCTTCCAGAGAATACCAAGAGAGGCTTTCTTGGTTAGGACAATGAATGCTGAGACTTGTGGAGTTGGGGCCAATGGGATTTCTTTAAAAGCATCTTTTTGCCTCTGGCTGGGTCTATGGGGGTCAAACAGACACCCCTTGGGCCATTTGTTGGTGGGGGGACAAATGAACTTGGCCTGAGAAATGGAATAGGCCGGGCCAGCCCCGTGAAGCACTCAGAACTGCACATTTTCTTTGTTGAGCGGGTCCACAGTTTGTTTTGAGAATGCCCGAGGGCCCAGGGAGACAGACAATTAAAAGCCGGAGCTCATTTTGATATCTGAAAACCACAGCCGCCAGCACGTGGGAGGTGCCGGAGAGCAGGCTTGGGCCCTGCCTCACACGCCCCCTCTCTCTGGGTCACCTGGGAGTGCCAGCAGCAATTTGGAAGTTTGCTGAGCTAGAGGAGAAGTCTTTGGGGAGGGTTTGCTCTGAGCACACCCCTTTCCCTCCCCCCTGGGCTGAGGGAAACATGGGACCAGCCCTGCCCCAGCCTGTCCTCATTGGCTGGCATGAAGCAGAGGGGGGCTTTAAAAAGGCGACCGTGTCTCAGCTGGAGACCAGAGCCTGTGCTACTGGAAGGTGGCGTGCCCTCCTCTGGCTGGCACCATGCAGCTCCCACTGGCCCTGTGTCTCGTCTGCCTGCTGGTACATGCAGCCTTCCGTGTAGTGGAGGGCCAGGGGTGGCAGGCCTTCAAGAACGATGCCACGGAAATCATCCCCGAGCTCGGAGAGTACCCCGAGCCTCCACCGGAGCTGGAGAACAACAAGACCATGAACCGGGCGGAGAACGGAGGGCGGCCTCCCCACCACCCCTTTGAGACCAAAGGTATGAGGTGGAGGAGAGAATTCTTAGTAAAAGGTCCTGGGGAGGTTTTAGAAACTTCTCTTTGGGAGGCTTGGAAGACTGGGGTAGACCCAGTGAAGATTGCTGGCCTCTGCCAGCACTGGTCGAGGAACAGTCTTGCCTGGAGGTGGGGGAAGGATGGCTCGCTGGTGCAGCCTTCAAATTCAGGTGCAGGGGCATGAGGCAACAGACGGTGGTTAGAGCCCAGGGCAGGGAGGAGGCTGGGGTGGTGAGGGTATGGCATCAGGGCATCAGAACAGGCTCAGGGGTTCAGAAAAGAAAAGGTTTCAAAGAAACTCCTCCTGGGAATATAGGAGCCACGCCCAGCTGCTGGTACCATTGGGGAGGGAACAAGGTAAGGGAGCCTCCCATCCACATAACAGCACCTGCAGGGCACCGGACACTCTATGCTGGCGGTGGCTGTCCCCACCACACAGACCCACATCATGGAATCCCCAGGAAGTGAACCCCCAGCTCGAAGAGGAAGAAACAGGCTCCAGGCACTCAGTAACTTGGTAGTGAGAAGAGCTGAGGTGTGAACCTGGTTTGATCCAACTGCAAGATAGCCCTGGTGTGGGGGGGGTGTGGGGGACAGATCTCCACAAAACTGGGAGAGGAAGGCCAGAGAGGCACCCCTGCAGTGTGCATTGCCCACGGCCTGCCCAGGGAGCTGGCACTTGAAGGAATGGGAGTTTTTGGCACAGTTTTAGCCCCTGACATGGGTGCAGCTGAGTCCAGGCCCTGGAGTGGGGGCAGCATCCTCTGTGCAGGAGTAGGGACATCTGTCCTCAGCAGCCACCCCAGTCCCAGCCTTGTCTCATTCCAGGGGAGGGAGAAGGAAGAGGAGCCCTGGGTTCCTGGTCAGGCCTGCACAGAGAAGCCCAGGTGACAGTGTGCATCTGGCTCTACGGTTAGCAGGAATCACGAGGCCATGGGGGGGGGGTCTGGAATGACACTTCAGACTAAGGGCTTCCCTGTCCTCTGGCCATTATCCAGGTGGCAGAGAAGTCCACTGCCCAGGCTCCTGGACCCCAGCCCTCCCTGCCTCACAACTGTTGGGGCTATGGGGTGCTAAAAAGGGCAACCACATGGGAGGCCAGCCAGGACCCTGTGTCTTTGAAATGGAGGACAAGGGCGCCTCCTCCCACAGCTCCCCTTCTAGGCAAGGTCAGCTGGGCTCCAGTGACTGCCTGAAGGGCTGTAAGGAACCCAAACACAAAATGTCCACCTTGCTGGACTCCCACGAGAGGCCACAGCCCCCGAGGAAGCCACATGCTCAAAACAAAGTCACATCTGCAGAGGAAGTGCCTGGCCTAGGGGCACTATTCTAGAAAAGCCCCAAAATGCCCCCTTCCCTGGGCAAATGGCCCCCGACCACACACACACCCCAGCCCTGCAGAGGTGAGGATGCAAACCAGCCCACAAACCAGAAAGCAGCCCCAGATGATGGCAGTGGCCACATCTCCCCTGCTGTGCTTGCTCTCCAGAGTGGGGGTGGGGTGGTGGCCTTCTCTGTCCCCTCTCTGGTTTGGTCTTAAGACTATTTTTCATTCTTTCGTGTCACATTGGAACTATCCCCATGAAACCTTTGGGGGCGGACTGGTACTCACACGACGACCAGCTATTTAAAAAGCCCCCACCCATCTAAGTGCACCATAGGAGACATGGTCAAGGTGTGTGCAGGGGATCAGGCCAGGCCTCGGAGCCCAATCTCTGCCTGCCCAGGGAGTATCACCATGAGGCGCCCATTCAGATAACACAGAACAAGAAATGTGCCCAGCAGAGAGCCAGGTCAATGTTTGTGGCAGCTGAACCTGTAGGTTTGGGGTCAGAGCTCAGGGCCCCTATGGTAGGAAAGTAACTATAGTAAAAAGCAGCCCTCAGCTCCAACCGCCAGCCCAGCCTCCCATGGATGCTTGAACGCAGAGCCTCCACTCTTGCCGGAGCCAAAAGGTGCTGGGACCCCAGGGAAGTGGAGTCCGGAGATGCAGCCCGGCCTTTTGGGCAAGTTCTTTTCTCTGGCTGGGCCTCAGTATTCTCATTGATAATGAGGGGGTTGGACACACTGCCTTTGATTCCTTTCAAGTCTAATGAATTCCTGTCCTGATCAGCTCCCCTTCGGTCCCTCGCCTCCACAGCAGCTGCCCTGATTTATTACCTTCAATTAACCTCTACTCCTTTCTCCATCTCCTGTCCACCCCTCCCAAGTGGCTGGAAAAGGAATTTGGGAGAAGCCAGAGCCAGGCAGAAGGTGTGCTGAGTACTTACCCTGCCCAGGCCAGGGACCCTGCGGCACAAGTGTGGCTTAAATCATAAGAGGACCCCAGGAGAGAAATGATAATAATAATACATAACAGCCGACGCTTTCAGCTATATGTGCCAAATGGTATTCTCTGCATTGCGTGTGTAATGGATTAACTCGCAATGCTTGGGGCGGCCCATTTTGCAGACTGGAAGAAGAGAGAGGTTAAGGAACTTGCCCAAGATGACACCTGCAGTGAGCGATGGAGCCCTGGTGTTTGAACCTCAGCAGTCATTTGGCTCCGAGGGGACAGGGTGCGCAGGAGAGCTTTCCACCAGCTCTAGAGCATCTAGGACCTTCCTGCAATAGATGTTCAGGGGCAAAAGCCTCTGGAGACAGGCTTGGCAAAAGCAGGGCTGGGGTGGAGAGAGACGGGCCGGGCCAGGGCAGGGGTGGCCAGGCGGGCGGCCACCCTCACGCGCGCCTCTTCCACAGACGTATCCGAGTACAGCTGCCGCGAGCTGCACTTCACCCGCTACGTGACCGATGGGCCGTGCCGCAGCGCCAAGCCCGTCACCGAGCTGGTGTGCTCCGGCCAGTGCGGCCCGGCGCGCCTGCTGCCCAACGCCATCGGCCGCGGCAAGTGGTGGCGACCGAGTGGGCCCGACTTCCGCTGCATCCCCGACCGCTACCGCGCGCAGCGCGTGCAGCTGCTGTGTCCCGGTGGTGCGGCGCCGCGCGCTCGCAAGGTGCGCCTGGTGGCCTCGTGCAAGTGCAAGCGCCTCACCCGCTTCCACAACCAGTCGGAGCTCAAAGACTTCGGGACCGAGGCCGCTCGGCCGCAGAAGGGCCGGAAGCCGCGGCCCCGCGCCCGGAGCGCCAAAGCCAACCAGGCCGAGCTGGAGAACGCCTACTAGAGCCCGCCCGCGCCCCTCCCCACCGGCGGGCGCCCCGGCCCTGACCCCGCGCCCCACGTTTCTGTCCTCTGCGCGTGGTTTGATTGTTTATATTTCATTGTAAATGCCTGCAACCCAGGGCAGGGGGCTGAGACCTTCCAGGCCCTGAGGAATCCCGGGCGCCGGCAAGGCCCCCCCTCAGCCCGCCAGCTGAGGGGTCCCGCGGGGCAGGGGAGGGAATTGAGAGTCACAGACACTGAGCCACGCAGCCCCGCCTCTGGGGCCGCCTACCTTTGCTGGTCCCACTTCAGAGGAGGCAGAAATGGAAGCATTTTCACCGCCCTGGGGTTTTAAGGGAGCGGTGTGGGAGTGTGAAAAGTCCAGGGACTGGTTAAGAAAGTTGGATAAGAGTCCCCCTTGCACCTCGCTGCCCATCAGAAAGCCTGCGGCGTGCCCAGAGCACAAGACTGGGGGCAACTGTAGATGTGGTTTCTAGTCCTGGCTCTGCCACTAACTTGCTGTGTAACCTTGAACTACGCAATTCTCTTTCGGGACCTCAATTTCCACTTTGTAAAATGAGGGTGGAGGTGGGAATAGGATCTCGAGGAGATTACTGGCATATGATTCCAAGGACTCCAGTGCCTTTTGAATGGGCAGAGATGAGAGAGAGAGAGAAAGAGAGAGAATGAATGCGGTTGCATTGACTCAGTGCCAAGGTGACTTCCAGAATTCAGTTGTGATGCTCTCATCTGACAGCCAAAGATGAAAAACAAACAGGAAAAAAAAAAAAAAAGTAAAGAGTCTATTTATGGCTGACATATTTATGGCTGACAAACTCCTGGAAGAAGCTATGCTGCTTCCCAGCCTGGCTTCCCCAGATGTTTGGCTACCTCCACCCCTCCATCTCAAAGAAATAACATCATCCATTGGGGTAGAAAAGGAGGGGGTCCGAGGGTGGTGGGAGGGATAGAAATCACATCCGCCCCAACTTCCCAAAGAGCAGCATCCCTCCCCCGACCCATAGCCATATTTTAAAGTCACCTTCCGAAGAGAAGTGAAAGGTTCCAGGACACTGGCCTTGCAGGCCCGAGGGAGCAGCCATCACAAACTCACAGACCAGCACATCCCTTTTGAGACACCGCCTTCTGCCCACCACTCACAGACACGTTTCTGCCTAGAAAACAGCTTCTTACTGCTCTTACATGTGATGGCATATCTTACACTAAAAGAATATTATTGGGGGAAAAACTACAAGTGCTGTACATATGCTGAGAAACTGCAGAGCATAATAGCTGCCACCCAAAAATCTTTTTGAAAATCATTTCCAGACAACCTCTTACTTTCTGTGTAGTTTTTAATTGTTAAAAAAAAAAAAAAGTTTTAAACAGAAGCACATGCCGTATGAAAGCCTGCAGGACTGGTCGTTTTTTTGCAATTCTTCCACATGGGACTTGTCCACAAGAATGAAAGTAGTGGTTTTTAAAGAGTTAAGTTACATATTTATTTTCTCACTTAAGTTATTTATGCAAAAGTTTTTCTTGTAGAGAATGACAGTGTTAATATTGCTTTATGAATTAACAGTCTGTTCTTCCAGAGTCCAGAGACATTGTTAATAAAGACAATGAATCATGACCGAAAGGATGTGGTCTCATTTTTTCAACCACACATGATGTCATTTCTGTCAAAGTTGACACTCTTCTCTTGGTCACTAGAGCTCCAACCTTGGACACACCTTTGACTGCTCTCTGGTGGCCCTTGTGGCAATTATGTCTTCCTTTGAAAAGTCATGTTTTTCCCTTCCTTTCCAAACCCAGACCGCGTTTCTTCACCCAGGGCATGGTAATAACCTCAGCCTTGTATCCTTTTAGCAGCCTCCCCTCCATGCTGGCTTCCAAAAATGCTGTTCTCATTGTATCACTCCCCTGCTCAAGAGCCTTCCGTAGCTCCCCCTTGCCCAGGATCAAGTGCAGTTTCCCGATCTGACATGGGAGGCCTTCCCTGCTTGACTCCCACCTCCCACTCCACCAAGCTTCCTACCGACTCCAAATGGTCATGCAGATCCCTGCTTCCTTAGTTTGCCATCCACACTTAGCACCCCCAATAACTAATCCTCTTTCTTTAGGATTCACATTACTTGTCACCTCTTCCCTCAACCTTCCAGAGATGTTCCAATCTCCCATGATCCCTCTGTCCTCTGAGGTTCCAGCGCCTTTTGTCTACACCACTACTTTGGTTCCTAATTCTGTTTTCCATTTGACAATCATTCATGGAGGACCAGCCTGGCCAAGTCCTGCTTAGTACTGGCATGGACAACACAAAGCCAAGTACAATTCAGGACCAGCTCACAGGAAACTTTATCTTCTTCGAACTGTGGATTTTATGCCTCCCAGGTAGAAATGTAGGATCTTCAAAAGCGGGCCAGCCTCCTGCACTTCTCTCAAAGTCTCGCCTCCCCAGGGTGTCTAATAGTGCTGGATGCTAGCTGAGTTAGCATCTTCAGATGAAGAGTAATCCTAAAGTTACCCTTCAGTCGCCCTAAGGTGGGATGGTCAACTGGAAAGCTTTAAATTAAGTCCAGCCTACCTTGGGGGAACCCACCCCCACAAAGAAAGCTGAGGTCCCTCCTGATGACTTACCAGTTTAACTACTAATAACCCACTTGAATTAATCATCATCAAGTCTTTGATAGGTGTGAGTGGGTATCAGTGGCCGGTCCCTTCCTGTGGCTCTAGCCCCCGAGGAGGCCTCCGTGAGCCCCTGCAGAAAATCCATGCATCATGAGTATCTCAGGGCCCAGAATATGAGAGCAGGTAGGAAACAGAGACATCTTCCATCCCTGAGAGGCAGTGTGGTCCAGTGGGTGGGGACATGGGCTCTGGGCCAGGTTTGTGTAGTTTGTTTGTTTGTTTTGAGACAGAGTCTCACTCTGTTGCCCAGGTTAGAGTGCAGTGTCACGATCTCGGCTCACTGCAACTTCTGCCTTCCCGGATTCAAGTGATTCTCTTGCCTCAATCTCCAGAGTAGCTGGGATTGCAGGTGCGTGCCACCACGCCTGGCTAATTTTTATATTTTTAATAGAGACGGGGTTTCACCATGTTGGCCAGGCTAGTCTCGAACTCCTGACCTCAAGTGATCTGCCCACCTCGGCCTCCCAAAGTGCTGGGATTACAGGTGTGAGCCACCACACCCAGCCCCAGGTTGGTGTTTGAATCTGAGGAGACTGAAGCACCAAGGGGTTAAATGTTTTGCCCACAGCCATACTTGGGCTCAGTTCCTGGCCCTACCCCTCACTTGAGCTGCTCAGAGCCTGGTAGGCACATGGGCAATAATCAGGTCACACTGTTTCGTACAAAGTGTTATGGGAACCCAAGATAGGAGTAATTTGCTCTGTGGAGGGGATGAGGGACGGTGGTTAGGGAAGGCTTCACAAAGTGGGTGCTACCTAGAGATTTTCCAGGTGGAGAAGGGGGCTTCTAGGCAGAAGGCATAGCCCAAGCAAAGACTGCAAGTGCACGGCTGCTCATGGGTAGAAGAGAATCCACCATTCCTCAACATGTACCGAGTCCTTGCCATGTGCAAGGCAACATGGGGCTACCAGAAATTCCAAGCAGTGCCCAAACCTAGGGTCTGCTTTCTGGGACCTGAAGATACAGGATGGATCAGCCCAGGCTGCAATCCCATTACCACGAGGGGGAAAAAAAAACCTGAAGGCTAAATTGTAGGTCGGGTTAGAGGTTATTTATGGAAAGTTATATTCTACCTACATGGGGTCTATGAGCCTGGCGCCAATCAGAAAAGGAACAAACAACAGACCTAGCTGGGAGGGGCAGCATTTTGTTGTAGGGGGTGGGGCACATGTTCTGGGGGTACAGCCAAACTCAGGGCTTGTATTAATAGTCTGAGAGTGAGACAGAGGGATAGAAGGAAATAGGTCCCTTTCTCTCTCTCTGTTTCTCTCTCTCACTCTCTCTCTGTCTCTCTCTCACACACACACACACACACACACACATGCTCTGTAGGGGTCTACTTATGCTCCAAGTACAAATCAGGCCACGTTTACACAAGGAGGTAAAGGAAAAGAACGTTGGAGGAGCCACAGGACCCCAAAATTCCCTGTTTTTCTTGAATCAGGCAGGACTTACACATCTGGGAGGGTGGAGAGCCTGCAGAAGCCACCTGCGAGTAAGCCAAGTTCAGAGTCACAGACACCAAATGCTGGTGCCATGTCCCACACCCGCTCACCTCCCACCTGCTCCTTGACACAGCCCTGTGCTCCCAGATCATTGATTATAGCTCTGGGGCCTGGTTCCCAGATCATTGATTATAGCTCTGGGGCCTGCATCGTCCTTCCTGCCACACCCCCACCCCATTCTTGGAACGTGCCCTCTGTCTTCTCCCTTGTCCAAGGGCAGGCAAGGGCTCAGCTATTGGGCAGCTTTGACCAACAGCTGAGGTTCCTTTTGTGGCTGGAGATGCAGGAGGCAGGGGAATATTCCTCTTAGTCAATGCGAACATGTGCCTGGTTTGCCCAGGGTGGTCTCGTTTACACCTGTAGGCCGAGCGTAATTATTCACAGCTCCCACTTTTACTCTAAAAAATGACCCGATTTGGGCAGTAAATTATATGGTGCCCATGCTATTAAGAGCTGCAACTTGCTGGGCGTGGTGGCTCACACCTGTAATCCCAGTACTTTGGGACGTCAAGGCGGGTGGATCACCTGAGGTCACGAGTTAGAGACCGGCCTGGCCAGCATGGCAAAACCCCATCTTTACTAAAAATACAAAAATTAGCAGGACATGGTGGCACGCACCTGTAATCCCAGGTACTCGGGAGGCTGAGACAGGAGAATGGCTTGAACCCAGGAGGCAGAGGTTGCAGTGAGCCAAGATTGTGCCACTGCCCTCCAGCCCTGGCAACAGAGCAAGACTTCGTTTCAAAAAAAAAAGGATACTGTCAATCACTGCAGGAAGAACCCAGGTAATGAATCAGGAGAAGAGAGGGGCTGAGTCACCATAGTGGCAGCACCGACTCCTGCAGGAAAGGCGAGACACTGGGTCATGGGTACTGAAGGGTGCCCTGAATGACATTCTGCTTTGGAGACCGAACCTGAGCCCTGCAAGTGCATGCCTGTTCATGGGTGAGAGACTCAATTCATCATTCCTCGGCATGTACTGAATCCTTTCTTACCGCTGCCCTCCAATGCCCAATTTCCCTACAATTGTCTGGGGTGCCTAAGCTTCTGCCCACCAAGAGGGCCAGAGCTGGCAGCGAGCAGCTTCAGGTAGGAGAAATAGGTACCCATAAGGCAGGTGGGAAAGAGAGATGGAAGGAGAGGGGGGCAGAGCACTCACCTCCCTTGCCTGACAACTTCCTGAGGGCTGGTCATGCCAGCAGATTTAAGGCAGAGGCAGGGGAGATGGGGCGGGAGAGGAAGTGAAAAAGGAGAGGGTGGGGATGGAGAGGAAGAGAAGGTGATCATTCATTCATTCCATTGCTACTGACTGGATGCCAGCTGTGAGCCAGGCATCACCCTAGCTCTGGGCATGTGGTTGTGATCTTGGAGCCTCATGGAGCTAACAGTGAGTGCTGGCAAGGAGATGGATAATGGACGGATAACAAGTAAACATTTAGCACAATGCCTGGGAATGGAAAGTTCTCCAAAGAAAAATAAAGCTGGTGAGCATATAGACAGCCCTGAAGGCGGCCAGGCCAGGCATTTCTGAGGAGGTGGCATTTGAGCTAAGACCAAAATGTGGTGGGAGAGGGAGCCACACAAGGATCTGGGGGTGTGTGCACTGGGAGGGGGAGCAGCAAGTGCAAAGGGCCTGAAGGTATGTAGGGGGTGGAGAAGGGACACCACTAATTGCCTTGGGTGCCTTTCAGGCGTCTCCATGCCAAGGCTCTAACCCCTGATCTAGAAGCCAACATAGTAATTATAATTATAGTGAAGAGGGGTGTGTGTGTGTGTGTGTGTGCGTGTGTGATTGAAAGAGAGAGAGAATGAGTCTCTGTACCTTCTCTTGGGTCTGTATGTTGAAGACCCAAGTGACCCTAAAGAAGAATATTTGCATATTATTAATTATGTAGCTATACACTTTTTTTTTGAGACAAAGTCTTGCTTTGTCACCCAGACTGGAGTGCAGTGGCAGCGATCATGGCTCACTGCAGCCTCTGCCTCCCAGGCTCAAGCCATCCTCCTGTCTCACACTCCTGAGTAGCTGGGCTACAGGCAGTTGCCACCACGCCCGGCTAATTTTTGTATTTTTTTAGAGATGGAGCTTCACTTTGTTGCCCAAGCTGGTGCACATCTTTATTCTTTTTTTTTTTTTTTTTTGAGACAGAGTCTCACTCTGTCGCCCAGGCTGGAGTGCAGTGGCGTGATCTCGCGGCTCACTGCAACCTCCGCCTCCTGGCTTCAAGTGATTCTCCTGCCTCAGCCTCCTGAGTAGCTGGGACTACAGGCACATGCCACCATGCCCGGCTAATTTGTTTTTGTATTTTTAGTAGAGACGGGGTTTCACTATGTTAGCCAGGATGGTCTCAATCTCCTGACCTCGTGAATCCCCCGCCTCGGCCTCCCAAAGTGTTGTGATTACAGATGTGAGCCACAGCGCCCGGCCACATCTTTATTCTTTAGGCTCTTGATAGGTTTGCTTAAGTAACGCTGCTAGCACTGGGCAGATGTATTACAATAGGAATATTGATGCCCTTGAACTCCTTCTAGCACATACAGATGTGACACAATTCATATGCAGTTGCAGAAATGCCTGTAGTTTTCTTTAATGGATGCCTATAAGATCCAGGCTGGGCTGGAGGCAAAGGATTATCTTGGCCTGGGAAAGTGCAAGCACTTTCCTGCTGTGAATTCTTCCCTGCTGTGGCTCTAAGCCAGATGTATGAATATATGTGGATGGATACACGTTGATGCTATTCAGCCGAGACTCTAGGTCAGGCGATGGAGATCTGAAAGGTAAGAAGGAGTCTAGAAATGAATTCCTTCTAGAAAGATTCATGATTCATTCTGACTTCTCTGAACTGTAGAAGAACATCCTCATCAGTGAATGTATTCGTCACTGCATCCACTGCAAACCCCCTTGGGGAAGACTCACCTTCACTGTGCTTCTGGATTTGCACATGTGCTCGCATGTACACACACACACATTCACACCATCTTTACTCTGAATATACAATGCCAAGCTTTCCCAGGTATTCTAAAATCCTCCTGTTTCTAACCCTTGGTTGGCAGGTGTCCAAAAATGATACTGACATCCCAGGTCAGAATGGTTGCCAGTTCCAATCAAGACAGAGCCCCATATCTTCCAGGGACACCAGACAAAATGCCAGGACCACGCCTCTGCTTGCCCAGAGGCCAAAAGCAGCCTAAGAAGGTGAGGTGTTCTCTGTATGCATTACTCCCTGGGTCCCCCAAGATCGGCCTCCAGCTCTCCTCCACCCAGGAGGAGCTGTGTGGAGACAGAGACTGGCTCGGGGTCCCGTTCCCCAATCCCCTCCCTTCCATCTGCTATGCCACTGCCAGATGGACTTTGCTTTCTCTGTTTTTTTAAAAAGCAAAGTTCAAAAAATATTTTAAACACAGGAAATTTAATATGTTAGCATTTTAATTCCATCTACAGTATTTCTTTATTTTTTACACAGGGTTTCACTCTGTTGCCCAGACTGCAGTGTAGTGGCACAATCATAGCTCACTGCAGCCTCTATCTCCTGGGCTCAAGTGGTCTTCCTACCTCAGCCACCCAAGAAGCTGAGACTACAGGTGTGCACCACTGTACCTAGCTAATGTTTTTTATTTTTATTAGAGACAAGGTCTCACTATGTTTCCCAGGCTGGTCTTGAACTCCTGAGCTCAAGTGATCCTCCTGCCTTGGCCTCCCAAAGTGCTGGGATTATAGGTGTAAGCCACCATGCCCCACCCATATTTCTTTTTTATATAAAACCAATAGAAAAATTCTATGTATTTATCTCTTTCCACGCCTTTCCCTCCATGGATTGTTCCCAAAGGCAACAATCCATGTTTTCGTACAGTCCTACATATATTATTTATAATCAATATACAAACGTGTGTTTTTAAATTTCACATGCATTTTATCATACCATACATATTCTGAAACTCACCTTTTTTTTTACTCAAAATTATGCTTTTAAGATCTAGCCATGTTGGATTATTTTAAAATCTTGAATGGTATTATATTTTATGACTATACCACTATTCGCTTATCTACTTTTCTTTTTTTTTTTTTTTTTTTTTGAGACAGAGTCTTGCTCTGTCACCCAGGCTGGCGTGCAATGGCGCAATGTCGGCTCACCGCAACTTCTGCCTCCTGAGTTCAAGCAATTCTCCTGCCTCAGCCTCCTGAGTAGCTGGAAATACAGGTGCATGCCACCACATCCAGCTAATTTTTTGTATTTGTAGTAGAGACGAGGTTTCACCATGTTGGCCAGGCTGGTCTCGAACTCCTGGCCTCAGGTGATCCACCTGCCTCGGCCTCCCAAAGTGCTGAGATTACAGGCGTGAGCCACTGCACCCGGCCTGCTTATCTATTTTTCTACTGATTTAGTTTGTTTCCAGTGTTTTCACCATCAAACCCAACGCACTAAGAAAGATGCCTGAATTTGTCTCCTGATGCGACATATACTAGAGTTTCTTCGGGACAGAGAGGAGTGAGTGTTCTAATATAAAAATCTAATCATGCTATTTCCCCGCTCAAATTCCTCCATGGAATTTATTACCTAAAAGGTCAACTCTAAACTCCTTAGCTTACAAGTACATGATCTGGTATCTGCCTACCTGTCCAGCCACACATTTGACCACTGACTTCCTTAGCACTTTGTTCTCTGCAATATCGTATTTCTCTTAATTTCTAAATTGCCCAGGGGGTTTCAAGCCTCTGCTTTTGCACATTCTCCTTAGTCTGCCTAGGATCCCCTCCTCCAATTCCTCTGGCCTGGAAATTCCCCTTCAAGTCTCCTTTTGAGGAGACTGCCTCCTCCACAGAGCTGACCACACCACATTCAGGCTGTGTTACAAGATTGCCACACAGGCTGAACCTGGCCGTCTCCCCTCTGGACTATGAGGCTATTGAGGACAGGACCCCAGCCTTCGTACATTTGTAGCCTCAGTGCTTTTGCACAGGGCTTGACCAGAATCCGGGCACCATAAATATTTGTTGAATTAATGGATGTTTGGCTGCTGGGGCATGATTTGAGCAGCAGAAATGAAAAGCCCAGCTTCCTCCCAGCTCAGCAGCAGGCAAGAACTTTGGGACAACTTTTCCAAAGCACTTCTTTCATTCAAGTCCCTCTGTAGCTTTGCAACCATGGTGGGGAACAGGGCCCTTCCCAAGAAACCAGGTCCATGATTGTTTACCCTGGACGTTATTAAGCACCCACATTACAGATATCTCTGTCATTTGGCCAACAATTTGGTGTGTGATGTTAGGTTATTTCTATGTCTGAAGAAAACAGCTCAGCTCTGACTAAAGAAATAAATGATACCGTTTTTCTTTCAGGCAACCAGATTCCTTGGTACAAAAGGCTCCCTGGGGAGAAATGCCGGGACAGTGTGGCTCCTCTGAGGCTATTTACATCTGTCAGCTTCTCTAATCTCTTGCCTTCCTTCCTCTGTCTGTTTCCTTCCCTTTGCACAGAGCCCTGCGTTGAGCCTGGTACTTACAGGGAGGGTGGCGGAGCCATCGTCCTCACGTATGCTCTGGGGATCGGGGTTGGTGGGGGGTGGCCCAGTGGCATTTGGGTTTTTTTTGTTGTTGTTAGAAACCAGCCTCAATTTAAGATAATAACTCTTCTTGTTTGCCAGTGATCACTATTTGTAGGCACTTATTTTCCCTGGTCAATTTGGCTAAGATAAATCGAATCTAAAAGGGAACATTTTCTAAAAATGCTGTGGGGAAGTTTGCAGAAATTGGACCAAGGAACATCTTCCAGGTCACCTGTTCCATGATGGACTGGATGTCCCCCTTCTTGAATGAGATTGGGGGCATAGAAACAGACTCCCCAGACTTTTATGACAGCACCTTTAAAATGCCATTGAAACCTGGGGGAACAAGGACCCTGAAGAATCATTTGGTCTGGCCTTCACTGAAAGATTCCAATTCCTGCATGGTCAGCCCCCACCCCCTCTCCAACTGATCTCTTGTCAGTGTCCTCACAACCCCCAGCCCGGCCCTGGCTCCCACCCTCCACCCACCCTGCCTGTCTGTTAGTTCCTCGAAAGCACCAGCTCCCGATTATGACGACGCTGTTCCCTCTGCCAGGGACACTCTTCTTGCATTCTCTGCCATCCATCTGATGTCGGCTCAAATATCACCTCCTCAGAGGCCTTCCCTGACCATCCTACCTAAAACAGGATTCCACTATTCTTTTTCCTAACCCTTGTCACAAGTTGTCATTTTGTATTTGTCTCATGGCAGGTCTGCCTCCACTGCCCAGTTGTAAGCTCTATTAGACAGGGACTGAGCTGGCTTCTTCCTGAGATCTGAGACTACAGAGCCTGGCCTGCAGCAGGTGCTCAGTATATTAGTATATGCTGGCAACTCAGTGAACCAGCAAGGGGCCGGTTGGCCCTGGCACAATTGCTCTGCTACCGCTAACACCACCACTAAGAATGTCATTTAAATACCAGATCATAAATACCAACTTTAGTTCCAGGCAGCCTTCCTCCTGGAGTGGCAGTAAGATACTCTCTCCACCTCATCCCCCAGGCCTGGAAAAATGTTTTGAGCTTTTCAGTTGCTTGTTCTTTGCTTCTTTATGCACAAGTTGTTTTCCTTTCCTCAATCGCTTTATTTCCCTTTTTTCTAATAGTCACATCTTCATTAGAGATTTTATATTACAGTATCAGTCATAGACTCCCTTTTAAATTTTCCCTGGTCCTTCTATTGCTGTCTGGGGAGACAGAGGTCCACGCTTTGAAGTAAGTACAGGACGCATTCACACTGCCCAGCTTCTGTGTGGCTGACCAGCCTGGTGTCTCCAACCCCTCAGGGGCTCCACCAGACCCTTGGAATCAACCCCCTATGGTTCTCCCTTGCGCCCCTATCTATCTCCTGCGTGCATTCAACTCACCAACCACCATGTGCGCGGTTTCTGTTTTCTGTCCATTCGCCTAACGTCTCTTGAATCCATCCATTTCTCTCCAGTGCCACTTCCCTGGTTTGGCCACTGTCTCCCTTGTCCTGGCCTCTGATGTTCTCCTGGCCTCTGGACTCACCTCCTCTAAGCCAGTCTTCCTCTGAGCACAGAACCTGATCCTGTCCCTCCTCTGCTTCCTGTGGCCTTAGGATGGAGAGCACTCACCTCAGCCAGGCCCCCAGGCTAAACCCGATCCGTTGCTCCCAGCTCTCCAAGCCCTTCTCTTCTCAGATGCCTCTCTGGGCTTCTCTTAGTTCCTGCAGGTCCCACACTCTTTCCCACCTCCGGCCTTTGGGCAGCGGGTCTTTCAGCTAAGTGCTTTTCCTACACCACCTGCTACTTCCTGCACGGCTCTCATACATCCTCCTGGATGCCCCGCTGAGCCTCCCGGGCCAGTTAGGGCCTTCCCCTGTGTTTTCCTGACAGTGTAGTTTCCCTCATATTGCCTTGGCAAAGTGCCCTCTAATTGCCAATTTATTATTATTATTTTATTATTATTATTATTTTGAGATAATAATCTCAGAGTCTTTCTCTGTCACCCAGGCTGGAGGGCAGTGGCGTGATCTTGGCTCACTGCAACCTCTGCCTCCCAGGTTCCAGCGATTCTCCTGCCTCAGCCTCCTGAATAGCTGGGACTACAGGCACATGCCACCACTCCTGGCTAATTTTTGTATTTTTAGTAGAGATGGGGTTTCACCATGTTGTCCAGGCTGGTCTCGAACTCCTGACCTCAAGTGATCTGCCCACCTCGGCCTCTCAAAGTGCTGGGATTATAGGCATGAGCCGCTATGTCCAGCCACCAATTTATTATTTCTTCCCTTAGACTGGGAGCTTCATGAGGGCAGGGGCTGGCTGTCATGCTCAGGGGTGCAGAGAAGATCCTGACTTCAAATTCCTGTGACTTGGACATGCAGGAGAAGCCAGACATGAAGGATATAAATGGAACCAACTTGGCCTGAAGATCCCAGCCAGGAGGCTCTGGTCCCCCAGGAAGGAACTGATTTGTCCTCGAGGCTCCTGGGATAGGAGAAACCACAGCATCCTGTTGTTTGATCTTCTTCTCTTCAAGCAGGCATGACTTGGTTCCAGAAATACAAGCCATAAGATAGACCTCCAGACTCCTAGAGACAATCTGAAGCTGCAGAAGCCCTCCACTGAAAGACCGGACCCACTGCCTACTCCTCCTGGCAGGTGCCCTGGACAAGGGCACAGACTTCACAGCGTTCAAGTGTGAAGGGATTCTTTCTCCAGCCCTGGATATTAAAAGGTCTACCCCTGATGAGCCATGGAGGGACTCTGAGCGTGTGCGTGTGTGTGTGTGTGTGTGTGTGTGTGTGTGTGTGTGTTGGAGGAGTTGCTTATGGAAAATATTTTTCCTGCTCTTAAAAAGGGGCTCCTGCCAGGCGTGGTGGCTCATGCCTGTAATCCAAGCAGTTTGGGAGGCCGAGGCGGGTGGATCACCTGAGGTCAGGAATTCGAGACCAGCCTGACCAACATGGAGAAACCCTGTCTCTGATAAAAATACAAAATTAGCTGGGCATGGTGGCACATGCCTGTAATCCCAGCTACTCAGGAGGCTGAGGCAGGAGAATTGCTTGAACCCAGGAGGCAGAGGTTGCGGTGAGCTGAGATCGCTCCACTGCCCCCCAGCCGGGGCAACAAGAGTGAAACTCTGTCTAAAATAAAATTTAAAAAAAAGAACAAAAAGGGACTCCTGGCTGGGCATGGTGGCTCATGCTTGTAATTCCAATACTTTAGGAGGCTGAGTCAGGTGGATCACTTTAGCCCAGGAGTTCAAGACCAGCCTGGGCAACATGGCAAAAAATACAAAAAAAAATTAGCCAGGAATGGTGGTGTACACCTGTAGTCCCAGCTACTAGGGAGACTGAGGTGGGAGGATCACCTGAGCCTGGGAGTTTGAGGCTGCAGTGAGCTGTGGTTGCACCACTACACCCCAGCCTGGGTGACAGAGTAAGACCCTGTCTAAGAAAAAAAAAGGTGTGTAGCACTTCCCTCCTCTCCCCCATTATCTCCCTTGCTCCCCCTCTCCATGTGAGGTGCTGGCTTCCCCCTTCACCTTTTGACATGATTGGAAGCTTCCTGAGGCCTCCCCAGAAACCCAGCAGATGCCCAGCACCATGCTTCCTGTACGGCCTGCAGGACCACGAGCCAATTAAACCTCTTTTCTTTATAAATTACCCAGACTCAGGTCAGTCAGCCTTCCTCCCTTCTTTCCTTCCTTTCTTCCTTCCTCCCTTCCTTCTTTTAAATTTTTTAATTTTGAGACAGAGTTTTCCTCTGTTGCCCAGGCTGGAGTGTAGTGGTGCAATGTTGGCTCACTGCAACTTCCTCCTCCTAGGCTTAAGTGATCCTCCTGCCTTGGGCTCCCAAACTGCTGGGATCAGAGGTATGAGCCACCGCACCTGGTCTCAGATATTTCTTTATAGCAATGCAAGAATGGCCTAATACGGGTGACAAGTCAGAGTTTGCAGGGAAGCCCAAGAAGCAAGCACATCAGCTGCCTGAGTGAGACCGTGAAGGGAGCTGGGGGACAGGTCTGCGGGCAGCTGTGGCTCAGCAAGTCCAGCTGGCCAGAACACGGGCCGGACAGGGAGCCAGCAGCCCAAGAGGTGGATTGGCCAGGCATATCTCTACCTCGGTGTCATCACAGCACATGACCGTGACAACCCTCTGAGAGTCAGGATGCTGCTTCACTTTTATTTTCCAAATCTCATGCAAGCTCCTCTTTTGACCAACTCTACCCTAGACCCCTCTGGAGAAGGGGATTCTGGGAAGTATTATTCCCAGATTAGCCAAATGGACAAAACACAAACCAGCAGGAGGACCAGCCCCACTCATCTCTCTGGCCTCCTCCCCTCTACTCCCTACGTGTGCCTGGGCCCTAAACTGTTTACAGCTCCCCATTATGCCTCTGCCCATGCTATGTCCTCAATTTGGGATACCTCTGCTCTCTTCTTTAACTAGTCAACGCTACTGAGCCCTCAGGAGCTGGCCCCAGAGACTCATTTCCTGAGACATCTTCCCTGTCTGAGAACTCCCCTCTCCTCTGTGCTCCCCGAGAACTGGGTACAAATCCATATTGCAACTCCTGTTACCCACCGAGTCTTCCTCCTCGCCAGGTCTAGGAATCTCTTGGGAAGGAGGACTGTGTCCGTGCTGGCCAGCCTCCCAGCAGCTAGTGCTGGGAAGGCAGAGTTCTCAGGGAGGGCGCAATGCCCTCCTGGCATGGAAACCACTAAACCACCGGTGCAGTGTGCTTCAGAATCATCTAGGGAACATGTTACACATTCCGATTCCCAGTCCTCACCTCCCCAAGATTTTGATCTGGTAGTTCTGGAGCTAGGCTCAGGAACCCGCATTTTTCTTTTTTTTTTAAATTGGGCAGCCTCTCGAGCCAGAGTAGGCTCAGAGACTCCCAGGAACCAGCATTTTTTAGCAAACACCATGAGTAATTCATGAGCAATTTGTCTACCACATCAGGCTGACTCTGACAGAGCTGAATCTTTTTTATTTTTTTAAGAGTTTAAGTCTAACTCTTTTTTTTTTTTTTTTACCTTAGCTTCTAGTTAGATTAGAAGGTCTGTCTCTTTTATAGATAAAAGCTCTATTAAGACCCTATAGGTCATATTCTGCTTTTATTGGAGGCCCTGAATCCCAGACTATGGGATTTAAAAGTCTCTGAAGGGTGACAGAGAGGACCAGAGAGAAGGCAGTAGAGTCGAGGCATGGAGCCTGCCGAGGGCCTGGCCGGGACAGAGAGGCCCAGCAACGCCTTGGCCCCAAGAAAATCTTCTTGTCTTTCTGGAATGATGAGAAGCCCTGAGGAGGTCCTGGGTGGGAAGAGCTAAGTCATAGTAGGTGTGCTGAGGCCCACGGGAGGGGACTCAGCATGTGCCTCAGTAGCCCGTGACGCGGGACCTCCCACGTGGATCTCCTGAGGAGCTGGAGAGAAGCTCCAACTCCTCCAACGTATCAGTGAGGTCACCTTGGGCCCAATTGGCTGGGGACGGGATGACAGCAGAGGAGCTGGCACTAGGACAGGAGCCACAGCAGGCTGGGTGCCACAAAGCGGGGCCTTGCCAGTTTCAACATCTGCCCCCAGTCCCTGCCTGGTCATCCAAGGAATGTGGCTTTAGATTTGTGGCTCGGGACCCCAGGAGAGGGAGAGGGAGCCTCTCAGCCTGTCTAGATCTTTTTGGCCAGGTGGTGGGAGGTGGCTTCTTCCAGGGGCCCCAGGGGCTGCTGGATGAGACGCTGACTCAGTTATCTTCTGAGTTGAGCCATTGTTTTATTTAAAAATACAGAGCAAATAAACCCACAACATCACTCCACCCCATGGACACAAGCACTGCTTATATTTAGGTGTAACCCTTTCCAGTCTTGTTTCCTCTGTGTATGTGTGTGTGTGTGTGTGTGTGTGTGTGTGTGTGTGTGTGTGTGTGTGTGCGCGCGCGCAGGCACATGCATGTGTGTGTACCATAGGTCCATAAAGTTCTGTATTCTGTATGACACCATTAGCATTTTCTATGTGCCACAGAGTCTTTGTGACCATCATTCCCAAAGGCTGCCTGGTCTACTGAGATGATGGGCCATAGTTTCCTTAAGGATCCTCTGTTGTCTTCTGACCCACACAATGACACTAAGTTTTACCTGGGGCCAGACTCCTGCTCCCTGAAGTCAGCCCTGTTCAGACCCCAAATCTTGGCCCTCTCAATCCAGTCCTTCACTCCCTGACCTCTTCCTGCATTCTTCTGCCTGCTCCAGACTTTTTGATTTACCTCCCAATTTATATATCACACTCACCACCCCCCTAGATCTGACAACTTAGATAATGCCTTCTCAAATACTGGAAAAACCTGAGTTGCCATCAATTTTTGAGGTTCTTAGTATACTATAAAATGTAAATATGCCTAAAGAGGGTTATAAAGGTTGTCAGCTATTTTAGGCTGGGTGTGGTGGCTCACACCTGTAATCCCAGCACTTTGGGAGGCCAAGGGGGGTGGATTTCTTGAGCCCAAGAGTTCACGACCAACCTTGGCAACATGGTAAAATCCCATCTCTACCCAAAATACAAATATTAGCCAGTCTCATAACCCAGTCTCAAAACAAATAAATAGATTAAAATTAAAAATAAAAGATTGTCAGCTATTTCACTGTTTACACTGAACAAATTAACATTCGTTTCACCAGTAATGTGGTATAACATTGTTATGAAACTCACAAGAAATGTACAAATAAGGTACCACAGGTGATACCAACTCTCCAGATGTAGAGACAAGGTCAAGGCCAAATGACAAATGTTCTCTTTGGGTCTTGTCAGAGTCACTCTCTGAGACTAAATATGCAATTGCACTTGGAGAAAAAAAATAGCAGAAGTCTAAATTTGAGACCCATTGAGACCTGAGCCAATGGCTTTCCATACTCCCCTTGTGTCTGCACCCAATTAAAAACAAAATAAAACAGGTTATCCAGGCTGCTTCTCTAGAATTGGCCCTTGGCCTACCTTGTCAGGTTGAGCCTGGCACCCATCCTCAGATCTGATGCCTTGTTGCCTGGAGTGCCTCCCCCACCCACTCAACCCTAGCTCCTGGGATCCTGCCTTGGGTCAGCCCCCTTGGCTGGTACAAGAGGTGTCTGGAACATCTGATGGCTTCTAATGTTTTCACTATCGTAAATGTGGTGGATGGGATTCTCTGGCTCTATCAGCTCCTTTTCCCTCTCTATGCTCATCCTTACTGAGGAGGGAACATTTTAAGCTCACCCCTACTGAGGGGGGAGCCTTTTAACCTCATAAATCATTAGAGTGATACATCAAGAATCCACTCTAAGCAGAGAAGTAGATTATCTCAAGGCCCCTCCACTCAGAAGATGGGAGGATGTGGAGCAGGTGGTTCTTTCTGCCTTGAGCACAAGGGCCACGGGGAGCAATCCAGATTTGCTGGCTACTGACCGAAGGGGATGAAGCTCCTTTTCTAAGAGAAGAAGGTTAGACAAGGAAGGAGACGAGAGAGATCAAGGGACACAGAGATTACCGGGCATCATGGAAGCTGTTTTCTGGAAGGCAACCCAGTGGGAAGGGTGGGGACCCTCTGCATCCTGAATGAGTGGAGGTGGTACTTGCTGGCAGGAGATTCAGCTTTTATCCAGTTCTGCCCATGGAAGGGCAGAATGCCGCCATGAACAACTTTGCTCAAATACATTTTTCTCTGCTTAGGATTATTTCTTTTCCCCAAGGGGGGAAATTTCTGTGGCTCTTCTCATATATTGCTGGATTGCTTTCTAGAAGATGGGTATCACTTTACAACAGGGCAAGAGAGGATCCCATTTTTGGCACATATAAGTATGCAATAAATAAGTGATTAATAGCAAGCAGAACAGAAAATCCCCAGGCTGTGGGGCAGTGGTGCTGTTGCTGGAGGGAGAACATCCAGATCTTTAACCTCTGGGGCCACTTCAAATACACTTGCCCAGGATTTAAGCGTCATTAGTAGATGTTGCTGAGCCAAATCGATAAATGGATATGGCAAAGGCTGTGTAGATTTTAGAGCAGGGGCAGATGGGATGCAATTCTCAGGAATCCCACAAGGCCTAGATGTAACAGTGTGATCCTCAGGGCAGGACTTAATTCAGGGCCCTGCCATCAGAAGTGAAATGAAGCACTAATATATCCCACGACATGGATGAACCTTGAAAACATGCTAAGTAAAGAAGCCAGACCAAAAGACCACATATTATATGACTACACTTACATGAAGATTCCTGCAGCTTCTACACTCCACCACTGATAACTCCCTCCAGATTCAAATTCCTGTGGGCCTGCCTGCTGTAGCTGGGGCCGGGATGGGAGGTACCAGAACCCCATAACTGACACCCCCAACAGGGCTGTCAGGAGAGAGGTAATTTGCTCAAAGAAAAATTGAGATGGAGGCAAAAGCTGCAGCTTTCCACTAACCACACTGCTAAAACTTTGGGGGCTGCTATGCACCAGAACTAGTTGAAACCATAGAGCCACAGGCCAAATCTGGCCCACAGCTTATTACTTTACAGCCCATGAGGGAAGAATGGTTTTTGTTGGTGTTGTAGTAGTTTTGAGATGGAGTTTTGCTCTTGTTGCCCAGGCTGGAGTGCAATGGCGCAATCTCAGCTCACTGCAACCTCCACCTCCCGCGTTCAAATGATTCTTCTGCCTCAGCTCCCAAGTAGCTGGGATTACAGGCATGTGCTACCATGCCCAGCTAATTTTGTATTTTTAGTAGAAACGGGGTTTCTCCATGTTGGTCAGGCTGGTCTCGAACTCCCTACGTCAGGTGATCCGCCTGCCTCGGCCTCCCAAAGTGCTGGGATTACAGGCATGAGCCACTGCGCTGGCCGGAAGAATGGTTTTTACAGATGAATATCTGCAATTGATTTGATGACGACAGGGAACACCAACTTTGAATCCCAATTAAGTAAAATGTTGCCCTCCCAACCCTGCAAAAAACAAAACAAAGCAAAAAAAAAAAACAAAAAACCAAACACATTCTTCTCATTAGTAAACCTGCATTACACAAAACTGTTCCTGGCAGGACTCAGTGACTCATGCCTATAATCCCAAGCACTTTGGGAAGCTGAAGTGGGAGGATCGCTTGAGCCCAGGAGTTTGAGACCAGCCTGGGTGACATAGAGAGACTTCATCTTTACAAAAAATTTAAAAAGTAGCCAGTGTGCTGGTGCATGCCTGTAGCTCCAAGGTACTTGGGAGGATCACTTGAGCCCAGGAGGTCAAGGCTGCAGTGAGCTATGCATTCAAGCCTGGGAGACAGAGTGAGACCATGTCTCAAAAAATCAAAAACCAACAAACAGCAACAACCCTGTTACCAATGATTATGATTATATTTTTCAATTTGTCAATAAAAATGTTTGGAAATTTGTTTACAATCTTATCAAGTAAGTGCCTACCTAACATCCTCAGCTTTGACTCTTGGCCTGCAAACCCCAGTATTTACTATCTAGCTGTTTACTGCCCCTTACTCTAGGGCAGTGCCTCTCAAATTGTGGTGATCATAGAATCACCTGGTGAGCTGTTAAAACAGATTGCTGGGCCCTAGTCCTAGATACTCTAATTCAGTAGGTTAAA
The DNA here is from genome assembly GCF_028885655.2 of Pongo abelii. Taxonomy (NCBI): domain Eukaryota; kingdom Metazoa; phylum Chordata; class Mammalia; order Primates; family Hominidae; genus Pongo; species Pongo abelii. The sequence goes on along the minus strand of NC_072004.2, from coordinate 74,037,584 downwards.
CATAGAGTTTACTATATGACACGTCAATTCCACTCCTAGGTATATACCCAAGAGATTTGAAAATATGTCAGTACAAAAACTTACACATGAATGTTCATAGCAGCATTATTCATAATAGCCAAAAATTGGAAACAATCCAATATCCATCAATTGATGAATGGATGTACACATTATTGTATATCCATATGAGGTAGGAAGTGAGACTCGACTCCAGAGATGAAGGTCAGACACCAAAATGAGGACTAGCTAAAACAAGGAAGGGGCAGAACCAGCTTTCCATAAGATATGCCCACCAGTGTGCCATGTCAGTTTACCATTGCCATGACAACACCTGGGAGTTACCACTCCTTTCCATGGCAATGACCCACTGACCCAAAAATGACTACCCCTTCCCCAGAAATTTCTGCATAAACCACCCCTTAATCTATATGTAATTAAAAGTAGGTATAAATATGACCGCAAAATGCCCTGAGCTGCTACTGTCTGCCTATGGGTAGCCCTGTTCTGCAGGAGCAGTCACAGAGCTGTAACCACTGCTGCTTCAATAAAGCTGTCTTCTACCTCTGGCTTGCCCTTGAATTCCTTCCTGGGCAAAGCCAAAAACCCTCATGGACTAAGTCCCAATTTGAGGTTCATCTGCCCTGCATCACATGCAATAGAGTATTATGCAACTCTGAAGTGAAATGAAGTACTGATATATCTGATGACATGGATGAACCTTGAAAACATGCTAAGTGAAAGAAGCCAGACCAAAAGGCCACATATTATATGACTCCACTTATATGAAATGTCCAGAATAGGCAAGTACATAGAGATGGAAGAGAGATTAGTTGTCAGGGAATGTAAGACAGTGGAAGTGGAGAGTGACTGCTAATGAGGACTAAGTTTCTTTTTTGTGCCATGAAAATGTTCTGGAATTAGTGGTGATGGTTGTACAGTCTTTTGAAATACTAAAACCACTGAATTGTATACTTTAAAATGGTGAATTTTACAGTATGTGAATTATATCTCAATGAGAAAATAAATAAATAAGACACACAACCCATGACATTGGACGCAATCTGGAACTAGTTCTCAGAAAATGATTTTGCTTGATGCATAATATATATTAAAGAAAAAAGACTGCTACTTCTTTGAGGGCAATTAAATTTTTTCGCTAGCATCTCTCTACATTTTCTTTCTCATCAAAGTCAATGAGAAAACAAAATTCCTGAAAAGAAACTTTGCTACTAACAATTAAGACCTAAAACCATCAGTAAGTTAAGGACACGACTATGGGGCTCTTGGAATCAATGACAGACTCGGACTGGCTGTTTTAACTGACTTATCATGAAATGAATGATGACAGAAACAATACAATGGAAATTATTTTTCATGGAAAGAATTCATAGCACCCTTTGTGTTTGTGACTGGAATGACCACGGATGTGGTTCAGTCTGAATGTGTATCTGCAGCCACAAAACAGATTTGAGCTTTTGTCTTGCAAAATCCATCTGAACATACTGGCTGCATTCACTCAGCCCAGAGATTAAGTCATCATCTTGGGCAGGGTTTCAGTGAAGGCTAAATCAGATCCAGGGAGAGAGAGAGCAGGCAGTGCCAGTGCCTATCTTGCAGGGGATGCCCCAGAAAGGCTGAAATACAATGTCCCAGTGGCTAGCTGTTGCTGGAAAGAAGCAAGCTGGAGGGCACAGAAGGTTTAAAAAAGGGGGCTCCTGAATGTCACCAGGTTCCCCAAACCTCCAAGAGGAAGCTGTACCCAGATTCTGCTGCCATCCTCTTACAGTGGAAAGCAAAGGCTTGGGCTGTGTATGCCTCCAGGACTCCTCCATGAGCCCTAGTGTCTGCAGATGGTGTAGTCCAGGAAGAAGCAACTGACCTTCTGCTTCCAGAAGTGAGGATTTCCTGTAGCTCCTAGGCCTGGCCTGCCCTGGGATGGCTCCAATCCTACCAATATATGTGAGTTCCTTTATAGCTGCTGTTTATTTTTGAAAAGAAGCATATTTGGTGACCAGCATCACATGTCAAAGTTGAGAGTGCATGACCAAAGGATCCTGTGACTCAGGGAGAGCTCTAGATAGCTTTTATCTCTGCCCAATTATTCTTCCAGAATCTCAGTTATCAATCCTGTCATTCATCTGCTCATAAACCTTCTATGGCTCCCCACCACCAACCAAATTAAATCCAAGTCTGGAAACAGGCATTCATGAATCCAGCTCTGCAATACAGCAGTATATACTTTTGCAGTGTCAACTGCCTGGAGTTAGTACAGACTCCACAGGTTAAGGACATAGTCTTCAACAAGACTGCCCTCACACTTCAGAGACCCCACATAATATGGGGGTCCCCAGGCTACCTGCACTTATGAGCAACTGGCTACAAATTTGGGGGTTCCCACAACCCCCTCATATTTGATAATTTGCTACAATGACTCACATAACTCAGCAAAGTGCTATACTTACCATTACACTTTTATTACAAAGGGTACAAATCAGGACCAGCCAAATGAAGAGATCCATAGGGTGAGGTCTGGGAGGATCCCAAACACAGAGCTTCCATATCTTCTCCCCATGGAGTCAGGATGTATCACCCTCCTGGCACATTGGTGTTCACCCACCAGGAGGCTCAACTGAGCGTTGATGTCCAGAGTTTTTATTGGTGTTTCATCACGAGGCATGATTGATCAAATAATTGGCCATGTGATTGAACTCAATCTCTAAACTCCTTCCCTCCCTGGAGGTCAGGCTGATGTAATCTGGCTCAAAACCCCAACCCTCTAATCATTTGATTGGTTCCTAATAGCTAGTCCCCATCTTGAAACTATCTAGGGGCCCACCATGAGTCACCTTGTTAGTATAAACTGAGGCATGGTCCCAGTGGCTCACTATGAATAACAAAGACATTCCTATCACTTGGGAAATTCCAAGGGTTTAGAAGCTACCTCTCAGAAACCCAAGACAATTGGAGAAATTATTATACAACAAATGCCAGCCTATCTTCACCACAGTGTGCCCCATGACCCCTTTTCTATGATCTTGGCTTAGGTCAGGCAGAGCAGCTTGCTGCTCTCCATGTGGACCTGGAGATTTTTCACCTCGCTTCCTTTGCTTGCACTGATTCCTTTGTCTGGAATTGCCTCCATGAGGGTACCCATCCTTCATGTAGATATAACTGTCCTCATTTTAGATGAGAAAGTTGAGGACTAGAAGATTAGGTCACTTTTCAAAGACAATTGGTTCTATATGATAAAACCAGGACATAAATACAGGCCTATCTGAAGCCCCAACCTGTGTGATCCCACTTCCCCGTGGGCAGTAGGATTGGCTGATATTATTGAAATCCCTGAAAGATCATTCTGTAATTATTATCTCATGAAAAAATGGCTTAAAGAGGGCAAAACTTGCCATCACTAACAATGCCACCTTGGGGAAGCTAAACTCCCAAACTAACAGATACCCTCAACTGCAGGTAATAGAAAGGCCCACAAAAAGACCCTTAGACCAGGAGCTGGCAAACTTTTTCTGTAAAGGGCCAAGGGCCAGAGAGTAAATATTTGAAGCTTTGCAGGCCATAAGGTCTCTGTCATGACTATGCATCCCTGCCATTGTAGCACTAAACAATACGTAGACAATACATAAACACATGGGCGTGGCTGTATTCCAATAAAACTTTATTTACAAAATCAAGCAGTGGGCCAGATTTGGCTCCTGGGTCATAGTTTGCCAATCCTTGTCTTAAACCAGGAGGACATTTATTCATCATATAACAAGAAGTCTAGAAATAGGGTGGATCTGGGTGAGCTACTCAGGCAGCTCAGCAGCATCTTCAGATCCTAGGTTCCTTCCTGTCATTTGCAGATGACAACATCCAGAAACAGAAAACTTCATGCCTCCTTGGTCAGAATAGTTCACAGGCTAACCCCTGGCTAATGGGAAAGGAGTTATCCAGATTGCCTTAGACAAATGGTCTCATCCCTGGCTGCAACATTAGAATCACCTGAGAGCTTTTTAGAACCACCTGGGCCCAGCTGGGCACGGTGGCTCACACCTGTAATCCCAGCACTTTGGGAGGCGGAGGTGGGCAGATAATGAGGTCAGGAGATTGAGACCATCCTGGCTAACAAGGTGAAACCCCGTCTCTACTAAAAATACAAAAAATTAGCCAGGCGTGGTGGTACGCAACGGTAGTCCCAGCTACTTGGGAGGCTGAGGCAGGAGAATCTCTTGAACCTGGGAGGTGGAGGTTGCAGTGAGCTGAGATTGTGCCACTGCACTCCACCCTGGCGACAGAGAGAGACTCCGTCTCAAAAAAAAAAAAGAAAAGAAAAGAAAAGAAAAGAAAAGAAACACCTGGGCCCCTACCAGAGCTTTGCATTTAATGATTATGAGGTGGGGCCTTGGCATTGATATTTTTTAAAACCATTCATAGCTGGAAAGGAAAGGCATTGGCAGACCAGTCAAAACTCACTGTACACAAAGGCCAATTCATGATCACCATCAAAAAGGTATTTTAGCAAGGAGGAAGAAGGGTCTATTAATCCATTTTCACACTGCTGATAAAGACATACCCGACATTGGGCAATTTACAAAAGAAAGAGGTTTAATTGGACTTACAGTTCCATGTGACTAGGGAAGCCTCATAATCATGGCAGAAAGCAAGGAGGAGCAAGTCCCGTCTTACATGGATGGCAGCAGGCAAAGTGAGAATGAGGAAGACGCTAAGTGGAAACCCCTGATAAAACCATAAGATCTCGTGAGACTTATTCACTATCACGAGAACAGTATGGGGGAAACTGCCCCCATGATTCAATTATCTCCCACCAGGTCCCTCCCACAACACATGGGAATTATGGCAGCACAATTCAAAATGAGATTTGGGTGCAGACACAGAGCCAGACCGTATCAAAGGGCTAAGGCTGAAGGGCCACATCTCAATGTGATGCTTTTCACTTGCAAAATGGAAATCAAGGTAGGATCTACTTCAAAAGTCCCTGCAAAATTTAAATGAAGCAGCGTGCCTGGTACAGTGCCTGGAAAAAATAAGCACTCACTGCATTAGCAGTTGATTGCTCTTAATCGTTATGAAGTCCTCCTAGCTGTCTTATGTACATTTTAGAGAATGTACCAATTGAATGATGTTGGTTTTTTATGGGATTTGAACCCCAGCTTTCCTCAGCTATCTGGAAAACTGGGAGTGGCAGGTATTAAAAAAAAAAATACAAGTAACTCACCACAACCCTTCCCTCCCAAATATTTCATGTAAGAACACAGCACAGAGACTGCTTGATCTCCACTCTCTCCTGAAAAGCATCATGGCACAAACACTTTCCTGAGGGCCGTTTAGAAGCCTCACTCTTCCTTAATCATAGAAGACTTTCTCCCCCGTTCCGCTCTGGGCCATCTTCTCCCTGTTTCCCCATCTATTTCTAGCCACTTTTCAAAGCAAAGTGGGAAATCTCTCTTAATGCTCCTTTTCTTCCTTCTACTAGTTTTCTATGGCTGCTGCAACAAATTACCACAAACTTAGAGCCTTAAAGCAACACAAATTTATGACCTTACAGCTCTAAAGGTCACAAGTGTAAGATGGGTCTCATGGGGCTAAAATCCAGGTTCCAGCAGGGCTGTGCTCCTATCTGGAGAGACCACGTATCCTCGCCTTTTGCGGATCCGAGAAGTGGCCTGCATTCCTTGGCTTGTGACCCCTTCCATCTTCTCTCATGGCACTCCCTTGACTCACCCTTCTACCCCTATCTTCCACATCTAAGGACCCTTAAATGTGATGACACTGGGTTCCCCCAATCCACCTGGATTAATCTGGATAATCCAGAATGATCTTCACATGTCAGGATTCTTAACGTAATCACACCTGCAAAGTCCCTTTTGCCACATAAGGTAAGATAAGGTAACATTCACAATTCCAGGGATGTGGATGTGAACATCTGGGGACCACTATTCTGTCTACCACATTTTGTGATCTCTAATGCTCCCCATTCCTCTCCAGCCTCTCGTTCCTCCTTTTCGCCTACGGGGCTCTGTTTGTCCTCTCCCATTTGCCCTCCTGCAGGATCCAGTGGCCTTTCCTGAAATAGAGGCACGGGTGTCCTGGCATGTGGGGCTGTTGGGAGGTTTAGATTAATGTTTATGAGTGCTTAGAACAGTGTCTGGGGCACAGTAGGGCTACAAAAGTGGTTGTTAGCTGCCACTGTTGCCATTAACGTGCTCACAGGCCTGCCCTCCTTGGGAATGGGACTTCTACTTCACAACTGGCCTTCCTAAAGGGTGCCTACTTTTTTTTAAGCTTGAACAATTCAAAAACAGCCAGTAACTTGGAACAGCTTTCTAGAAACTATCAACCATGGCCGGGCGCGGTGGCTCACACCTGTAATCCCAGCACTTTGGGAGGCCGAGATAGGCGGGTCACCTGAGGTCAGGAGTTCGAGACCAGCCTGGCCATCATGGCAAAACCCCCTCTCTACTAAAAATACAAAAATTAGCTGGTCATGGTGGCGCACGCCTGTAATCCCAGCTACTCAGGAGGCTGAGGCAGGAGAATTGCTTGAACCTGGGAGGTAGAGGTTGCGGTGAGGTGAGATGGCCCCACTGTACTCCAGCCTGGGCCACAGAGCGAGACTCCATCTCAAAAAAAAAAAAAAAAGAAAGAAAGAAACTTTATCAACCAGTGTTTCTTCAAGTGTCCACCCACATCAGCATCTCCTGGGGTGCTTTTAAAAGCACATTTGACTTTAGTTCTGCCCTCTAAAGTTTGTGAACCTCAGTCTGAAACTCCAGCATTTGGGGGTTTATAATTTGCAACCAGAACAAAAAAGAAGAGCCCCATCACACTGCCTCACTCAGCCCCTCTGCTGCTAACAACACACTCACTGCAGGGCCAGGGGCTGAAGTCTTCCTTCCTTGAAGGATGTTCAGCAAGGCTGGGGCCTTCCTCAGGGACCTGCCATTGAATGCCAGCGAAGGCCTTGTCCCAAGAACAGGGGTTGAAGGCAGGAAATGGATGGGGGGGGAGGTAGACAGTGACTATCTGACCAATGGCATTTATCCTTTTGGAGGTCCCTGACCCTCTCAAGAACCTGGTGAAAGCCAAAGGTCTCTTCCCATACCTGGGAACCAGGTATGGGCAGCTGGCCTGATGACTACTGAGAGGAAAAGAGGAAGCTGGAGCTCCCGGCCAGACCATGGTCCAACCTGTCGCTCTGCTGGCCTTAGTATGAGCAGCGGATGCAAAAGCCAGAAAGAGGCCCAACTGTCAAAGCTTGGGACAGGCGAAGTAGAGCTTGGTGTGAGCTCAGCTCCCACCCTGGGACTCCTCAGTTGGTGTTAAGGAAACTTCTAAGCCCTAGAACCTGCAAAGACCCCAGGCCCTGCTGTTTAATGAATGGAAAGAATCTTCTTCCCTCCTTTTGAGGCATTCCAGGCCTTTCCAGAGCCCACCCGATACTTAAATAAGCACCCCATGGGGATGGTGTGTATCCAGAACTAAAATAAACTTAAATAATATCCCAGAAAATTATAAATTATGTATTTAGGAATCGGAATGTGCGAGGCAGGGTTTTCTCTTCCTCTATTATAGCTTTCATGAAAGGGAGACAAATAATAAAGCTCCCCCGGGCTAAAGTTAGAGTCGACATATAGTTTACACCAGAAAATATACACTTAGGTATCCATTTCGAATGCATGTACTTCCAGTGCAAAATCCTCTCAGTGACCACAAGCTCCTTAAAGCCAAAGCCAAGAGCAGGGAGGTCTCTGTGTGGTCCAAACGCTCAGGAAGGAAGGAAAGTAGCATCTATTGAACGTTTACCACCCACCTGGTACATAACTCACGCCCTCTTACAACGTCCTCAAAACTACGCTGTGAAATCTTTTTTTTTTTTTTTTTGAGGCAGAGTCTCACTCACTCTGCACTCACCCAAGCTGAGTGCAGTGGTGCGATCTCGGCTCACTGCAACCTCCGCCTCCCGAGTTCAAGCAATTCTCCTGCCTCAGCCTCCCGAGTAGCTGGGACTACAGACATGCGCCACCATGCCCGGCTAATTTTTTGTATTTTTTTTAGTAGAAATAAGGTTTTACCACATGGGCCAGCCTGGTCTCGAACTCCTGACCTCAGGTGATCCATCCACCTTGGCCTCCCAAATGCTAGGATTACAGGCATGAGCCACCACGCCCGGTGAAATCATTTTTATTAGCTCCATTTTTCAGGTGGGGGAAAATGAAACTTGGAATGGACAAGTAACTTGCCCAGCATTGTGGGGCACAATACCACGAGCCTGAAGCCAATTTCCCTAATGATTTATTTGCCTAGTCACCTATTTCATCTTTTAGCATCCTAGTTTTCCCTAATCTTTTGGGTATTTGAAGAACTCTATTAAAAGCTCATCTAAAGATATATATTTTTGGCAGAGTACGGTGGCTCATGCCTGTAATCCCAGCACTTTGGGAGGCCGAGGCAGGCAGATCGCTTGAGTTCTGGAGTCCCAGACCAGCCTGGCCAACATGGTGAAACCCCATCTCTACTCAAAATACAAAAATTAGCTAGGTGTGGTAGCAGGTGCCTGTAATCCCAGCTACTCAGGAGGCTGAGGCAGGAGAATTGCTTGAACCCAGGAGGCAGAGGTTGCAGTGAGCTCAGATCGCGCCACTGCACTCCAGCCTGGGCAACAAAGCAAGACTCTGTCTCAAAAACAAAAAACAAAAAACAAAAAACCACAGATGCCTGGGCTTCGCCCCAGACCAAATGAACCCATATCCCTCAGGGTGGGGCCAAGCATCAGCATTTTCACCTATTCTCCAGGTGCTTCCACACCCCAAGGTCTGAAACCCACTTCTCTATGACATCTCTTGGAGGAGGGTTGTCTGCATGTCTTGTCTCACCTCCCAATGCCCCGCCACTGGCCCTTGGGGACTCAGAATCAAGGAGGGGGTTAGGAGTCCCAGTCACTGCCTCTGGATGGTTACCATACCTCTTGCCCTCTATTTCTGCCCTCATTATAGAGATGGTGAGTGTGGCTGCCCAGGGACTGCTAGATGATTGGAGCTCAATCATCCCTTCCCAGCAGAGGGCCATTTTTTCTTGAGAAGTGCAGGTTTGCTGGATTAACAAGCTACCCTGGCTTCCCAGGGGTTAATGCTGCTCCCTCAGAGGTTGCCTGTCTGAGGGTGCTGACCCCACCGTGCCCCTGTTGGCCCGAGGATCTCGTGCTCAGCTGGACGTTTATGCCTCTGCTTTCCTGGCCTCACTAGGTGGGTGGGGGCTGCTTCTTTGCAATCTGGTGTCTCCCCTGCAATCTGGTGACCTTGGGAAGGTCGCTTAACCCCTCTGAGCCTTAGTATTCCCCTGCAAAATAGAAAGGATGGTGCCCACCTCAGAAGGATATTATGAGGATTAAATAGGTCTCCACACACTCTCAGAACACCCTAAGTTTTTCATTCAAAGTATGTACATTAATCATTGTTTAATGTTTGTCTCTAGCTGGACTAAGAGAACCACTAGGGCCAGGCCTGTGTCCATGTCCCAGAATCTTAACACAGGGCCTGGCACCTCGTAGTTGCTCATAGACCCCTTGTTGAATAAATGAATAAGGATGGGCAGGGCGAGGAATGGAGTCTGTTGTTGATGAGTCTTAATTCCTTTCCTTTTCTTCCCTAAGATACTTCCAGAACAACCTCCGCAGATGTATATTCTTTTGTTAGCAGTCATGCATGTCAGCAACTTCCTTCACCCAACTTCCTTCAAACAAGGGTCCCTACCACACACTCACTGGCCTTCTCAGTGGTCTTCTGGTGGGAACAGATTTGGCTTCATTAGTGGCCGGGCAGAAGCACGGATATCAGAGACTTAAGGGGTACCAATCCAGCAGATTAAGATGGCACAGCTATCTGTGGCTGTGTAACAAGCCACTCCAAAGTTGGTGGCATAAAACAACAACCATTTTATTAGGCTCACAGATTCAGAGGTTTAAGAATTTGGCCAGGGCCCAACAGGGTGGCCTGTCTCTGCTCTCCAATGTCTAGGGTCAGGGTTGTGAAGACTCAAATGGCTGGAGATGGCTGGAAAGGCTGAGGGCTGAAATCACCTGGGGGCTTCTTCCCTCACATGCCTGGTGCCTGGACTGAGACATCTCAGTGGGCACTGTCCACCAGAGTGCCTTCACATGGCCCCTCTATGTAGTTTGGGCTTCCTCACAGCATGGTGGCCTTGGGATAGTTGAACTTTTTACCTGGAGGCTCAGGACTCCAAAGGCAAGTGTTCCATTAACAAAGGCAGAAGCTGATGGCCTGAGATGACTTAGGCTTGGAAGTCATATAGCATCACCTCTCTGTACTCAATTAATTGAAGCAGTCATAACCCTGCCAATATTCAAAGAAAAGAGAGAAATAGACCCCACAGCTCAATGGGGATACCATCAAAGAATTTGTGGCCAAGTTTTAAGACTATCACACATACCCTGCTGGTTGCAGTTGCATGTGCTAGAACCTGAGACAGGGCCTGGTTCAGGAGGAGGGCTCAGGAGTGGCTTACCAAGTCCCAGGCTCTTGGCCCAATGCTGCCACTCACTCATGCTGTGTGGCCTTAGGCAAGTCTTTTCCACCTTCTTGACCTCCATTTCCCCATGTGACATTCAGAGAATAAAATGCTGCAAGATCAACCTCTGATATGGTCAGGCTTTGTGTCCCCACCCAAGTCTCATCTTGAATTGTAATTTCCAGGCGTTGAGGGAGAGAGCTGCTGGGAGGTGATTGGATCATGAGGGTGGTTCCCCCATGCTGTTCTGGTGATAGTGAGTGAGTTCTCCTGAGATCTGACGGTTTTATAAGAGGTTCTTCCCCCTTCACTTCCTACACATTCTCTCTCACCTGCCACCATGTAAGACATGCCTTTTCCCTTCCACCATGATCGTAAGTTTCTTGAGGCCTCTCCAGCCATGTGGAACTATGAGTCAATTAAACCTCTTTTCTTTATAAATTACCCAGTCTCAGGTATTTCTTTATAGCAGTGTGAATATGGACAAATGTAACTCCTTTCCTTGTTGCTGGAGACCCTCACCATCATGCACATACACAGCTCACCAGGGAGACAGAGATCCCAATAGAGTGGGGAGCGGGCACCAAGAGAATCCTCCCAACCAGTTGGGAAAATACGAGTGCAAAGGAGACTGTGTCCACTGTTTATCTGGAACCCTGAGCAGGTGGAGTTCTGTTCTGTCATGGCACCCAGGGTCAATCAGAGCCTCCCTGGGTCCCTATAGTATGAGGGGCCAGCTAGTTTTCCAATGCTTCCAAGGAAGGCATAGAAGGTGCTGGGCAGGGCCCGGTGGGCTGGGAGGGCCTCAGGTGCAGAGTCAGGAGACACAGAGTGTGTGGGCTAACTACTACAGAAAAAAAAGACGTGGATTTAGCAGACACCAACAAGATGGGGTGACCATGCCCAAGAGATTAGTGAAGACATACTGATGACCACGGCTCAGCTCTCCCCCTCCTCCAGCTTCCCCTCCTAGGGCACAGAAGCCACTAGAACTAAGTAGATGACCTGACAAGGGAAGTTGAGGCAATTTGGAATAGATTGAATTTAAGTCTGATATGGCTGACTTCAGCTGACATTGACTATTAAATAAACTTAAATGTTTTCGGCAGTTGGACAGAATGGGGAGTCTATAGGAGAAATAGAGAAAAATGAAGCTGCGTTTTTAGAGACCCCAAGATTTGTAGCTAATTCTTCTTTCTGCTTAGCAAGGGACTGGCTGAGATCTCAGGCCTTTCCAACTGTGACATCCAGTGTGGCTCTGAATCCCAGGCTTTATGACTCTGCTGCTGCTACCGCTGCATCCCAGGGGACTGCCAAAGTGTGTGCAGGTCACGGTCCCAGTGGGGCTCTGCCTGACCCAGCACTGAAAAATGGTTTACCCCTGAGTCATTCAGATGATTGATATCGTTGAGAAACCACGGTGTGTAGGCCCTAGGCTGGGCATTGTGCCTGCTTCTGGGGACAGTCAATTGAGTAAGACACTGGCCTCATCTTCAACATGTTTACAATCCTGTGGCAGCAAACAATTAGAAGCCACTGGTTCTAGGACCTTAATTAGGAATTTCTCCTGATTACTGCTTTCGTTACAAATTGACATGAGTACATCTCCAGCTAATCAGTCAACAAATATTTACTGAGCACCTACTATGTGCCAGGCTCTGTTTTAAGTACTTGGGGTACATCAGTGAACAAATAAACAACAGAAATATAAATAAATGAGCCTTGAAGGCCTGCTTTTATCTCTCTGCCCATCTTGGTCCTGGGGAAATAAATGTGGGTGTTTCAGGCCGAACAACCAAATGATCAACTTTTTTTTGAGACACGGTCTCCGTCTCAGGGTCTCCTCCTTCACCAGGCTGAAGTGCAGTGGTGCAAACACAGCTCACTGCATCCTCAATCTCCTGGACTCAAGCAATCCTAGCACCTCAGCCTCCCGTGTAGATGGGACCACAGGCATGTGCCACCACACCAGGCTAACTTTTAAATTTTTTGTTAAGAAAAGGTCTCACCATGTTGCCCATGCTGGTCTCAAACTCCTGGGCTCAAGTGATTTTCCCGCCTCAGCCTCTCAAAGCACTGAGATTAGAGCCGTAAGCCACTGCAACAGGCCATGATCAACTTAATTCTAAGGCATTTCCCACCCCCACCCTCATTCCCTGAACTCCCATCCTCCTTTGATCCTCAGTCAAGGCCAACTTCAAAAACTCCTTGGTAATCAGCTGGGAGCTTGCAGGTCCCAGACCTTCAGCAGCTTGTGGGAATGTCCCATGAGGAACTTTTTTTTGTCAAAAGAATGCCAGGAGTTTAATTACTGTATGGCCCATGGAGGTGATTTCCATTTATCAGCCAGAACCCAGACGGATCCTAGGAAGGCCCGTTGTGTGAGGCTGTGGCCGCCGTGGCCTGCTCTCGCCAGCAAAGGATAACCCTGGGGCCTGTGCCCTGGGAAGGAGCAGCAGGAATGCTTTGAATGCTTCCCCTGCATGTGGCCTTGGGTTTTACCGCTGGCTACAGCGGGTGGTTTAATTAATAAATGTCCACTGCCTGTCATTTATCATTAGCAAAACAGGAGGGGTTGGAGGTGGGGGCAGCCAAGAGGGCAGGGAAGCTTTCTCCAAACAAGGTGCACCGATAAATTAAAGCTTTATCCATCAGTCTCACAGGCTGGCTGCTGTTGTACAGCCCCACGTTACTTTCCTCTGGTTCAGAGGCCAATCTCACGTTTCTGAAGGGCTTTGCAGCAGCTGTAGGGGGTTTCATCTATGATTGTGTTTCCCTTGTCAAATCTCAGCAGAGCACTGTGTTGCGTGGTATGGAGGAGAGAGAGCAGCATGTGCCCAGGGGACCGGTTCCCATCAGGGCCGCAAACTGAAACTCTACGGTGGATCCAGCCTGAGGCTAGATTTTTGTTTGGCTGCAATGGCATTTGACAAATTGGAAATTTTTACATAAAAATTCAAGTCTCCGGCTTCTATTAAAAAAGCAAGGTGACGCAAAACCAAACCCTCTTTTTCAGTATGGCAACAAGCAGCTGATGGCCAGCTTAGGCAGGCAGGGCAGCCATGTGAGGTTGTGTGAGTTGTGCACTGCACAAAAGCACCTAGCAGAAGGTGCAAATGGAGGCTGAATCCAGGCCAGGCTGTCTTTCCAGTGGAAGCCCTGTAGGCAGGACGCGGGCCTTCCACTTCCCCACCACCGCTGACAATCCCTGCTACTTTACTCACTTACTCCATTCATTTACTTTACCTATCTGAGCTTGGTAAGCACTTGGTGTTTTCATTCCTAGTATACATTCAGGGCACTATTTCGTCTTCTCTATGTGAGAAATGCCTCTTCAACCTTCAAGGCTCAGCTCAACTCATAGAAGCTCCCTGGTGGTACCCTCCTCTGTATTTTCTCAACAGCAACCCACACTGCTATTATAGCACTCGGCACACCCTTGTGCTCTAATTTGTTAGCGGGTCCTGTTTCCTGCAGACTTTAAGCCCCTTGAAGATAGATTCTACCATTTCTACTTTTCCTCTGCCGGGCACATAATGGGCACTAAATCAGTAGGGCTGAATGAATGGGTTTATGGCCAAGTGTGCACCAGGCAAGGGAGGACTCCAAGAGGCTGCCTAAAATCCTAAGCCAGGAAGGTCAGGAATGGGTGATAAAAGATTTTAACTTTGGGGTTTTGAAAGACCCTAGACTCCTAGGTTTCTTCTCTTGGACACTCTATTGGGCACTTAAAATCCTGAGTCATACTGATTTTGGGATTTCCTCTGACCAGAAGGCTGAGTGTTTAAGACTTTTCACATTCGCTTGTTCTGTTGTAAGGAGCTAGTAAGAGCTCAGCCTGGCCTCTGCCAAAACCACTCGTAAAGGAGCAGCAGACATGGTGCAGCCAACAGAGGCTTCAGGGAAGAAGGATGGCTGTGACTTGTGCAGAGCCATTCTGGGATCCTGGAACCTGAAATACATCCCCACCCCAGAAATTTAGCCTGAAATTTCTTTAACCAAGATCAAAAGGTGAACCTTGCTCCTAATAATCAGAGAGGACTGAATGTGTTCTGCGAAGGAGAGACACACTGGTCTAAATTATTTCCAACTAACGTGTAAATGACTGATAGAGGTTTTTGTTGATTTTTTTTTTTTCCTAAATGTTAGTTTGGTGAGAAGGTAAAAAGAATTATAAAAGTGCAACACCAAGGCGGGTGGATCACGAGGTCAGGAGTTCGATACCAGCCTGGCCAACGTGGTGAAACCCCATCTCTACTAAAAGTACAAAAAATTAGCTGGGCGTGGTGGCGCGCGCCTGTAATCCCAGCTCCTCGGAGGCTGAGGCAGGAGAATCGTTTGAACCCGGGAAGCGGAGGTTGCAGCGAGCCGAGATCGCGCCATTGCACTCCAGCCTGGGTGGCAGAGCTAGACTCCGTCTCAAAAAAAAAAAAAAAAAAAGCAACAAGCCCTCTCGCCTAGTCTCTCCTTTGTCGTCCAGACCCTCGCGGCCGGGCGTTCGTGGTTCGCCCCCTCCGCCCCCTCCGCCCCCTCCGTCCCCTCCGTCCCCTCCGTCCCCTCCGCCCCCTCCGTCCCCTCCGCCCCGCTGACTCGCCGCTTCCTCCTGGGCCCCATCGCCCAAACCCGGGACTGCACTTCCCGGCAGACGCCGCGGCCGATGAGGGGCTGAGGATTTGGCGGCGGCGGCGCCCCGAGAGTCGGGGTGAGGGGGCTTTGTGCGCTGGGGCGGAGGCTGCCAGCACGGAGGCGGAGGCCCAGGGGCAGTGCACAGGTCGCCGCGGAGAGGCGTGCGATTTCCCAGCCGAGCGCCGAGGACCCTGCTGCCCAGGCCGGGCTGCCAGCCGTAGGCTCTTCTCTGGCGGCAGCGGGGGCGCGGCGACCCCCTTCTCTCGGCCTCCCCTTCCCACCCCACCTCCGGAGCCTTCCTCCTGCCGCAGCACGCCTGGCCTGGTCCGGCTGTGGCCCTCCTCGATCTCCGTGTCCCTCCTGTGATCGCATTGACACGGCCGGGCGGTTAGAACGGGACAAACTGAAGGTCCGATGAGAGAAAGGGAAAGTTAAGAATGCTGGAGCGGAACAATGGATTTCTCTTTCTCTTTCATGCAAGGGATCTCGGGAAACACAATTCAACAACCACCTCAACTCATTGACTCCGCCAGCATCCGTCAGGAGGATGCCTTTGATAGCAAAAGTGACATTGCTGAAAATGGTGGCCAGACACCATACGAAGCTACCTTGCAGCAAAGCTTTCAATACTCACCTACAAGAGATCTTCCTCCACTCACAAATGGTTACCTGCCATCAATCAGCATGTATGAAATTCAAACCAAATACCAGTCGTATAATCAATATCCTAATGGGTCAGCCAATGGCTTTGGTGCAGCTAGAAACTTTAGCCCCACTGACTATTACCATTCAGAAATTCTAAACACAAGACCACATTAAATTCTAGAAAACCCTTCCTCTCCACAGCCACCACTTCGGTACCACAAACTGTGATTCCAAAGAAGACTGGCTCACCTGAAGTTAAACTAAAAATAACCAGAACTATCCAGAATGGCAGGGAATTGTTCAAGTCTTCCCTTTGTGGAGATCTTTTAAATGAAGTACAGGCAAGTGAGCACACGAAGTCAAAGCATGAAAGCAGAAAAGAAAAGAGGAAAAAACCCAAAAAGCATGACTCATCAAGATCTGAAGAGCGCAAGTCACATGAAATCCCCAAATTAGAACCAGAGGAACAAAATAGACCAAATGAGAGGGTTGACACCGTATCAGAAAAACCAAGGAAAGATCCAGTACTAAAAGAGGAAGCCCCAGTTCAGCCAATACTATCTTCTGTTCCAACAACAGAAGTGTCCACTGGTGTTAAGTTTCAGGTTGGTGATCTTGTGTGGTCCAAGGTGGGAACCTATCCGTGCTGGCCTTGTATGGATTCAAGTGATCCCCAGCTTGAGGTTCATACCAAAATTAACACAGGAGGTGCCCGAAAATATCATGTCCAGTGTTTTAGCAAACAGCCAGAGAGGGTGTGGGTTCATGAAAAATGGGTACAAGAGTATAAAGGTCATAAGCGGTATGAAGAATTACTGGCTGAGGCAACCAAACAAGCCAGCAATCACTCTGAGAAACAAAAGATTTGGAAACCCTGACCTCAGAGAGAACATGCTCAATGGGATTTTGGCATTGCCCATGCAGAGAAAGCATTGAAAATGACTTGAGAAGAAATAATAGAACAGTATACTTTTATCTGTATTGATCAACAGCCTGAAGAGGGTTTATCCCAAGCAAAAAAGAATGTTGGGGCCGGGCGCGGTGGCTCAAGCCTGTAATCCCAGCACTTTGGGAGGCCCAGGCGGGCGGATCACGAGGTCGGGAGATTGAGACCATCCTGGCTAACATGGTGAAACCCCGTCTCTACTAAAAAAATACAAAAAAATTAGCCAGGCGTGGTGGCGGGCGCCTGTAATCCCAGGTACTCGGGAGGCTGAGGCAGGAGAATGGTGTGAACCGGAGTTCGCACCACTGCATTCCAGCCTGGGCGACAGAGCGAGACTCCATCTCAAAAAAAAAAAAAGAATGTCTCCAAAGCTGAAGTTAAAAAAACCTGATGACCAAGATCTGTGCTTGAAACTCAGCCAGAACAGATCAATGCAGGGGAGGTAGCCTCCTCACTCTCAAGTACTGACATTCAGAGACAGCCAGAGGCAGCACACAAGCGCGGACGAGGAAGAGCCACCTCCTGTTAAAATAGCCTGGAAAACTGTGGCAGCAAGGAAATCCTACCAGCTTCCATTACAATGCACAAAGGGAGCCTGGATTTGCAGAAGTGTAACATGTCTCCAGCTGTGAAAATTGAAGATGTTTGCTCTTCAGAATGCTACAGAGGATGGGAAATTAATTTGTTTATTCAACAAAGGGAATTGGTAACAAAACAGAAATAAGTGTCAGGGGGCAAGACAGGCTTATAATTTCTAGACCAAACCAGAGAAATGAAAAGCCAACACAGAATATATCATCTCTTGAAGCAACATCTGGTTCTACAGGCTCAGTAGAAAAGAAGCAACAGAGAAGATCAATTAGAATTCGTTCCGAATCAGAGAAGTCCACTGAGGTTGTGCCAAAGAAGAAGCTAAAAAAGGAGTGGGTTGAAATAGTTCCTCAGGCTACAGTGAAGACTGTATTACAGAAAGGGTCGGCGGACCAGGGAGTGCAGGGCTGTGTCAGATTCAGTGACAGCTCCATCTCCACAGCGATTGAGGAAACTGTAGACTGAGATTCCTGTACAATTTCATCCCAGAAACTCCAGACTTGTAGTCTCCATGCAAGATTTCTTTTTCTGTCGGCAGCTTGATAGACAGCTTCTTTGTTTTCGATTTTGATTTTGCCAGTCATCATTATTGGCATTTTCCTGACTGGTTTCTTCTTTAAGACTCTGAACGATTGCTTTAATATTCAAATGATTTTTTTTTTCTTCAGTTTGAGCTGGATGGGTACAGCTTAAATCATGGGTCCAGCCTAAAAACCACCATTTAACTCACACTGATAAGTTTCAACATGGACTGTTTTTGTTTTTTTGTTTTTATTTTTTATTTATTTATAGTGTTCTTTTTTTTTTTTTTTTTTGAGATGGAGTCTCGCTCTGTCACCCAGGCTGGAGTGCAGTGGCCCAATCTCGGCTCACTGCAACCTCCACCTCCCGGGTTCAAGTGATTCTCCTGCCTCAGCCTCCTGAGTAGCTGGAATTACAGGCATGTGCCATGCCCGGCTGATTTTTTTTTTTTTTGTATTTTTAGTACAGACTGGGTTTCACCATGTTGGTCAGGATGGTCTCGATCTCCTGACCTTGTGAGCCGCCCACCTCAGCCTCCCAAAGTGCTGGGATTACAGCCACCACGCCTGGCCAAGTTTTTTGTTTTTAAATAAAGCATCATTAATGCACCTCTGACAAAAATAAATAAATAAATAAATAAAGCAGCAAATTCTGAAAGGGAGCCCCGCAATGGGGAAGGAGGTGCCCAAAGGGAAGTGTGGAGTTTAGGAAAGACCAAAGTTAGCTCAGGATTTCCCCTGGAGCCTGGGAGTAGGGGAATTGTATTGAGATAAAGGAGCACCAGGCCCATCTGTCTGGAGCTGACACGGAGACCTCTGAGTAATGATTTCAAGGAGGAAGAGCAGGCAAGACCCACTGAGGGTACCAGAAACAGTAAAATTGGGTGGGTAGATACACCGTCTACCTGGACTGGAGTAGAAAAAAGGAGGATAAAGAAGACAGTATTCACCCCACACACATTTGCTGTGGACTTACTATGTGCAGGGAGCCATGCCCAGTCCTGAGTTCAGTCTCCTGTTGGAAAAATTTCATCAGAGCCTGACGGAGAGCAGATTTCCACAAGCCCATCAATAACACTTAATATGCAGTGCATTTTGGGCTCAAACCCTGAAGGTGCCTCGAAAAGGCTTGTAAGCTGGGGATACAGTCCCCTGCCTGAGGAAGGATACCACAGGCTGGGCATAGCTCCACTGGCCCTTCTCAGGGTGGCTTTCCAGACCCCATTATTTTAAATTGCAACGCCCAGCACTTCTGATCCCTTGTCCTATTTTTCTGAGCATCACTTACCCCTTTCTGTTATACGTTTTATTTATCTATGTGTTTATTGTCTGTTTTCCCCAGTAGAATGCTTCTTCATAAGGGCAAGGATTCTTTTTTTTTTTTTTTTTTTTCGAGGCAGAGTCTTGCTCTGTCACCCAGGCTGGAGTGCAGTGGTGCGATCTCAGCTCACCGCCAGCTCCACCTCCCAGGTTCAGTGTCCCGAGTAGCTGGGACTACAGGTGCCCACCACCACACCCGGCTAATTTTTTGTTTTCGTATTTTTAGTAGAGATGGGTTTTCACTGTGTTAGCTAGGATGGTCTCTATCTCCTGACCTCATGATCTGCCCGCCTCGGCCTCCCGAAGTGCTGAGAATACTAGGTGTGAGCCACCACGCCCAGCTAGGTTCCTCTAAATCAACTTAATTGAGGGATCATTTACATATAATAAACTGTATCCATTTACCATTTAAAGTGCATAGTTCTGAACTGTGGGATGTATGCGGATATATATACCTGTACAGCCACCACCACTACCACGATACTGAACATTTTCCACTACCCCCAAAGTTGCAGTCATCCCCATTTCTCCCATTTCCTACCCCACACCCACCCCAGGCAGCCACGGATCTGCTTCTTGTCACCATAGGCTAGAATTAACAGCAGGGATTTTTATCTGTTTTATTTCTCTGTCCCCAACACATCAGATGATGCCTGGCATATAATTGGCACTCAATACATCCTTGGTGAAAGACTGAATTAATGGACGGGAAATCAGATGATTAAGATCTGTCTTCAGGGCCGGGCGTGGTGGCTCACGCCTATAATCCCAGCACTTTGGGAGGCCTAGACAGGCAGATCACCTAAGGTTGGGAGTTCAAGACCAGCCTGACCAACACAGAGAAACCCCGTCTCTACTAAAAATACAAAAGTAGCCGGGCATGGTGGCGCATGCCTGTAATCCCAGTTACTCGGGAGGCTGAGGCAGGAGAATCGCTTGAACCCGAGAGGCGGAGGCTGTGGTGAGCCAAGATCGTGCCATTGCACTCCAGCCTGGGCAACAAGAGCAAAACTCCATCTCAAAAAAAAAAAAAAAAAAAAAAAAAGGTCTGTCTTCGGGCAGCTCAGAGCCCAGTGGAAGAGACAGGTGAAAACAATAGTTACAACCTCCACAGGTCCTCTGCAGGAAGTGAGAGAGTGAGGATGCACATGATGGAACTACAGAGTTTGAGTTCTCTGGCATCAGATGGATTTGAGCTCAAGGACCAGCTCCACTTCTCACTACTTTACAATCTCACGCGAGCCCCTACATTCCTCTGAGTCTCTTTTCTCTTTTGTAAGTCTTGTATAAAAGCAGTACCTACCAGACAGTGCTGTTAAAGGATGTAATGGGATAATGCTTGCCAAGGGCATAGCACAGTGCCTGGCACACAATCCATGCTCAACAAACCTTACCTACTGATATTCTTGGCCATTCGAAGAACATGGGGCTGGGCACGGTGGCTCATGCCTGTAATCCCAGCACTTTGGGAGGCCGAAGCGGGCAGATCTCCTGAGGTCAGGAGTTCGAGATAGCCTGGCCAACATGGTGAAATCCTATCTCTTCTACAAATACAAAAATTAGCTGGGCATGGTGGCAGGCATCTGTAATCCCAGCCATTTGGGAGGCTGAGGCAGGAGAATCGCTTGAACCAGGGAGGCAGAGGTTGCAGTGAGCCCAGATCGCACCATTGCACTCCAGCCTGGACTACATGAGCGAAACTCCATCTCAAAAAAAAAAAAGAAAAAAAAAAAAGAACATGGCTGAAGACTAGCTCTATAATATGAGTAAGATCAGATTCTTGATTTTGTGAAAGTAAAGCCAGGGAAGAGAGGCAGAAGCTGAAGTCAAAACCAGCTAGTTTATGCTGCAGTAACAAATGAGTCCATGGTCCCAGGGGCCTCGAGCACTGAGATGAAGTTCATTTCTCTCACACTTCTATGTGCCCTGCTCCACTCCTATGCCAGGCTGGCAGTGTGGTTTCTGGCTGGGGCACAGCCATCCTTGTAGCAGAGGGAAGAGAGAACAAGGTGAGCCATGCTTGGCTTTGAAAGTTTCTGCTCCCCAGTAACTCACATGTCCCACTTCACTGGCCAGCGCCAGTCATGTGGCCAAGCCTGAGTGAGGCCAATGGATCAAGGAAGTGTAATCCTTCTCCAGAGAGGAAGAGGAAATATTTGTGAGCAATGGTACCGTGTACCACAGGCATGCAAGCAAATAATTACAGGACCATCTACCTCTGCACAGTGCTAGGAAGGAAAAGGGGCTGACTCTGCTTGGAAGGCAGATGTCAGGCAGGGAAAGGGGAAGTCAGGGAAGGCTTCATGGAAGAGGTGATGTGTATCTGGGTCTTGAAGAAGGAATAAGAGCTCACTAGGCAGAAAGAAACAAGGGAACATTTAGGCAGGATGAAAAGGCCATTGTCAAGGATAAAATTGTGAAAGTCTGATGTGCTCTCCGTGGTTGGAGCATCTGGGTACGGGGGCTGGCTCTGGACAGGTGGACTGGACCAAGAGGGGTCTTTGACCATCATACTAAGGATTCCGACTTTTCCGGAAGAGTGATGGACAGGCACTGAGGTTTCTGAACGAGGAGATATGACTTTGAGCCCTGGAGTGGCTGGATGGAGGGATGTTTTCATCCCAAGTGCTGAAAAGTAACCAAATAAAAGGGGACCCTAAATCAGGGGAAAATCCCCAGAAACAGATGAGGTTTTTCTGCACGAGAACCTAGATAGGAACGGTCGCCCGGGGGAGCTGGGCCCCTTCCTGTTGCAGAGAACAGGCACAGCTCGCTGGCAAACGCCGATCAGGGCACGGCGAGGCCGAGCCGAGCCCCGCGGACCTGCCTGACCCCGCGCCCGCCCCCCGCGCCGGGAGAGAGGCCCCTCCTGGCCCCTGGAGACCTGGCATGGCGGATATTTGTCTGTGATACGATTGTAATTTGGCTCCCTTTTGGCCGCAGTAAATTGTCCTGTTTGCACAGCGCCAGGCTGAAATAGCCCGGCGCGCGCGCCCCAGGAAATGAGCTCAGGGCCGACGGCCGCGGAGAGCGCGCTGCAGCCGCCCTGGCGCTCCAGGCGCCCCGGCCAGCCCGCGTGGGGGCGGAGCTGCTATTTTTTCATTTGACCGACTTAAACAGGTAATTTGAATTATGAGCATGAAAAAGTGCCCAAGGCGCTGTCTGCCACCGAAAGCTCAGAGAAAAGTGGAAGACGCTGGCATGGGGACTGGGGAGGCTGCAGCATCTTCCTTCAAGGGCAGCGGTGGGAGGTAGGGGGAGGAACCGAGGCTCGGCCTGAGATGTGCTGCCTCTGCCACCTCCCACGAGGCAATAAGGAAAGTCAAAAGCCCTGGTGACAAATTGCGATTTTACAAAAATGATTTCATACTAGAAGGACTCCACAGCCATGGAAAAGAACATTTGAAGCACAGTTACATCCGCCTTACCGTGCCTTACAGGTAACACTACAACTATCTACACATACATGGATTTGTCAGCATTGCCATTGATCACAACATATAGACAATCCTGTGCTCCTTTTTTTCACCCGCTTTTATTTTCTAAACCCTCTTTCTTGTTGCTACACAATTTTCAATTTGCCATTTTTACTGACAGGGTAACATTTTATTGGATGGATGTATCATAATTTATAGGACCATCCCTCTATGTTGGCTGGGGAGGGTGTCTCCAGTTTTTCCCTATCATAAATAACACCCCAATAAATGTCTTTGTAGATACAAAATGGTTCTTTCTTCCTTGTGAATTATTTTCTTAGGATTAATTCCCAGGAGGAAGATTATTGGGCCAAAGGCTACGAACATCTTTATGTCACTTGATATTATTGCCAAATTGCTTTCCAAAAGGGTTGTCTCTGATAATTTACGGTGTAAAAGAAGGAACTAACCAAATGTGTACACTGTCCTTTCCTATACACACACAAAGGGCATCACCTTGGGGCCCAGAGGAACAGGTGTTTGGGGTAGCTCCGAGTGGGGGCAGGATAGGGGTGCAGGGGAAAGGGCATTCAGAGGTGCGAGTGCTGGGATCCACCTCACCCTGGTGTTGGTACTTTCTGGAAGGACAGGCTTCCCGGATTTTTTGACTCCCTCCCTTGTCCTCCCTTTTGCTTCCATCAGATGTTTAGACCTATCACTCCAAAGCCCCCACCTTACTGTCCACCCCTCAGAGTCCTTCCTGCCAGGGCCGCCTGGGAACTGGCCCACCTTAGGCCCTGAAATAGCATGATTTGCTGAGCCAGCTTTCATGCTAAATGGGAACTATTGGCACCTTTGGCTTCTTGTCATCTTTATGTTTTCCCGAGAGGCAGCACTAACCCCTCGATGAGGCTCAGGAGGGGAAGCTGGGGTGTGCCCCCAGGTGATACCCTGGGTGAGGCTGTCTTCCTTGCAGCTGCTCCTCAAGTCATTGCCAGGTTCGGCTCTGGTGGAACCTTCTGTATTTACAAAGATCAAGTCTGGGAGATGAGGCCAAAGACAAAACATCTTCTGTCCACACTCCTCACACTATTCAATTTGCGGATGTTTTTCCTCCCACAATTGTTTTGGTATCACCCCAGCTGACATCGTGGACATTTTTTTTTTTTTTTTTTTTTTACTTTCCTGGCAACACTGTAGGAAGAAAGCACGTTCAGGGGACAATTCACCAGAGGGAAAACAGACTTGATTTCTCCTCCGCTGTAGCAACCCATGTGTTCTTGGGACAAATCTCTTAGGGAATATGGGTCCCAACTTTACTGACAAAATGAGGTTCTGGCTGGACCAGCCACATCATTGCTGTCCCTAGGACCCAAAAGCCCTTGGTGGAGTTTCTTTTTTTTTTTCTTTCTTTCTTTCTTTTTTTTTTTTTTTTGAGACCAAGTCTTTCACTGTCACTCAGGCTGGAGTGCAATGGCACGATCTTGGCTCACTGCATCCTCTGCCTCCCGGTTCAAGCGATTCTCCTGCCTCAGCCTCGTGAGTAGCTGGGATTACAGGCACCTGCCACCATGCCCGGCGAATTTTTTGTATTTTTAGTAGAGACAGGATTTCATTATGTTGGTGAGGCTGGTCTCAAACTCCTGACCTTGTGATCCACCAGCTTCGGCCTCCCAAAGTGCTGGGATTACAGGCGTGAGCCACCATGCCTGGCCCCAACTTGGTGGAGTTTCTTATGCTCCCAAGTTCTCCTCCCATGGCTGCACCATGGAGATGTGGGACAGAAGGTGCCCTTGGCGGGAAGGACTCTGAGGGGTAGACAGTAAGGTGGGGGCTGATCTAGGAGTGACAGGTCTGAGCATCAGACAGGAGAAAGACAGGGCAGGATGAGGAGTCTGAAAACTGCTGGGACAAACCATTACATTACCTGCCAAGGAGAGCCCTGACCCAGACACACAGGGCTTTCCACTGCCCCTCAGGCCTCCACACATCTCCTGTCTCCAGAGATGCAGCCTGCTTCCCCAGGGGCTGCTGGGAAGCCCCCTGCTTTATCACTGGAGGGTGTCACACTCAGAATCACCTCTCCACCCAAACCGCCAACCTCAGTCCCAGGATCGGGCCTGTGCCTCTGGCTCTCTCCCCTCAGGTGACGGTCACACCCTGTTGGGTGCCACGCCTGCGAGGACAGAGGAGCCATCACTGTTCCAGCTGCCTGGAGATCTTGGTGCTGGTGCCAGCCCTCAGCCTCAAGAGGTCTTTCGTGGTTTCTTCCTTGAAGTTCCTTAGCTCCACGTGCAAACAGAAGCCCACATTCAAGGGAACTGCACAGATGGGTAATGGGTACATGCCCTTGGGCCCCATTGGATGAAAATGAATGTAGAACGAGGAGCCAAGTCACTCACTCTTAGGTTGGTCTTTTCTTGCTTTGGCCCATGTTTTCCCACAAACGCTGCTGCCATGGTTTGAATGTTTTCCTCTCCAAAAGTCATGTTGAGGTTTAGATGCCATTGTGATGGTATTGGGAGGTGGACCCTGCCCTCATGATGGATGAATGACTCATGATATGAGTGAGCTCATTATCATGGGAGTGGGTTTGCCATTTCCTGCTCCCTCTCTTTCCCTTTCTCCCTCTCTTTGCCCTTCCATCATGTGACACCCTCTGGCATGTTGGATGCAACAAGAAGGCCCTCACCAGATGCCGGCTCCTTGATTTTGGATTTCCCATCCTTCAGAACCATGAGCCAAATAAATTTCTGTTTGTTATAAATTACCCAGTCTGTGGTAATGTATTACAGCAGCACAAAACAGACTAAGACAATTGTCTACTAGCAGGCATTCCTTTCCACTACCCCACTCAGCCATTTCCAACCCCTTCAGCTCAATCCCTAATCTGGAATATTGTCCCAGTGCCTCCAGTTCCTACAACCCAATTCATTTTGTACTTTGCGATGGCACCATCCAATGAGGGCTCAAAGTCATCTTCTCTGGGTGTCTTCAAGGTCCAGCTAAGCCCCACTTTACAACGTGGTCTTGTTCATGGTGTCATGCATGGTCTGTCTCCCCATAGACCCCCCCGGGGCACTGCCCACATCTTAGATATCATTTGAACACCGTGGTACTCCGCCCAGGGCCTGCCTCTCAGCACATGCTCAGAAACATGTGTTGATCCATTTCCATTGTTCATTCAACCCTTCCTGCACCTGAATAGGCTCTTGGTTGCAAGTGACAGAAACAACACTAGCTAAGAAGCAGCAAAGCAATTAATTGGAAGGATATTTATGAGCAAAAGGAGTCCATAGGGAGGGAGCACCAGCATGGGAATGGGCAAGGGAGGCCAGGGGACAGGAAACCAGCCAGCTTCAAGTCTCACAAAAGTGGGTTAGGGAGGCTGCCCAGCCCTGCTCCTACTGGCCACCACTATCACCCCTCATGAAGACCACTGCTGAGTGTGAATTCTGGGCAAGATGGAGGAACATCCAATTGGCCAAGCCTGGGTCACATGTCTAACCCCAGATAGAGGCGGGAGGATGTGGCCTCTCCAGCTTTTGTGGTGGGGTCCCTGACTTCCCCCACCAGACCTACTCAGTAAAAGACCCCACACCCCTAGGCCGGGCGTGGTGGCTCACGCCTATAATTCCAGCACTTTGGGAGGTCAAGGCGGGTGGATCACCTGAGGTCAGGAGTTCAAGACCAGCCTGACCAACATGGTGAAATCCCGTCTCTACTAAAAATACAAAACATTAGCCAGGCATGGTGGCATGCGCCTGTAATCCCAGCTACTACTCGGGAGGCTGAGGCAGGAGAATCACTTGAACCCGGGAGGCGGAGGCTTCAGTGAGCCAAGATCGCATGATTGCACTCCAGCCTGGGCAACAAGAATGAAACTCCGTCTCAAAAAACAAAACAAAACAGAACAAAAAACCCACACCCCAATGTGGGAGGCTGAGCAGCTCCCCAAAAGGCAAATGTCTAACAGTTACTGAGATTGTGTTCACTGTGTGCCAGGTGTTACTCTAGGCACTGATGTGTGAAGATGAGGAAGCCAGGCCCCTGCCAGGCAGCTGGCTGAGAAAGCAACCCCAGCTCCATTCATCATTTATGGGGCACCACCCCATGCCAGGTTCTTGCCCATGGGCTTTCTCAGACATCATCCCATTTAATCCCCACTGTGGCTGGGGCTGAATTAAAGGGGCTAGTGAATGTTCAAGGGAGCAGCATGGCTGCCAAGGAGTTAGGGCAGCATCGCAGAGAAGTGACCATCTGGCAGGGACTAAAATGGACTCAAGGAGGTTGAAAAAAGAGAAGGGCCTTCTAGGCAGAAGGAACAGCATGTATAAAGGCATGGAGGCCTGACAAAGTCAGAGAGGATTCAGGCCATCATGGTTTCTTGGTGTGGCTGGAATATAGGGAGCAAAAGAGGCCTAGAGGTGGCTATTGCAGGTAGCTCATGCTAGCAATGAGCAGGCCTTGAATAAAAACAGCCAGTATTTCTCAAACACTTGGTAAATGCCAAGCCCTCTATGAGGCCCTTTACATCCATCATCTCCCCCATCAGGCAAGCACTATTTTTATTTTGAAGATGAGGAAACTAAGGATAAGAGGGGCTAAGTAACTTGTTCAAGGTCACGCAGCTAGCAAATTGGAAGAGGCAGGATTTGAACCAAAGCTTGTGTGTTCAACCACTGATGGTGCCAGAAGGAATAGGAGGAGTCCATGTACCTACCCTGATCCTTTAAAAAAAAAATTTTTTTTTTTGAGACAAGATCTCACTCTGTCACCCAGGCTGGAGTGCAGTGGGGTGATCACAGCTTACTACAGCCTCGAACTCCTGGATCAAGTGATCCCTTCACCTCAGCCTCCCGAGTAGCTGGGACTACAGCTGTGCACCACCACACCCATCTAATTTGTTAATTTTTTTTTTTTTTTTGAGACGGAGTCTCGCTCTGTCGTCCAGGCTGGAGTGCAGTGGCATGATCTTGGCTCACTGCAACCTCTGCCCCCTGGATTCAAGCGAGTCTCCTGCCTCAGCCTACCGAGTAGCTGGTATTACAGCCACCACACCTGGCTAATTTTTGTATTTTTAGTAGAGATGGAGTTTCACCATGTTGGCCAGGCTGGTCTCGAACTCCCGACCTCAGGTGATCCACCCACTTCGGCCTCTCAAAGTACTGGGGTTACAGGTGTGAGCCATCACGCCTGGCCTTTTTGTTAATTTTTTGTAAAGACAGGGTCTTGATATGTTGCTCAGGCTGGTCTCAAACTGCTGGTCTCAAACTCCTGGGCTCAAGCGATCCTCCCACCTCAGCCTCCCGAAATGCTGAGATTACAGGCATGAGCTACTGCACCTGGCCACTTCCCTGATCCTTCCCACCCCCAGTGACTGCATTTTGCAGGATTCCCTATTCCCCTACCTCCATGGAGAGTGGCCTCCATAGCCTAGGGAGTGTGGCTTGTCTTACCCTCACTCTACCAGGTCACTTCAAGGAGGCCATGGCAGAGCTAGCTCCTTTGCACCATGACATTAAAAAGTCAGTTTCCTGTTACCATTCTCAGTTTTGTATTCAGGAAAAAGGAACTGGCCAAGCTGCATAGAACTTTTTATGGACAGAGAGAATTGTTGAAATGATAAAATACAGTCTGCTGCTTTTGGCCGGGTCATTTCTAGGCACTTCCAGTTAGAGGGACAGGTGCAGAGGGCACCCAGCAGGGCAGCTTCATGCTTAGGGTTTGGCCCTAGGTCACCTGGGTTTGGATCCCAGCTGCCCCATTTCATAGTCATGGGACTTTCGGCATGTTATTTAATCTCTCTGGGACTCAGTTTTCCCATCTATAAAACAGAGAATAACCACAGTGCCTGCCCTATAGGGCTTAGGAGGTTTAGAGAAGATGTTTGTAAAGTATCTGGCATGTAGTGAGTACCAAAAAAAGGGAAAAAAATGCAATTTGGGCCAGGCACCATTATTATTCTCCATCCATCTTCACAATAACCCGTGCGTGAGGCAGGAGGTGTACCCATTTGACAGGTGGGGAAACAGAGGCTCAAAGATATTAAGTGGCCCTCTCAAGTTCACTCCCTAAGTGGAAGAGTGGGAATTCAATCCCAGATGTGTCCGATTACAATGTCCCTGAGTTTTACATGGTCCCTCACTGCCCCAGGGCTTCTATGCCGGTGCATCTCGCCAAAATGTCACTTGCGGCTGAAACCACATTGTCTTCCAGATGATCAGCTATTGCGCCAGCAATGCAGGGCAGGAGGCAAGAGCACTGTGCTGGGGGAGCATCCAAGCTCCCCACGTGAGCACGCCCAGCCCAGGCACTTGTCCCTGCTGTCTCAGGTAAAACTTTGGAAACCTCAACCCCTAATTACCGCCTGGCACAGGGCACCCGGTGGTTTCCCGATGGCTTGTATTGACTCGCGCAGTCTTCATAGGACATAGGTCTGAGCTAAATTTAAGCACCGTCACAGACAATTTAACAGTTTTCTGTGGGGGGGGTAATTGAATGGTAAACCATAATTACTGATACAACTGATACCTTAATTCCCAAAACAATCTGTGGAGGTGTGTGGAATTCAAATCAGTCCAATTAGAATTCTTCTCATAATAAAATACAGCATAATTGCTAATTGCCCACTGGCTCACAATATTTTAAGGCACAAAGTTGGTTTTGTTTTTTAATATGGCTTTTGTTTTTAATTTTGGGCTGTTGCACATGAGCGGGAAAGGATCCAGGTCTCTGTACTTGGGACAAGACGCCTAGCAGAGGCCAGCTATGCACAGGTCTCCACCGATGTCGGAGGTCTGGCTCTTGGAAAGGCCAGGATGAGCTCTGTTGATAGAAGCCACCTGAGCTGGAAATGACCTTTGGGTTGACAATGCATTCTGATGAGCACTGCAGTCAGAAGTTCCAAGTGAGACTGTAGGATTTAGGGCAAGTTACTTAACCTGACTCAGTTTCCTGATCTGTACAATGGGTGTAATAATTGATCTTCGTCTGTGGGTTGTTGGGAAGATTAACACAGTGCCCAACATATGGTAAACACTCTAGAAATGGTAGCTGCTGTTATTAGTATAAATTCACTCACTCATTGACCCAGCAAATACATACTGAGTACCATATGTGCCAGGCACAATTTTAGGTGCTAAGGACATAACGGCAAACAAAACCCATGAAGCCCCTGCCCTTTGTGCAACTTCTAGTGGGGAAACATGATAATAGACAAATGAATACATTAAAGAATCTGGCCTCTGTGAGAGGTCATGTGATGTGGATGTCTCTGAGGAGGTGGCACCTAGGAGCCTGAATTTACCAAGAAGGAAACTGAGTCTCAAAAGTTCAACTTTGGAGGACCGGGCATGGTGATTCATGCCTGTAATCCCAGCGCACTGGGAGACCAAGGCAGACAGATCGCTTGAGCCCAGGAGTTCAAGACCAGGGTGGGCAACATAGCTATACTCTGTCTCTGCAAAAAATTTAAAAATTAGCCAGGTGTGGTGGTGCATGCCTGTAGTCCCAGCTACTCAGGAAGCTGAGGTGAGAGGGTCACTTGAGCCCATGAGTTGGAGGCTGCAGTGAGCTATGATCACACCACTGCACTCCAGCCTGGATGACACAGTGAGACCCTGACTCTAACAAAAAAAAGGTTCAACTTTGGGCAGCAGGTGCACACCACAGATGTTTGGGAGAGAGGGGCAGGAGGATAATCTTCAGGAGAGGGAAGGAGCAATCTTAGTGGAAAGGCACTAGGTGGTCAGACAGCAGCTGCCATGGAGAAGGCACGGGTTGCTGAACTGTTGGAATCCCAGCTCTCTAGCTTTAGTCTGAAAGGCTCCTCATGATGACCTGAAGGTCACTGTGGAGGAGAAAGCGCCCAGGCAGTGGAGCTGGAGAGACCCAGCTTCAGAACCTGGCCCTGGGTGACTTGCTGTGTGGCCTCAGACACCTGCTACATCTCTCCCAGGCTGCATCTTCTCTCCTGTAAACTGGGACCAAGAAGACATAGGTCACAGGGTCATTGGCAAGGTTGTGTGGGACCATACTTGTCAAGAACATGGCACACATTGGCACTCAGCAAGTGCCAAGTCTCCTGAAATTGCGGCTGAAAGAAAGGAAGTGACTTGTCCAAGATCACACAGTGAGTTGTGGCAGAGAGTAGGCAAGGTTGGGTCCAGTGTTCTCACTCCTGATAGCCAAGAACACAGCTTCTCCCGCGGCCAGCTAGAGGGTCTTTGCAGGGCAATTGCTGATAGGCAGCAGGCCAGAAAGGATTTCAGAGGAGGAAGGATTAGGATCAAGAAAAGAGACACCCCTATTTGGCATGCACCTGAGTTAATGCAAAACAAGCCATTCAGATTTCAACTTCGGGCATTCATTTACTTTCAACAGCTAAGCATGTTGGAGATACCTCCTAGGAGCTACAGAGCTGACTTGCCGGGTAGAGGGAGGCTGGAGGTATGGGAGGGGGGCTGTATGGAAAGGAGACATATTTCCCCAGCACAACCCCATCTGGCATTCCCAGACAGCACCGCCCCTCCCCATTTGACAAATCCCACTTCCCGCCTGGGATCCAAGGGGTTTCCAAGATTAAAAATCTGGTCACCCACTGGTTACAGGGCAAATGGCTCCTATTATGAGAGGGCTCTAGGGGCCTGGGAACCCAGCAACGGCTGGGCAGGTGCCTGCTGACACCGTCTTACCCAGGGGCAGGCCCATTCACTGCCCACACAGAGGTGGGAGGTGGGGGCCCTACCTGGGGTCCCTGCACCTCGACAGTAATTACTGCTTTCTGGCTGGCCACTGCCCAGACCACCTTGTTGATGGGAACTTGGTTCCAGGCTGAACAGGGCTTGGCCCTACTGCTCAAGGGCCCCCCCTTCCCACGACTGAGGCATGGGGGAGGTGTATTGGGGGGAGGATTCAGACTCCCAGCAGCCTAAGGAAGAAGCAGCGAGATTCAGGGACAGTGGACCTAGAAACTGGGACTGATAGTCTGGGCAGGCTCTTAGGGTTTAAATCACACTTTTAGCCAAGGGACCCCCTGGTGCACCCTCAGAAGTCTTCTGGATATAACTTCAGACACCTGGGTCCCCTAACGCATAACTACCGTGACAGCAGGTATAACTGGTATGTCAAACAAGCATAGCTCCTAGGATCATCAATACACAACTTTATTTTTGTCTCCTACCTTCCTTTAGACTTTCTTCAGCGCAAGTAATCTCCCCTGTTTCTGAACTGGAACTCCCGCAGGCCCGTAACTTTTCTGTCCAATCCTAGGTAGAATAGAGTCCTGAAGTCACTTTAAGTCACAAGAAACATCTCAGTTCTGATGCTAGAATGTCCAGCCCAAGATAGTGACCAAAACTGAACCTGATTTAGTGACAAGCTTTCCCCCTCCCGGGTGGGCAGCCTGCAGTGGGAGAGGAGGCCAGTGGGCTTTTCCTCAGTTTCTCAGCAGTGCTGTACCCAGCCTGGTCTTCAGCT
Source organism: Pongo abelii (assembly GCF_028885655.2). Taxonomy (NCBI): domain Eukaryota; kingdom Metazoa; phylum Chordata; class Mammalia; order Primates; family Hominidae; genus Pongo; species Pongo abelii. Next base: position 74,005,500 of record NC_072004.2, on the reverse strand, counting down.
CTCTGGGGTGGAGCCTGGGGAGAAGGAGCGGGAGGCCAGGGCAGTCCTACCCTGGGAAACAGGCTTTGGGCCTCTGGCTGGCCTTGGCCTATGTATAACACCAGCTCTTTAGGCCTTGGTTAGGAGAAAGAGTCAATGAATTTCTGGGTTTTGTGCAATATTCCTGTAGCAAGAATGGTCCCCTAGAGTAACAATGACTAAAACAAGATAATATCTACATTCATACTCTGACACAATTCTCACTTATTCTGCAAACTGTGATTAAAGGTCCATATGTGATTAACGCTGGGATAGCCCTGGAGATGCAGAAAACTGAGCCTCGTTGGGATGTTTGATGCCCTTGGCTTGGTCACCCATCTCACAATGACCAGAAGCTCAATGACACACAGGTGAGGAGAAACTCATTTTTATCCCTGTTTAGTCAATAACCAGGAAGCACGGGGCTTACAATCTAGAGAACACTTCTAAAGACCACATCTTCAGCAGTACCCACTTTACTGATGGGGAAATGAGCCTCAGAGAGATTAACTAATGTGCCTAATGATATTTGGTAACTGACAAGGTTTAGACTCTAACCAAGCTCTCCTGGTCCTAACTTCAGAGTCCTGTGCCTTTAAGACCACAATCTGACTCTCTTTTGTTGTCTGTGTGAGAGAAGAGTGAGGCAGGGATCTGAGTACATGAGAACGAACTAGGGAGGAAGGGCAGGCAGGCTAAATTCTCCCCGGGATCAGCAGAAAGCGGCCAGGGCTCAGACACTCACTGTGGCCATGGAAGCTGCAAGGCAGATTTAAACCCCAGACATTTGAGACACCATGTAAGCCCTCCAGTGCTGTAATATTTTTGGCGAGAGGAAGATGCAAGGAACACTTAAGATTTGGAATTGTTAACAGCAGTGAAAACACTACTTGAAAGCTGAAGGGAATAGCATGATGCCTGCTTGCAGCTCCCAGCTCACATTCATCCTCTCAGCCAGCCAACATTAGGAGTTTATTTTCCCAAGAGTTCAGACAGAAGTCCCAGAACAGATCCTCATTGGCTCAGGCGGGTCACATGTCCCTCCCTAAACCAATCACTATAGCTAGAGGATTTGGAGCCCTGATTGGTCAGGCCTGGGTCACGTGGTTGATTTGGAGTACGCAAGGTGGAGTTAGTTCCCCGGCCCTACTTATAATGTGGGTAGGGAAGAGCTCTTAGCAGAAGGGGGAAGGGGGAACGGGAAATGGGAAATTAGATAAGAAAGAGGGCTTTGTACCACAGAAGGATTTCTACTTTATAGATTGGCAGTAGGAGCCCACAAATGCTTTCACATGGGAAAAGACATTTTCAATGTTGGGGGTCATGAAGGTGAATAAGGCAGCGAAGAAATTGTTGCTACCTAATCATTAGGTGTCAATTAAACATGCATAGTATCGGCTGGGCGTGGTGCTGTAATCCCAGCACTTTTGGAGGCCGAGGCAAGTGGATTGTCTGAGCTCAGGAGTTCGAGACCAGCCTGGGCAACACGGCAAAAGCCGGTCTCTACAAAAAATGCAAAAATTAGTTGGGTGTGGTGGCACCGCCTGTGGTCCCAGCTACTCGGGAGGCTGAGGTGGCAGGATTGCTTGAGCCCCGAGGTTGAGGCTGCAGTGAGCTGAGATTGCACCACGGCACTCCAGTCTGAGTGAAAGAATGAGGGCCGGGCGCGGTGGCTCACGCCTGTAATCCCAGCACTTTGGGAGGCCGAGGCGGGCGGATCACGAGTTCAGGAGATTGACACCATACTGGCTAACGCGGTGAAACCCCGACTCTACTAAATATACAAAAAATTAGCCGGGCGTGGTGGCGGGTGCCTGTAGTCCCGGCTACTCGGGAGGCTGAGGCAGGAGAATGGCGTGAACCAGGGAGGCGGAGCTTGCAGTGAGCCAAGATCACGCCACTGGACTCCAGCCTGGGCGACAGAGCGAGACTCCGTCTCAGAAAAAAAAAAAAAAGAATGAGACCCCATCTCTAAAAAAAAAATAATAGAATAAAATAAACATGCGTAGTATCTATTAATGTAAGTTACTTGGCAATATGGGCAGTGAGTAAGAGGGTAAAATCTGGTTCTGTCACTTACCAGACTTTGAAGGAGTTACTTAATTTCTCTTTGCCTCAGTTTCCTCATCTTCAAAATGAGGACAGTAACAATAACTGCTCCTAGGTTTGTTGTGCAGATTAAACAAATTTATACACCGTAAGGCACTTCAAGAAGGGGTAGTCAGAGTGTTTGCTTCAGTTCCCAGGAGCTGGGAGACCTCAAATCCTGGCGGAGCCTCTAGCTCTGGATGCACAGACCTGACTAGCCTGGCCTGGCTGCAGTAGCTGGCCCTGAGTAGTGACCCGCTCGCCCGCTGCCCTCGGAAGCCTCGCTTGGCTGACAAACAGGAAGGTGGCAGGGCTGCCTGCGTGCCCTTGCCGCCCCCACAGCCCTGTGTCTGGCCCCAACCCTCATCTCTACTCGCGGCTGCGGTGAACTTGGATGGTGCTACTCTCACCGCAAACCACAGCCAGTCACAAATTGCCGTGTGGTGAGTAGCGAGCACATTTATAATTGATGAAATCAGGGGGTGAGAGCTCATCGCTGAGATGCTCAGTAAACAAAGCCCTGGTCCTTGGGTGGGGGAGGGGGTACTTGAGAGTAAACAAGGGGACAGGAATGTGGGGGGGCTCGACTCCCCTGGAGAGTACATGAAAGGTCTCACCCACCAGCTTTTGTTTTTATTATTAAACTTATTTTAAAGAGTTTCAATCCTATAGAAAAGTTGCAAGAATATATAGACTCACATAGATTCTTTTTTTTTAAGAGACCGGGGCTCAGTCTGTCTCCCTGGCTGGAGTGCAGTGCTGCAATCATAGCTCACTGCAGCCTCAAACTCCTGAGGTCCTCTGATCATCCCACTTCAGCCTCCCAAGAAGCTGGAACTACAGGCGTGCACCACCATGCCCACCTAATTTTTACTTTTTTTTTGGAGAGATGGGGTCTAACTATGTTGCCCAGGCTGCTCTCAAACTCCTGGCCTCAAGTGATCCTCCTGTCTCAGCTTCCCAAAATGTTGGGATTTACAGGTGTGAGTCACTGCACCTGGCCTAATAATTATATTCTTCAGTCTTTTCTTATTAGTCTATTCTTAGTCTCATTCTGTTGAACCATTTGTGAGTAAGCTGCAGAGATCATGACCTTCCCTGCTAAATACTTCAAGGACATTTTCTTACATACCTATAAGAATGACTAACAGCCGGGTGCGGTGGCTCATGCCTGTAATCCCAGCACTTTGGGAGGCTGAGGCGGGCAGATCACGAGGTCAAGAGATCGAGACCATCCTGGCCAACATGTTGAAACCGTCTCTACTAAAAGTACAAAAATAAGCTGGGTGTGGTGGCGCACATCTGTAGTCCCAGCTACTCAGGAAGCCGAAGCAGGGGAATCGCTTGAACCCAGGTGGCAGAGGTTGCAGTGAGCCGAGATCACACCATTGCACTCCAGCCTGGTGACAGAGCAAGACTCCGTCAAAAAAAAAAAAAGAATGACTAATATCAGAAAATGTAATAACACAACACTAATATAAAATCCATGTTCAAATCTCACCAATTATCCAATACTATCCTTTTTAGCAACTCTTTTTTCCCAATCTAGCCTGATTAGCCTTTCAATAGTCAAGGTCCCAGGTAATTGTCACCCTTGGTCCCCCACCCCACTGGGGGCTAGAATCCCACAGTCAGGTAGGAGTGATGAAGCTCAGGAGTGGTCAGGTCAGAAAACAAGGCCAAGCTTAGGATAACAGCTGGAGCCAGATGTAGAATCTGGCTAAGTAAGCTCTGGGAGCCCTGGAAGCTGTTTCCAGAAGGTCCCCAAGGGCTGGGAGCCCAGGTGAGCAGGGAGAGAGGCATGGAAGCTCTTACTGGGAGCCCAAGGGAGACAGGAGGCTCTCACACTTCTGTCACAGCAGCCAAACCCTGGGCATGGACAGGTGGGGACAGGAGAGATGTTAGGAAGATAGGGAGGAGATCATCAACATTTCAGGCACAGAAGCTGGCAGAAGAGAGACAGCTTTGTCATCTGTATTATGCTAATTGGTTAGTCTGTATATTTATTTAACAAATGTCTATTGCACCCTTACTGTATGCCAAGAACTATTTTAAGTGCTGGGGATACAGACCCAGTCCCAGCCTTAAGGTGTTTATGTTCTATTAGGAGATGGGATAGTTTGCATTGTTGTTGTGAAAACAGTCACCCCCCACCCCCTCCCGCTCCCCTTCACAACAGGTGTAAGAGAGTAAACTTGCCCACTCCACTGCTATTACACTTGGCCATGAGACTTATTTGGCCACTAGAATGTTAGCGGTGTGTCGTGATCACCCTTAACCCTGCTGTGAGGTTTGGCTTGGCTTTTAAGTTCTTGCCATTCTCCAAGAGAAGCATGTGCCCCAGGGAGCTGCTGGTCCAAGGAGAATGGAGAGAGACATGGAGTCCACCCAAACCCAAGCCACAGCCTGGAGCTGCCCTGCTCGGGCTGACACACAGACTCACAAATAAGAAAGATCAGCACTAGTTTGGAGCCTCTGAGTATCGGGGTGGTTTGTTACACAGCATCATTTCAGCAGTAGCTGACTAAGATGGGTGGAGACAGAATATAAACAAGCCAACTAAGACATGTGTGATGTCTTAGTGATAAGAACAGGAAGACAAAGAAAGCAGGAGAAGAGGAAAAGAGTGGTCAGTGCTGTTATAGATAGGGCAGCCAGGGGAAGCCCCCTGATAAGGGAGCAGAGATCTGAAGGAAGTGGGGGAAGGAGTTATCCAGGGCAGGAATTTCTCAAGGAGGAAACAGCAAGCGTGAAGCTCCCCAGGCAGGCACAAGCTGAGCCCAGGAGCAAACCTGTATGGCTGGAGCAGAAGGAGCCAGCGGGGGTAGGGTGGGGTGATAGGAGATGGTTCAGAGAGGAGGCTGGGGCCAGATCCAGTGGAAAGGACTTGGACATTTACTGGACTTGGACATCATCTCGTATAACTTGTTTCTAGCTGTCTGATGAAAGAGCGGACATGCAGAAAGGGCGCTGGCTGAGCTCCCTGGTTTGGGATTAGTACTGGCAGTGCCAGTGTCGGCCACATTCAAGCCAGTGTTCCAGGGGCCTTCTCTCAGTCTCATGCTTCTGCTTTTCCTTGAGATTCTCCCCTCTCTTGTTCCCTCCCTATCTTGGCTCTCTACCCACCGCCCCAACACCTCCAGCTCCCCCTCTGCTCCCGCTCTTGCTCCCCTGGACCTTCCTGGCTCTCGGCCTTCGACCCTCAGCCCTCAGCCCCTTTGGCTCTCAAGGTGGAGACCACTCCCACCTCTCCAGCCCTGTCCTGGAGCCCTGGGCATTCTGTCACTAGCTCTCTGCTTGGTCCTGTCCCTCAGGTGGCCTGTGGTCCTTTCACACTGGACACGCCTCAAACAGAGCCCATCGCCAGGGGAAGGGCTCTCAGGGACTATCTGAAACCTCGGGAACTTCGTAGACACCTCTACAAAGGGGAGCCAGTGGCTTTATTTTCCTAAGATACTGATTTCAACATGTCACTCCCCAGCCTCCTGTCTTGGATAGCAGCTCTTCTCTATGGAATGAAGGAACCCTCCTCGGCCCAACACTGAAGGTCTTCTACCGTCTGGTCTCAGCTCACCTTTGCACCGGCTCCCACCGCCAGCCAAGCTGGATGCCCTCCCACCCCATGCCTCAAGCACACCCTGCTTCTAGGTCCTTACTCACAGGGCCCTTTGCTCAGTGGGAGTTTGCTGAGGGCCCACTGTGTGTGGGCGCTTTCCAGGGTGCTCGGCACAGAGGGGCAGCTGGCAGACTTACATTTGTAGAGCACACTCGGGTGCCTCCGCTGCGCCTCCCTGCACCTCCCCTTCCTTCCTTTCCCTCAAGGCCGGTCACCTATGGCCTCCACGACCAATGTCTCCCTGCTCTTTGGTCATTGGGAAGGTAAGCATACCTTGCCTTGTGTCTGATTGCTCTTTTAAATGAAGATTTCCAGTTTTAACTATAGAAGTGACACATCCTCATTGTGAAAAATATGGAGAATGTGGAAAAGAAAGAAGCAAAAGAAGTTATATAACCTGGCTAAGAACATGGAGAAGCTTCTCTTAAAAGAGGTGTCCTCAGCTGCTCGCCTTCCACACGCCTTCCTCGCAGAGGAGGCAGCCTTGATTCCTGGGTGGGAAATGCCAAAAATGACGGAATCAAAGCCTTTTCTGGAAGCGGGCAGAGATTTCTAGGGGTGGGGAAGAGAGAATATAGAACTTAAGAGAATTGAGCTTTTGATGGAAAGTGGGGGTGGGGAACACGGAGGGGAGGCCCAGAGACCGAGAGGTCTAGGAGAACAGGTTAAAACCGAGGCCAGAGCCCTGGAAAAAGAGCCCAGAGGCCCCGGCTCTTTCCCTACTTACTGGCTGTATCTGTGTGACCTTGAGCTAGTCCGTTGGTCTCTCTGAGATGCAGTATTTTCCCGAGTGAACGGGCATTGCCACACTTCACCTCCTCACGGCGTTGTGGGGACCTTCAAAGCCATAAAGCCCTTTGTAAATGGTAACGCCTAACACAAATAGGAGAGCATGCTGCCCTCCCTGGGTAGGCCCCTCATCTGGGTCCTGGTTCCAGTCTGGTACTGAGCCTTTGGAGAACAAGGGTCACGTTTATTCCCATTTCTCTTCTGCATGCCCCAGTGCCCACTGAGCGCACTGGGAATACGAACACATTTATTATGCACTCTGCATATGACTAGAAGGAACTTTGGAGCTCAGATCCAGCCTTTACACAGATGGGGAAAATCAAGGCTCACACCACAAGATGAGCTTGGTGGTATCTTTACAACTCCAGGTAGTGACAAAACCAGGATGCAGATTCTGAGGAATGAGTGAGTAAGAGAATGAAGTCAAATGGGGCAACAGTCAGCATGAGCAAGGGCTGATCTATGGTGGGTCTTAGCCTTGGCTGTGCTCAGTGGCCCCGCAGCACCATCGTCTCTCCAAGGAGCACGGAGGCAGCCCCCTGTGTGGGGTATGGGCACAGACCCCAGGGCCCAGGCAGGCAGCGGATGTGCCGGTGGTCCTTGCCACGGGCCACCAGCTTTGCCACCCTGCTCCAGGGCCCTGGCCTCTCCCCAGGGTGCAGGACGCCACTCCCATGCACTCCGGCCCCGTTTCTTACCAGGCTGCTCTGGGATGGCAGCATCCCAGCATCGCTATAAATAGCATCTCTCCTGGGCCCCAGACGGCCAGTTGGCAAACACTATAATTTGCTGAAAAGTTTGGAATGTGTCTAAAAATGAAGAAGGCAAATGAGACCAGCCATGAGGGGAAGCAACCGGCATATCCATTTCAGAGAGGGGCTGAGCCTCTCTCCTGCTTCTTGCCAACTTCTTTACGAGGGCACTGCAGGCAAAGCTTCAGGGAGAAGGGACAAACCTGAGTTTAGGAAGGAAATATTGTCATTTCCAGCATCAGCTGTGGCGGCTACCTCTTGTATTGGCCTCACCCCTGACCTTCCTGTCCTAACCAAAGAACGAGAGGAACTGCCACTGCTTAACCCTTTATTGGGCTGTGCTAATGAAATTGAAGAGGACATGGCGAGCATGCAAGGACTGTGAGAGCCAGAAAGAAACCCCCAAAATAATTTCATTCAATAGTTTCATCCAAACTCTCCCAGTTTGCAAATGAAGAAGTGACTTGACAAAGGCCAGGCACCAAGTTGAAGCAGAACCAGATTTTGGCCAAGGTCCCTGGGCTCCCAGTTGGGTGCCGGGCATTGGATCCCAGGCCTGCTGTGAGGGCTGGCTCTCTTAGGGAAAGGGGAAGGGTCCCATGGCTCTCCCATCATGCTGAAAGTTGACACCTGACAAGTCACTGCAGCTTTCTCTTGTTCTGCTCTGATTCTCATTCTACTCCAGGGAGGCACAGCCACCATTATCCTGATTTTATGGCTGAACAGGCCGAGCTTCAGGGTAGAAACTCATCCACAAAGCCAGGGGAAGGCCTGAGTAGAATTCCCCACTCTGTCCCCAGACACGCTGGGCTGTTCCCACCTTCAGGTAGAACTCACTGCCTCAAAAGCCACCTTTTACTGTTCTTTGTCTTATCTTCTGGGATTGCGATTTTCCCTGTAGGAAAAATCATGGACAATGGCAATAGACTGGGTCTTAAGAATTCTGAGGGCCTGTCTTGGTGGTTCACACCTGTAATCTCAGCACTCTGGGAAGCCAAGGCGGGTGGATCACCTGAGGTCAGCAGTTTGAGACCAGCCTGGCCAACATGGTGAAACCCCGTCTCTATTCAAAATATAAAAATTAGCCTTGCGTGGTGGTGGGAGCCTGTAGTCCCAGCTATCAGGGATGCTGAGGCAGGAGAATCGCTTGAACCCGGGAGGTGGAGGTTGCAGTGAGCCGAGATTGTGCCACTGCACTCCAGCCTGGGCAACAGAGTGAAACTCCGTCTCAAAAAAAATTCTGAGGTAGAGCCCCAGATCCAGCAGTCTCACTGTATGATCTTGGGCAAGTCACTTCCCTTCACTAAGCCTGAATTTATCCTTATGTAAAACTATAATAAAAATAAAAGCTTCCTTTGGAAGGCCAAAGCGGGCAGATCACAAGGTCAGGAGTTCGAGACCACCCTGGCCAACATGGTGAAACCCCGTCTCTACTAAAAATACAAAAACTAGCTGGCCATGGTGACAGGCACCTGTAATCCCAGCTACTCAGAAGGCTGAGGCAGGAGAATCGTTTGAATCCGGGAGGTGAAGGTTGCAGTGAGCTGAAGTCGCACCATTGCACTCCAGCCTGGGCAAGAGAGTGAGACTATGTCTCAAAAATAAATAAAAATAAATAATAAAATAAATAAATGAATAAATAAATAAATAAAAGCTTCCATTCACAAAGCACATGGTCACGGGCTTTATGTGCATTTGTTCTCTTTGTCTTCATAACAATCAGACGGGCAAGATATATTCCTATCCTATTTTACAGATGAAGAAATTGAGGCAGGGGGTTAAGTGACTTGTCCAAGATCATATCATATTTTTACAAGTTGGAAACTCACTGCACCAGATGCTCTCAGGTCCTTTACAGCCTTAATAATTCTGCCTTTTGTGGTTCCAAACACAATAGAAACTAGCAATGGCTCGCTTGGTAGCTCTCAGCTCTTGCCAGCTGAGAGGCTTCATTTGGGGGCAAGAGAAGACAGGGAATAGGGAGAGTTCACATCTGTGAAAAGTCTGTGCAGAGGAGGAGCCAGGATGCCCTGTCTTGGCCCGTCAGCCAAGGCCATCTCTCGCTCTGCAGAAGGCACCTGCCGCCCTGTGGGGCCGCTTAGTAAGAACTGTGGCTGAAAAGCGACATCGCGTGTCCAGTTGTAGAACTGCACTGTCGGAGAACTCCAGGACAATGAGGAGTGGAGGGAAATATTCTGTTGTTATGGACTTGAAGGCTCTTTTAAATTATTTGTAAAGTTTTAAAAACACACAGGTGCCAGAGCCTCAGACCTAGAGAACCAGCGTCTCAAGCAGTAGGACAGAGATCTGTTTTTTTAAGACTTGGGCGATTCTGTGGCAGCCTAGCTGAGAACCACAAGTATAGATAGCTTTTAAGGGGGTGCTGGCGTGCTGGTCAGAACTTCTCAGCTGCAACACCTCCACCTGGTGTTGCACTTCTGTCTGGGATACCAGAATGTTCTAGGCAGCTGACAGAAACAAATCCATTAGACATTATTTATAAAGGAAAATCTAGCTGCACCGTACATTTGATTTGTGCTTTGTTAAGAAATGAAATGGCCGGGTGCAGTGGCTCACGCCTGTGATCCTAACACTCTGGGAAATGAAGGCAGAAGGATTGCTTAAACCCAGGAGTTTGAGACCAGCCTGAACAACATCGGGAGACCCTGTCTCCACACACAAAAATAAATAAATAAATAAATAAATAGCCGGGCACGGTGGCGTGCCAGCTACTGGGGAGGCTGAGGTGGGAGGATTGCTTGAGCCCAGGAGGTCGAGGCTGCAGTGAGCCATAATTGCGCCACTGCACTCCAGCCTGGGTGACAGAGTGAGACCCTGTTTCTTAAAAAAAAGAAAGAAAAGAAAAATAAATAAAATGGCAGCTGGTAAAAAAAAAAATGAGTATAGAAATAGATTCAGTTATCTTAGAGAAATGTCAGTGAAATTCAGTCCATGTGTAGAGGATACAGAAGTCTTTTTTTTTTTTTTTTCTTTAATGAAGTGGCTCTCAACTGGGAGCAATGTCTGGAGACATTTTACGGCTGTCACAACTGGAGGGTGCTACTGGCTTCTAGAGGGCAGGGGCAAGGGATGCGGCGGAGCATCCTGTAATCTACAGGACAGCCTCCCACAACAAAGAATTACCCGGCCCCAAATGTCTATAGTGCTGAGGCCCCAAGGCCCTGATTCCGTGAGCACAAAGGACTCCCATTTTTCAGGTCCCCTGAGGGTGAGGACTCTGCCCTCTTCGTCCTCTCTCCCGGGACCTAGCAAGAGGCAGGTGCTCAGTACACACTGCATGACAGAAGTTCAGTGAGGGGCATTTTGAGAAAAATTATCTAATGTGGACACATTTGCAAACCTCCCTAATATGCACAGTCCTGGGTGCATTTCTACATGGCATAGACTGTCTGAAGCTAAAAAATCTCATTTGTCGGCTGGACACTACCCAAGTACACCAAACACAACCTGGGAGTCAGGGGAGAGAGGGGTGGTGAGGAGGATTCAGACCCCGTAGAAACGGGTTAAACCTCAGCTCCTTCAAGCTGTGTGTCCTTGGGCAAGTTGCATAACTTCTCTGGGCCTTAGTTTCTTCCTCTGTAAAATGAGGCTAACACACCTTCTCACAGGCTGTTGTGAAGGTTAAATGGCATTGTGCACAAAAAATGATGAGCATGGCCCTGTATGTGCTGATTAAATGTTAGCTATGTGGGCCAGGCGCGGTGGCTCATACCTGTAATCCCAGCACTTTGGGAAGCCAAGGCAGGTGGATCACAAGGTCAGGAGTTCAAGATCAGCCTGGCCAACATGGTGAAACCCCCATCTCTACTAAAAATACAATTAGCCAGGCGTGGTGGCAGGTGCCTGTAATCCCAGCTACTCAGGAGGCTGAGGCAGGAGAATCTCTTGAACCCGGGAGGCAGAGGCTGCAGTGAACCATGATCGCACCACTGCACTCCAGCCTAGGCGACAGAGCAAGACCCCGTCTCAAAAAAAAAAAAAATGTTAGCTGTGATTGGCGCCCTCATGACTGAGGTCTAGATTGGTTGGGTGTGGCTGCTGTGCTGCCAGAAACAAGCTATCACTCACATTGTATCTGAACAAGAGTAATGATGGTGCATAATGAATACATTGGGAAGAGGCAGAAGGCCTTGGACTCACTAACTCAAAACCTCCGTGGGAGGGGCCTGGGAATATGCATCTGTAATAAACTCCTGGGCTTTTATTTTTTTGAGATGGAGTTTCTCTCTTGTTGCCCAGGCTGGAGTGCGATGGCACAATCTCAGCTCACTGCAACCTCCGCCTTTGGGGTTCAAGCAATTCTCCTCCTCAGCCTCCCAAGTAGCTGGGATTACAGGCACCTGCCACCACGCCCGGCTAATTGTTTGTATTTTTGGTAGAGACAGGGTTTCACCATGTTGACCAGGCTGGTCTCGAACTCCTGACCTCAGGTGATCCGCCCACCTCGGCCTCCCAAAGTGCTAGGATTACAGGCCCAGGTGATTCCTACAGTTGGGCAAATTTGGAAAATCTGGCTTTAGTACAAAGACTTTGGAGTTAAGCTGCCAGGCTCTGCTACTTACTAACTGGGTGATCTTAGGCAAGCTACTTAACCTCTCTGTGCCTCGATTTCCCCACCTGTTAAGCCCTTGCCCAGCACTACTGCTGGCATCCAGTAGATTCAAGAAATGGCAGCTCCTCCCGCCTCTTTCTCAAGTTTAATCGTGTATGATATTCACCTTCATCCTCCACACAAGGCCTGCCTTCTGCTCCTGTCATTTCTCTCTGACTCATCCTTTCTCTAAGTCCCCACTGGTCCTCAGTGGGTCTATTTGGCGCCCCCTGGCCTCCTCATGGGCTTCTCTAATTCTTGTCCCCACCATCTCATTGAGTCTGTCAAGCAGAAGCAACAACAGAACGTGTGCTGTGGTTTGTAGTTTTCAACGCATATTTCGCATATTTTACCTCATTGACTCTTCCCGATCATCCTGAAGCATCGCCATCAGGATCTCTGCAAAATGGGTGAGCTGAGTCTGAGGCTTAGGGTGACTGACTGTCCTGAGCCCCAGAGCGAGTAAACAGGAGCATCTCTGCCTCCCGGCCCTGTGCATTTTCTCCGGTGACCTGAGGCCTCTCAGTTCCTCCCACTGCCCCTAGTCTGATTCGCATCCTGACCTTCTGCTGCTCAGGAAGCAGCTCTGGCTCCCCAGCGATCAGATCCAAGTGCCTACACCTGGTTTCAAGGCCCATCACAGGCCACAGCTTGGAATCATTCTCCCCCTCCTGGATTTCCTGCATTTCCCAGACTTTCCATCAACCCAGCTGGGCTCTTCTCTGCCTCTCATCCTCCCTGCCTCCCTGCTTGGATGCAAGCTGTCTCCCTGCAGAGCACCCCTTAGATAGAGTGGATAGCACAGGGAGGAATGGAGGCATGCCATGCCTGGGGTCCCTCCAAACCCCCATGCCTGGCCTCACTCCCTCAGCCCCTGCCAGGCCTCCTTCTCCAGGAAGCCTCCCTGCCCTTCAGTGAGTATCCAGTGCTCAGCCAGGCGGTCACAGCCTCTTGCTGCTCCTCTCCTGCCCTGCCCCCACCCCTCACACACACACTGGCCTTTGGTCCCTTTCTGCCCAGCAACTCAATCTTTTGGTGTTATTTGTATTTGTATCACCCTATCTGTCAAAAGGGGTGGGGTGGGGTGGGGGAGAGGGCTGCCACCCCCCATGTGGAACCCACCGTGAGACCATGAACAGAATGGGGGTGACTGACAGGGCCCCTCTGCCACCTTGGCTGCTGGGGGCAGTGGTAGAAATCACCACTGGCTATTGTGACCTCCAAAGGCACTTGTCACTACACAGTGACACAAAGGTTGGTTTCCGGCTCCTCCCCATGGCCAGCATATCCCTGGGCTCCAAGACAGGTCCGCATCATACTGCCAGTGGATCCTCGGGGTTAGGCACCCAGGCATGGATGGGATGCAGGCAGGTCTGGGACTGGTGGCTGGCTCTATTGTGCTCTGATGCTGCAGGAACAGACCAGATGTCATCCAGGGGCCCGGAATTTGGGGGGCGTCGCTGGGTGTGGCAGCATCAGAAGCCTCAGATCCGCATCTCCATCTGCCACAGGTGAGCTCTATACCTCTGAGCCAGTGGCCTGTGGGACTGAAATAATCAGAGCTACTTTGGGGTCAGAAGGTACAACAGGGGTGAAGGATTGGGGTGGGGGAGGGGTTGGGGGTCCTGGAGGGCTGGTGTTGTGTTTCTGCCTTCACTCCTGACATCCTCCTGCAGTACAGGGCGAATATTTTTACCCACATCTTGCAGGTGAGAAAACAGAGGCCTGAGAGGCTGTGCTCGGAGTTCACACAAGATTCTTAGTCCTGGCACCACAAGAGTCACATGCCAAGTCCCAGGCTGCATCCAAACCAATTGAATCAACTGGGGATTCAATTGATTCCCCTCTGGGGAGCGGGACCCAGCAACAGTATTTTGATGGTCCCCATGTGATTGTGGTAGTGCGGCCAGTGGGAAGAAGGCAGACTAATGGCTCAGATGGCACTTTGCAAACTTTCAAGTTGTGCAAGATTCCCCTTGTGTCTTCGTGTAGCTCCTAGTCCACCCTGAGCCTCCGTGCTCATCTGTAAAATGGGGATAATACGGTTCCTTGAGTTGATGAGTTGAAGTGCTTTCTTAATTAACATTGCAACTTGACCACCCGGCACTCTTGGTTCCCTTTTCCCTGTGTGGAGGGTTTGTTTCTGTTTTGCCATAGCCCTTACCACGTGTGAACATATATTTTACCTATTCAGGATTTTAATTCATCAGTGCTTGACACTCCCCTACCTCCGCTAGAACACCATATGCATGAAGGCCAAGATCTTCGTCATTGCTTCACTTTTATTCTTTCCTGTATCCCAAGCACCAAGCAACACAGTATTTAGCACATAGTAAAGTGCTTAACAAATAGCTGTTGAATGAATGAATGTGCCTGGAGCCATCTCATACGTGTTACAGGCATCACTGCTGCTGCTGCTGGGCTTGTGGTCTGGTCTGCAGCCTTCTCGCCTGAACCGCTCACCTCCCAGGCTGCTTGCAAACTGAATAAAGCCCTCCCAAAGTCAAGCTGATCGCTCCTTTCGCTGAGAAACATGCCTCTGTCCCTGCTTCTTGGGGTCTCCCCAGCCCACCATCTCCCCTTGGACACAGAGTGCCAGAGCACTAGCAGGGAGAAGTGGCAAAGTTTCAAGATTTCATTTGTAATTCTTTTCAGATGAAATGTCAGAAATATTAGAAAGGCAGAGTCATAAATCTGATCCTAATATAGCATAGAGCTTATTAATGAAGAATAAATCACCGAGGGAAACCTCCCTGGGGTGCTTCTCCAGGGCCTGTGGGGAAGATGGCATATTTATGTGCAAGCATAGCGGGTCTTTTACCTTCTCAGATATATGGCCAAGGCAGATTTGTCAGGGCAGTAGCCTTAACATCAGCCAATTATATTTTTTTCTAGTAAAAATTAATCTATTCTATAGAAATCTCCTAAGCATTTATTGGATTAGGATCACATCCAAATGTAGAAAATTAAACACACACATAGTGCACACCACGGCGGGACTCTGAGAGGCCCTGAAATGGAATGACAACCCCCCCCCCACCTCTGCTCCCTGCCAAGATATTCTCCCATCTGAAAAACTCAGAGTGAAGGAGCCAGAGGGGACAGCCTCATTGCACAGGTGGAGAAACCAAGGCCCAGAGAGGGGACAGGCCTTGCCCAGGGTAACCCAGATTGCTAAGGCTGACATGAGACAAGAACCCCAGGTCCGGGCTGGGTGTGGTGGCACACACCTGTAATCCCAGCACTTTGGGAGGCTAAGACGGGAGGATTGCTTGAGCCCAGGAGTTTGAGTCCAGCCTGGGCAGCATTACAAGACCTCCATGTGTACAAAATATTAAAATAATACAAAAATCATCTGGGCATGGTGGTGCACACCTGTAGTCCCAGCTACTCAGGAAGCTGAGGTGGGAGGATCACTTGAGCCCAGGAGGTTGAGGCTGCTGCAGTGAGTCTCAATCACACCACTGCACTCCAGCCTAGATGACAGAGACCCTGTCTCAAAAAAATTTTAAAAAGAACCCAGCTCCTTCTTCCCACCTCAAAAGATGTCCACATCCCAATCCCCTAACTGTCCCAATGTGAATATGCTACCTTATGTGGCAAAGGGAACCTTCCAGGTGTGATTAAATTAAGGATATGAGGATGGAGGGATTTATCCTGGACTATCCAGATGGGTCCAATATAATCAAAAGCATTCTTATAAAGGACAGAGGGAGGCAGGAGAGGCAGAGGAGATGTGATGGCAGAAGCAGAGGCTACAATGACACGGGGCCATGAGCCAAGGAGTGTGGCAGCCTCTAGAGGCTGGAAGAGGCAAAGACCAGATTCTCCCTGGAGCCTGTAGAAGCACTGCAGCCTGCGGGCACCCCGCTTTTCAAACTTCTTCCCTCCACAACTGTCATAGTCTGTCTGTGTTCTCTGAAGCCACTTGGTCTGTGGCAGTTTGTTACAGCAGAGCTAGGAAACTCACATAGTGTTAGAAGGAGAAGCATTGTCAGGGAAACTGCACCTGGCAGTGTGGGCTTCCCTCTGTATGCAGTGCTAGGGAGGGACCCCTACCCTGAGGGCATGATCACCCCAGAGTCATGCGGCTCCTCCTCTCCAGAGGCCACAAAGCCACCACCCCCTGCCTGCTCTTCCCTCGTTCATGATGTTCTCACCCTCATATGCTGGGCTGCAGTGGGGTCTTCCACTGTTTTCTTAGTCCCCCAGACTCCTGCAGCTTTTCTGCAGCCTGACCCCCTTCCAGATGGTTTTCCCTAGTACCTCACCTTTCCCCATCCCTCCTCTCAAAGACGCTAAGGAAAGAGCGACCTGCGCCCAGGGCTTTTTCCTGCAGCCCCTCCCTGGTTCTCAGACACTGTCTTCGGTCACCTCTCACGGCCTCGGGAGCCTCAGAACACCAGCCTCCCCTTCCCATCTTCGCTCTGGGGGCCTGCTCCAGTCTGGTGATTCCTCTCTCCATCTCTCAGCATTTGGGGACAGTTATGTCACTCAGAGAGCTCCCAGGGAAGAACCTGAAGAACAGACCCAGATAGAGGGAAGAGAGGGCGGTGGAAGCTTATGGAAAAAGGGGCAGGTAGCCAGTGGCTGTGGTGCAAATGTTCTCGAGTGTGGCCCCCGGCCTGCCTAGCCTGGCTGATGCTTATTAAAAGTGCATATTCGGCCAGGCACAATGGCTCATGCCTGTAATCCTAACACTTTGGGAGGCCGAGGTGAGCGGATCACTTGAGGTCAGGAGTTTGTGATCAGCCTGACCAACATGGTGAAACCCCATCTCTACTAAAAATGCAAAAATTAGCCGGATGTCGTGGCAGATACCTGTAATCCTAGCTGCTTGGGAGGCTGAGGCAGGAGAATCACTTGAACTCAGAAGGCAGAAGTTGCAGTGAGCTGAGATCACACCACTGCACTCCAGCCTGGGCAACAGAGTGAGACCCTGTCTGAAAAAAAGAAAATGTATATTCTGGCTGGTGACAATGGCACCTACCTGTAATCCCAGCACTTTGGGAGGCTGACGCAGGAGGATCCCTTGATCCCAGGAATTTTAGTCCGGCCTGGGCAACATGTTGAAACCCTGTCTCTACAAAAAGCACAAAAATTATCTGGGTGTGGTAGCACACACCTGTGGTCCCAGCTACTCAAGAGGCTGAGGTGAGAGGATGGCTTGAGTCCAGGAGGTTGAGGCTGCAGTGAGCTGTAATCAGGCCACTGCACTCCAGCCTGGGCAACCAAGCAAGATCCTGTCTCAAAAAAAAAAAAAAAAAAAAGGCCAGGTGCGGTGGCTCACGCCTGTAATCCCAGCACTTTGGGAGGCTGAGGCGGGCGGATCACAAGGTCAGGAGATCAAGACCATCCTGGCTAACACGGTGAAACCCCGTCTCTATTAAAAACACAAAAAATTAGCCGGGCATGGTGGCGAGCGCCTGTAGTCGCAGCTACTTGGGAGGCTGAGGCAGGAGAATGGCGTGAACCCGGGAGGCAGAGCTTGCAGTGAGCTGAGATCGCGCCACTGCACTCCAGCCTGGGCAACAAAGCAAGACTCTGTCTCAAAAAAAAAAGGTCGGGCTCGGTGGCTCATGCCTGTAATCCTAGCACTTTGGGAGGCCAAAGCAGGCGGATCACCTGAGGTCAGGAGTTCAAGACCAGCCTGACCAACATGAAGAAACCCCATCTCTACTAAAAATATAAAATTAGCCTGGCGTGGTGGTGCATGCCTGTAATCCCAGCTACTCAGGAGGCTGAGGCAGAAGAATCACTTGGACCTGGGAGGGGGAGGTTGTGGTGAGCCAAGATCGTACTCCAGCCTGGGCAACAAGAGCAAAACTCCGTCTCAAAAAAAAAAAAAGTGCATATTCTAGTTGGGCATAGTGGCTCATGGCTGTAATCCCAAAAATTTGGGAGGCCAAGGTGGGAGGATCTCTTGAGACCTGAAGTTAAAGATCAGCCTGGGCAACATCACAAGACCCCAACTCCAGAAAAAATTTAAAAATTAGCCAGACATAGTGGTGTGCACCTGTATTCCCAGCTACTTAGGAGGCTGAGATAGGAGGATTGCTTGAACCCAGAAGTTTGAGACTGCAGTAAGCTATGATTGCACCACTGCACTCCAGCCTGGACAACGAGACCCTGTCTTTAGAAAAAAAAAAAAAAAAAAAAGGCACGTATTCCTGGACACCCCTCTCACCGATAAACACGTCCTTGCCAGAGCAGAATCTCTGAGAGTGGGCCCAGGAGTCTTCAGTCTACCACGCTCCTGGGATGTGTCTTACACAAAAATCAGGAAGTAGGCCGAGCACAGTGGCTCATGCTTGTAATCCCAGCACTTTCGGAGGCCAAGGCAGGCAGATCACCTGAGGTCAGGAGTTCGAGACCAGCCTGGCCAACATGGTGAAACCCTGTCTCTATTAAAAACACAAAAAATTAGCCAGGCATGGTAGCGGGCGCCTGTAGTCCCAGCTACTCGAGAGGCTGAGGCAGGAGAATTGCTTGAACCCAGGAGGCAGAGACTGCAGTGAGCCAAGATCGTGCCACTGTACTCCAGCCTAGACAACAGAGTAAAACTCCGTCTCAAAAAAAAAAAAAAAAAAAAAAATCAGGAAGTAGAAAGAGCATGGGCTTTGAAGTCAGGGAGCTCTGGGCCGAACTCCTAGCTTTCCCCTCCTCTTAGTTGTGGGAATGCTCTTTATCTTCTCCAAGCCTGTGTTCTCTTCCATAAAGCTGGGGGCTCTGATCTGCATGTGGCAGGAATTATGAGGATTCACATAAACAGGGAAAGCACAGAGGCAGATGCTGCGGACACCCTCCCGCATCTTCTGGGGGTCGCCTCATCCCGGAGCCCAACGGACCTAACTTCTGACAGCCTGAGGGCCCCTGGGAGTGCTGAAGAACGAGTGTCCCACCCACTCCATCCAGCAGCCTTAACCAAGGACGGGATGGAGTTGGTGTATAAGTACCCGCTCCCTCATCCTTCCGGTGGGATAACTCTGAGGTGTAGGTTCCACGCTGGCTCCCGAGTTTCCCAGTAAAATTAAGCTCCCGTCACCCGCCGGGGTGCCTTTTCTGACAACACGCCCCGTAAGCTGCCTTCCTTCCCTGGGTCACCTCCCTACCCTCCTACTGGAGCTTCCTGTGAGCATCCCTCAAACAAACAACTTGCCCTCAAGTACTTGTCTCAGGTCAGCTCCTGCGGGACCCCAGGCTAACATAAGCCTGGCAGCCTGGAAATGAGCCTTTTTTTTTTGAGACAGTGTCTTGCTCTGTCGCCTATGCTGGAGTGCGGTGGCACAATCACAGCTCACTGTAGCCTCAACCTCCCGAGCTCAAGCCATCTTCCCACCTCAACCTCCAGAGTACCACCATTCCTGGGTAATTGTTCCATATTTTTTGTAGAGACGGGGATTTTGCCATGTTGCCCAGGCTGGTCTCAAACTCCTGGGCTCAAGGGATCCACCTGCCTCGGCCTCTCAAAGTGCGGGAATTACAGGTGGGAGCCACCATGCCTAGCCGTGAGTTCTTTTTCCTCTCCTTGTCTTTGGCTGTCAGTGTGGAGACCAGGTTAGCGCAGACCAAGCAAAGCCACCACAGGGCCTGGGTAGTGCTGTGGCTTGCAGGGGTATGTACGTAGACACTGATGTCCAGGACCCAGCAAGGACAGTGTCCCCTGACTGTAAGGACGCCATTGAAGTCCCAGGAAAGGCAGCTCACCCTTCCCTTCGCCAGATCCCCAGTATCTGCTAGTCGGGGAGCAGAGCTATAGTCCCATCCACAAGAATCCCCTAATCCCACATCCCTCAGTCTGAAATTGGCCCTAACCACAACTTTCCCTATCTTCATCTTTCTTTCCTAGTTCCTCAGACACAAAGCAAACAGCCGCTTCCCCGCTCCTCAGAGACACCTTGCCTCTAAATCTTGAAACTGCCAAGCCCCAGCTGGCTAGGCCGCTGGCCACATGAATTCTAGCCCCCAGGGGCATTGAAGTCACCTCCCAGAGAAATCCCTATGATTTCATCTTCTATTTAATCTTTATTTCTCCTCATACTTTTTAGAACTTCAAATAATTTCTCGTTTGTAGTAACTAGGAAGCCATAAATCGCCCCTTTATGTCTAAGGAAAATCAATTGTTATTTGACATTTTACCTTAATATTCCCGACTTCCTTCAACTGTAATAAAGCTTCCATCTGCCTTTTATTTTACAGGCAATTAGTAAGTCACCTTTTTAAAATTTCTCCACATTTTCTATCAAATGAATGCTAGGATTGAAAGGGGAGAGCTGTTTTATGGGATTGAACTCACCGAGTAGAAGGGATTTATCTGTAGCCTTCGAGGTACCAACACTCATTAATGGGTTTTATTGATTCGGAGGCTTTTTAACCCTTAGCAATAATACAGGTGTCACCTGCCCAAGGCAGTTGGGAGGGGGCAGGGATGCTGGGAGGGGCTGTGGGGGAGTCCACACATTTCTGAGCCCTGGGCCCAAGCTAGAAAGGGAGAGAAATGAGATCTAACCCTTTGAAGTGTGATCATGCTCAGTGCAACCACACCCTCAGAGGTAAATTACAGCCCAGACACCCTCTTTTTCCTGGAGACAAAGTTGGAGTTTTTTGGGTTTTTTCTTCAAATTACCCAGGGGAATGCAACGCTTTTGCACCCCTATCATGGGATCAAAAGAAAGAGGCCCATTGTTGGGGTTCAAGGCCCTGGGCTTGGTCTGACTCTTTTAGCCCTGGGGTTGTAGGCAGGCCAGAGAAGGAACCTCTGAGACTCAGTTTCCTAAGATGTGAAGTGGAGAGAAGAATCTCCTCCTTGGCCACCTCGCAGGGCTGCTGGTGTTCGTCCCCAGACCACGTCTGTGAGAAACGCTTAGAAGACCACGCAGGGCGTAAGAAACTACATAAGGAACCAACAAGAATCCTGGTCACAAATGGAAACCTCAGTCCACAAACTCCAGAATGAAACCTTCCTTGCTTTTCTAGAACTCATCTTATCGGTTCTGTACCCCCATTGCCTGGGCTGGTGGAACTTTGGTGCCAGTCTTTCCCTAGCAGTTTCTCCAAAACCCCCTGCAGCCTTTCCCACCATTCCCCTTCCTTGAAGGCTGCCATTTGACACTCAGAGCCCAGGAAGGCTTTCTTGGTCCAGACAGCAGGACTGGAAGCCTTAGAGCTGTCGGCAAGAGATGTGAGTCCTGTAGCTGAGGACAGTCCAGGGAGAGTATGAATAAGACGGCAAAAGTAAGTCTAGAAGACATTAATGGTAGACTTTGGGTGGCAGGTGTATGGGTGTTCACTGTAAAATCCTTGCAACATTGCTATACACTTGAAATTTTTCATTAAAATATTGGAAGGGAAAAAAAAGGCTTAGTCTGGGGCAAATCCCCCAAGGTAGGGTACCCACCTGTGATGGGAGAAGGGAACCAGTGTGAGCAGAGGAAGAAGGCAAGAGGCCCTCTGAATCTAGACGAATTTGTTTTTGTGGGACCTGCTACGTTATTTGTGGGCCCAGTGCAAAATGAAAATTCGGGGCCCTTCCTTCATAAATTAAGAATATCAGCCAGGCACAGTGGTTCATGCCTGTAATCCCAGCACTTTGGAGGGCCGAGGTGGGTGGATCACCTGCGGTCAGGAGTTCGAGACCAGCCTGGCCAACATGGTGAAACCCCGTCTCTACAAAAATTACAAAAATTAGCTGAGTGTGGTGGTACATGCCTGCAATCCCAGCTACTCAAGAAGCTGAAGCAGGAGAATCGCTTGAACCCAGGAGGCAGAGGTTGCAGTGAGCCGAGATCGCGCCATTGTACTTTATCTTGGGTGACAAGAGTGAAACTCCATTTCCAAAAAAAAAAAACAAAAAAATAGATATCAAAATGGGGACAGCAGAGCATTAAACCACATGCCCTTCTTATCTTAGAGCCCTGGGTCCTGCACAGGTCGCCCGGCCATGAAGCCAGCCCTGTCTGCTTGGGTTGAGAGGTCTATTTTGACCAACCCCTTCTGACCCATCTCTCCATTTCTAATCTTACAAGAACAATACACTGAACTTAGCATTTGATGCAAGTGAACAATAAGTGAGTAGGTTGGGACCTTTTCTTTTTTTCTTTCTTTCTTTCTTTTTTTTTTTTTTTTTTTTTTTTGAGATGGAGTCTCACTCTGTTGCCCAGGCTGGAGTGCAGTGGCATGATCTCGGCTCATTGAAACCTCTGCCTCCCGGGTTCAAGTGATCCTCCTGCCTTAGCCTCCTGAGTAGCTAGGACTACAAGCACGTACCACTATGCCGGCTGGTGTCTTTTGTATTTTTAGTAGAGATGGGGTTTCACCATGTTGGCCAGGCTGGTCTTAACTCTTGACCTCGTAATCTGCCCACCTCAGCCTCCCAAAGTGCTGGGATTACAGGCGTGAGCCACCACGCCCAGCCAACCTTTTCTAATAATAATAAGATTTACTGCCCACATGGCCTTCACCGTATGCCAGACGCTGACTCAGCACCCCGTGGACATTAACTCATTCAAGCCTCCCAGCAACCCTCTGAGACAGGACTATCATTACTCCCATTTCACAGATGAAAACTCAGAGGCACAGAGAGAATAGGTCACTTGCCTAAGCTCTCAGAGCTGGTAAGTGGTAGAGACGAGCTTTGCTCCCAGGTAGCTGGGCTCCAGAATCATGCTTTTAACCACTCCACTCTGCCGCCTCTCCAAAAAGATAGTCAGGACAAGCCTGACAGAGATGGCCTCCTGGATGGAATTTTTGCTAGTCCCAGGAGGGCAACCTTCTTGGCATGGCTATAGCGCTCAGTGCTGCTCAACTACAAGGTCACCACACACCATCTTGAACTGCGTCACAGGTGTCTCATTACTAGTCAGAAAGAAGCAAAGTCTGTGAATAATTAAACTTTTTAAAAAATGAAATCAGATTCAAGCAGTGTCCTCTCACATATTTGTATCTTAACTGGCTTTTCAGACTGCAGGAACAGCCAGCACCAGAGATATCTCCTGCAAGGCCTCCTAGGTGGGTTCTTGGAAGAAAGGAATGCCAATGAATATCACTGCAAGGTGAGGCAGGACAGGAGACGCAAGAACTGCACCGCTAACCTTATTAATAGGGATTGAAGAGTGCTGAATTTATAAAAGCAATGCTTTTGGTTTCATGGGCTCCCGCTCTCTTTACAACTGCCCCAGGACACCACGGACACCTGGTGGCCACCAGTGGAATTGCAGGCTTAGTGTCCAGAAGGGTCTTTCTCCCACTTGGTAGAGAGGAGAGAAGCTGCGTCCTCAACTCCAAGAATCCCATATTCCCCAATCCACATCCTTGAGTCTGAAAATGCCCCTAACCACTACTTTCCCTACCACGTCTCCCTTTCCGAGTTCCTCAAACGCAAAGCAAACAGCCATCTCCTGCACCTGTGTGCAGTCGTAGCGGTACGCAGGAGATCCAATGTGCCTGAGTGAGTCTGGAACACCCCCTGAGAACATAGCCCTTGAGGATGGGTAGGAAATGGCCACGGAGACAATAGGGGAAGGGCATCCTCAGAAAGAGGGGACAGATTTGGGGGCACGCCTTGTAAGAAAGAGCTCCAGGATGCACCCGCGATTATTGTTTCATTTTACCCCAGGGAGATAGTATTGCTCACGTTTTAAGGTGTGGAAGTAAAGATTCAGGAAAATGAGCTTACCTGCCCAAAGTGATCTGACAGGTAAGTGGCAGGGCCGTCTTGTCTGATGTGAATTGAGGAGGATTTGAGCTGGTAGAGTTCGGGAGTAATTCTAGATCACCTGGGGAAAACAATAAACATACAGGGCAGCTTTCAAGTGCTCGCACTACACTTGGCACTGAAGCCTGCCCAGTCTTTGGGGCACAGCCAGGAGGATGAGGGCCCTTCCTACCAAGGTGGCTGCCACCGACTGGCTGGGCTGCACTGCATGCAGGGCAGAGGGCCGGAAAGATGAGATTTACGATGGCCATGGCCTTCACGACTTAATGGTCAGGAGTTGAGCTATTTCATCTTATCAGACAGTTTTGCCTAGCAATAGCCACAGACCTTCATTCCAGGATGGCTTTTAGTCATGAGGGGGTGACCTGCAGGTCTCCTAAATCATGTTAATTCCCAGGGCAGCGGGCTGTGCTTTCTTTTCTCCACAGTGTCTTTCACCATTCGCCAGCCATTTGCTTCTCTGAAGGAAAGTCTCTCCGGGGCCAGCAATGTTGAGGAATGAAGGGTGTGGGGGAGCAGAAAGGCCACTCTGGTGTGGCCTGACTTGGGACCATCTGTCCACTCAGATAAAGCTCAGCAAACGGTCAAGGAGCTGAGAATCGGCTCAGTCCCTCCCTCTCCCTCTCGCTCTCTTCTTCCCTCTATCCCCTCCCCACTCTCTCAGCCCCTCACCTAGCTAGCTGCCCCTCCCTTACCTCGCAGGACCCCCCTGGGGTGGGACTGCTTGCTGAGCAGTTCTGATGAAGGCAGGACCCTTTCCTCTCTGTGGACTCAGTCCTTGAATAAGACCCTCCAGAGGACCAGTGTGTGAGGGGGTGTTGCCAGCCTCTGTTTCTCCTGAGCCCTCCTCCCAAGTGCAAGTGTGAGAACTCCTCTCCACACCTTCCTGCGTGTCCAGGGGCTTCCTTTAGGGCTCTAGGAGTCCCAAGACATCATGGGTAGGCAGCAGATGGAGAAAGAGCGGACTGTTCCATCCAGGCCAGGCACGGTGACTCACATCTGTAATCCCAGCACTTTGGGAGGCCGAGGCAGCAGATCACTTGAGGCCAGAAGTTGGAGACCAGCCTGATGGGGTAGAAACTCCGTCTCTACTAAAAATACAAAAATTAGCCAGGTGTGGTGGCTCACGCCTGTAATCCCAGCTACTTGGGGGGCTGAGGCAGGAGAATTGCTTGAACCCGGGAGGTGGAGGCTGCAGTGAGTTGAGATTGCGCCACTGCACTCCAGCTCTGGATGACAGAGCAAGACTCCGTCTCAAAAAAAAAAAAAAAAGAACGTCCCATCATCCAATGGCAGGACCCTGGGCACACACTATGGGACAGTCTCAGTCATAGCCACTGGCTGGGACAACTCCAGCAAACAGTGTCTTCACTGGTCCTTCTCACCATCCACCCACCGGCTTTTCTTGACTCATGGAGGGATCTTGCAGACCCCTTCCCCAGATCTGATTCCTTCCCCAGATCTGATTCCTAGGTCTGGGATCCCCCCAGCACCCTCGCTCACTCCTCATTCCCCTGGAGGTCCCACCCCACACCCTCTTGACTCTCCAAGGAGTGAAACGCTCCTTTCACTTTCACCTTGATATCCTGTTAAAAGCCAAATCCAAATCATTAGCAACAGAAGCCAGCTGCCCTTCTCTAAAAGCCAGAGGGCCGGTCCTCAAACCCCTCCTGGGAGGTGAGATACTTTTGTATCCTACCTGGCTGGAGTTCGTGCCTTCCCCTCACCCTCAACCCCCAGAATAGGCAATAAATAAAATGAAAGTTTTCTAATGCAGTAAATAAAAGGAAGAAAACTGGAGCAGACCAGATTCTGTTTTATTTCCTAATAAAACAGAGGCTGTCTCCTGACAGTCCCCAGAGGGCCAACCACCTCATGATGTATTAGTAACACACCAGCTGCCTTGCAACAAGACTTGGTTATCATTTACCTTTATAAGGAGGTTTCTCAGATCTCATCTCACCATGTGAGTTGGGCATTATTAATAATTGCTACCATTAAACATACCTACAATGTGCTGGGTGGTTTCTATATGGTATTCTATGCAATCCTTACACCGACCCTGAAGTGTAGGCGCTATTATTTCCACTTCACAGGTAGGGCTCTGAGGTTCATTAGCTTTCTCAAGGTCATGCAGCTAAAAAATGACAAACTGAATCCAGGTGGGTCCTCACTCCTGTGGGGCCCCAGGGAGCTTCCGGCTGATTTCTGGGGGGTTTGCGCGCAGAGCGAGACTTGGCCAGCAGAGGGCGCCAGCGCCCCGCCACGGCAGTGGGAGACCGGCGGCAAGGCGGCTGTGAGGCCCGGGCTAGTTTCGGCTTAGAGACTGCAGCCTCTAGACTCTCGGCACGCAGAGCTGGGACCAGTGGGACCCAAGGCTTCTCTCTCGGAGACTGCCCTGGAGCCAAAGTCTGTGGGCAGAGGAGGGCCAAACACTGCCTGGGCCTTTATTTTACATCCAGAAACAGGGTGCTGTGGATAGCGGCAGCCCCCACCCGCTGAGCGAGCTCAGGCTAGTTGCGAGGAGAGAAAAAGGAGGTGGCTGTCCCTGTCCTGCGACCTGGGTTCTGGTCCCAGTGGGCCCTGGGAAAGCTGAGACTTTCTCCGTGCCTCTGTTTCCCCATCTGTAAAATCGCAGGATTTGTGTGCCGCAGACTCCTGAGTCCATGGCGGGGGGCGGGGGCGTCGTCCCCTCCCATTTCAGAAAACCTATCTTAAGGGGCACATCTAGGAGGCTGCCTAGAGTGACCAAGGTACCAGGGGTTGAGCACCCTGCAGACACTGGTGATCTCTGGTTGATCCAAAACTAAGAAGCCTCCCTGCGTGTCGATATGGGAAAGGGAATTGATATGCAAATACATGCAGCTTCTTTGGTAAATAAGAATATCAAATCAGAGTCTATGAGAGTTGGGGGCTGGGGTTGGTGGTCAGAGATGGGATCCCCAGGCCTGTAGGGCCTTATTTCCTTTCCAGCTCTCCAAGCCCTGCCAGTCTTTCCTCCTCAACCTTCTCTCTTGCCTAAAGAGAAATTGTCATGAGCCTGCTAATCCTGAAAGGTTCTGTGCCTTCCCTGCTGCCAAGCCCATCAAACCTATTTACCAGAAATGGCTTTGTTCTAAGAGGAAGAAAATGAGGCTCAAGGGGGAGGGTCCACAGGCCTGGCCCCCAGATGCACCCTGGAGCCACGAGGGCCCCCAGGGCAGGAACTTTTACCAGCCTTCCCTGGTGGAGGCAAGATTCACAATGCAAACTCTTCTCCAATGCGGGGACAGATGACCAAACCTTGCAGACAGCGGCGGGAGCTGGAGGGACTTTGTTGAGGACTGGGACCCAGGTGCGGTTGCTACAATGCCCTCTGCTTTGGCAGAGAAAAGATGCAGATTCCCAGGTCACACCAAGTGACCTCTCTGGAACCTGGAACAGCCTCTGTGTGGACTGCCATGGGGTCTCCCACGACAGCTGGAGCCACCACAGAATCTTGCTTACCCCAGGGAGGTGGCAGCAATAGGATCATCATGACTTTTCACCTTGACCTTTCACCACAGCCTGACCCCTCCAAGGTGGGAGTGAGCGCAGTGGCACAGGGGTTGGGGGTCTGTGTCCGAGTAGGAGGGGTGTTTAAACAGGGGAAGTAAGAGTGCATTGCAGAGAATGTTAACTGCCCCTCTCTTCTGTTTGCCAAGCCCGTTTGGCTTCATGCTGTCTCCAGCCTCAGGAGTCAGGAGGCTCTGAAATGTCTAAATGTCACATGGCTTGACCACAGCCAGGGAGGGGCAAAGCCAGGCATTGAGGTTTCTTTTCTGATTCCCAAGAAGAAGGAAGGAGGGTGAGAGACAATAATTAAAAAAAAAAAAAAAAAGAGAGAGAGAGAGAGCGAGAGAGAGCAAGACTTGTTAGAGGTCACGAGAGTCTCAGGCCAGAGGTGTCTCTCCCCAAACCCGGGATGGGAGGGAGCTGGGGCCACCCTGCCCTCCCGCTCTTTCTTCTGCCCTGGGATTTGATTGCTCTGCAAGTTCAGTGAGCTGTTCACTGACAACACTGGGGGCTCTGGGCTGCTCAGACTCAGACACAGGTGTGCCCTCCCCGCTGAATTTATGAGACCCCAGACCTAGGGGGCCTCAGGGCAGTAATTCAAGGCAAATCCTAGAGACCTGTTGAACCCATGGCTACTCAGCAGCAGAATTCCCTAGGAAGCATTAGAAAGCTCCAGACTGCTCCAGGCTTCTGCAGGCTCAACCCTCTGCCTCCTGCTGCCTGCCCCTCCCTGCCTACCGCAGCCCCCCTCAAAGCATTTCTCTCCCCGCATCCCTAACTGCCTGTCTCCCACCACCCCCTCTAGGACCTTCCCTCCTCCAGCCCATCCTTGGAGCTGCCCAGTTCCCTATGAAATGCTCCTCCCCACCCTGCCACCAACGTCAGCCCCTCTGTTGCCCTCTGTACCCCATACCGGGCATTCTGGCTCTCAGCCCTTCTAACATTCTCTCTCCTTGCTTTCCATCAGAACTTTCCCCTTGAGCCAAACTGCTTTGTTCCTGTTCTGCATTGCCCTGGCTTCTGGATGCCTTGTGCACCCTTTTGCTTTGTTCTTTCCCAGCCCTACACAGGCGTGCATGCACACGCGCGCACGCGCGCACACACACACACACACACAGAGACACCCTGCCTACTGCTCACACACTTTCCTCCTCCTCTGAGTCTCCTGAGCCCTCTCCCTTTTTCAAGGCCCTGCTCCAGCCCCACCCTCCCTGGGCCTGCCCAGGCCAGCCCTGTCCGGGAGACCTCTCCTCTTTGAATGGCAGTGCCTGCGTCCTCATCTGTTCCATGCCCTCCCCAAGTTCATTCTCTTCCTCCAGAGCTGGCCAGACCTCCCAAAGAGCCCTGGCAGGAGCTCCCAAAGTAAGAGTTTCTTTGATCTCCTAGGTAGCTGCTCAATGCCAGTTTGTGGATTGACATGTGATTCTTACATTTGCAACAACATCTTCTGTGAGTAGCCTGCTCCCGCAGCATGAGGAAAATGAGACTGATCCTGAGAGGATTTGATTCGTGCATTCTGGAGGGACAAGCCTGCCTGGAAAAGTCTCCTGCAGGAGAGGCAGACCAGGCTGCCCCGCCCTGAGTGTGGACTCCAGCCCTGGGCTGCGGGGCGATATGTCTTCCCACGACCCACTACCCTCACCCAGTCTCAGCAGCGACTCAGAATCTCTGTCTGGGTGTGGTCCACCACCTTCCCCTATCTGGACTTGAACTCCTTCAGGGCTGGACAGTGACTCGTCATCCTGTCACGCCCACAGTGACCTGCTGGGTGCTGTGAGATGTCAGTTTGGGCCCTGCTGTGTGCACCAACTTCACTGGTGATACTGTTACCACCTTAAGGGTCAGAGAGGTTTAGGAACTCACCCAAAGTCACCCAGCCAGTAAATGGCTCAGTTGGGGTTCAAACCCAAGTCTATAAGACGCCAGATCCCCTGGTCCATCCAGACACCTGACTGCATCTCGTACATTGCACACAGTAGATGTAAACAATACAAACGTCTACAGAAGTCAGGGACTGGGCGCGGTGGTTCACACCTGGAATCCCAGCACTTCAGAGGCCAAAGTTGGTAGATCGCTTGAGCCTAGGAGTTTGAGACCAGCTGGGCAACATGGCGAGAACGCGTCTCTACAAAAAGTACAAAAATTAGCCGGGTGTGGTGGTGCACACCTATGGTCTCTGATACTGGGAGGCTGAGGTTGGAGGATCACTTGAAGTTGAGGTCAAGGCTGCAATTAGCCGAGATTGCATCACTGTACTCCAGCCTGCGGGACAGAGCTAGACCCTGTCTCAAAAATAAATAAATCAATCTACAGAAGTGAATCTGCCTGGAAATGGAGAACCTAAAAGAATCATCAGGAGGTTTGGTTGGTGATGTAGCGTTAAGGTGCCTGAGAGCCTCTTGCACACATAGGCCAAGTGGGGATCTAAGCCAAAGCACCTCCTCCATGGTTTTAGGCCTATGCTGGTGAACAAGGCAGATGCAGCCCCGACAGCATCTGCCTTCCAGCTCTGCTACTGGATGGAGACATCACAGACTTCTAGCAGGGACAGCCATCCAGCCCACTAGGTGTTCACGTATCTTCCACTTAAAACCTTGAAAATGGAAGCGCAGAGTAGACATAAGCCTGGTGCTGTTTTAAAAGGGAATGGTTTAGTAACTTGTAGGTAGCTCTCTTCCTATCCCCTGTGCCTGCATGCAGCTGTGGGACCACAGTGGCTTGACACCTCCATCAGTTCCCCCATTCTAGGGTCAGAAGTGGGTCCTATCAGAAGGTAGAGCTTTCCCGCCTGGGCACATTGCAGAAAGTGCTGCGGTTCTAATTCTCACCACCAGAAGGCGGCCCCAGACCCTCCGCCGGGTTCATACTACAATGTTTCCATCTAAATCTATGAATCAGTTTTTTCTCACTCCTCTGTATGTGAAAGCTACACCTAAAATGTTTCTACTTAAATCCATGAACTAGTTTCCCTTACACCTTCCTCTGTAGGTGAAAGTTCCTCCAGAGACTAGAGCAG
Organism: Pongo abelii; assembly: GCF_028885655.2. Classification (NCBI taxonomy): domain Eukaryota; kingdom Metazoa; phylum Chordata; class Mammalia; order Primates; family Hominidae; genus Pongo; species Pongo abelii. The sequence continues at coordinate 73,975,362 of NC_072004.2, read as the reverse complement.
GACTTTGAAGGCCCATGAACTGGGAAATTAACTGTTTAGGTGCCAAAAGTGGGAGTTGTGCTGTGGGTTAAACTGACAGAGGAGGCGAATGCTATTGCTGTTTGAAAACGTAGGCCGGGCACTGTGGCTCACGCCTGTAATCCCAGCACTTCGGGAGGCCAAGGCGGGCGGATGACGATTTGAGGAGATCGAGACCATCCTGGCCAACATGGTGAAACCCTGGCTGTACTAAAAATACAAAAATTAGCTGGACGTGGTGGCGCATGCCTGTAATCCTAGCTACTCAGGAGGCTGAGGCAGGAGAATCACTTGAACCAGGGAGTCAGAAGTTGCAGTGAGCCAGGATTGCGCCACTGCACTCCAGCCTGGTGACAGAGAGAGACTCCGTCTCAAAACAAAGAAAAAAAAAGAAAAAGAAAAAAAAAAGAAAATGTAACCACACATTCAGCTTTCAAAATAACTGAAGGCTCGGCCAGGTGTGGTGGCTCAAGCTTGTAATCCCAGCACTTTGGGAGGCCAAGGCAGGAGGATCATCTAAGGTCAGGAGTTCAAGGCCAGACTGGCCAACATGGTGAAACCCTGTTTCCACTAAAAATACAAAAATTAGTAGAGTGTGGTGGCGGGCGCCTGTAGTCCCAACCACTTGGGAGACTGAGGCAGGAGAATCACTTGAACCCGGGAGGTGGAGGTTGCAGTGAGCTGAGATCATGCCACTGCACTCTAGCCTGGGCAACAACAGTGAAACTCCAGCTCAGAAGAAACCAAAAATAACCAAAGGCTGAGGACATCAGTTCAATGTGTGTGTGTGTGTAACAAAGACCAGAGTGTGTAGACATTGGGTTTCAGAGATCACCTCTGTGTCCAGCTGTCTGCGAGTCTGGACTGATGAGACTCTATCCCACTGGTGAATGTGGACATGCATATGTGTATGGCAGCGGGAGTGGAAACATTGTCCTGATGTGTCTCCTAGAGTGTCTAGCTGTGTGTGTGTTGTTAGGAATGCTGGATGTGGATTGAGCTTTTGTGGCTGTGCTAGTGTGTGTGTGTGTGTGTGTGTGTGTGTGTGTGTGTGTGTGTGTGTGTGCACCTGCCCCTGCTTTGGCATTTCTGCCCAGATCCAGGGGCTCTGCCATATGGGTGAGCAGGTACACACATGCTTAGTAGTATCTCTAAGGGTGTCAAGGACATACGTGTGTGCTGGTGCTCTGAGCCTGCCTGTATTCAATTTTGTGTGATGTGTGGCCCACATGCACCTGCTGTATATAGGGACTCTCAGGCTCCAGGGAGGAGACATACATGTGTATGTGTGTGTTTATGGGTGTGCACCCCTGGTGTCCTGCCTCTCCTGGGGCTCAGTCAAGGCCTTCTGCTCTCTGTTTCTGGGATGTTTTACTTCTCCGTGACACAGAGCCCTTCTAGGCTGCTGCTCTCCTCTGTGAGCCTTGCACCTGCCTTTCTCTGAAGAAATAAAGGAGATGGTTTATTTCTTCAATTAAAAGAAGAAAGACCCTGGGAGGCTGCACACTTAAAATTACCACATTTTAAAAAGCTCTGACATTCATGAAACTATAAACCTCACAGCAGTGTCTCTGCTGCCCCCAGGCTACTCCCAGCCCTGAACTAAGGGGTTCACCTCTTCCAGGACTTGGACGGCCCCTCTCCTGAGGCTGGAAGATCACACCTTTTCTTCTCTGATCAGAGAGACCCCAGTATTGTTTGCATGTGTAATCATGTGTTCATCTTTCCGTTCCTCCAGATCTTTTTCTTCCTTAGTGTTATATTCAGGAAAGAGGTTAGGAAGCAGAAAACCCTGGTTCTAGCACCCCCTCCCTGGCTGGGTGACCTTGGACCAGGCCCCTAACCTCTCTGGGCCTCAGATTTTTCCATGGCAGAATGAAGCTGGTGCACATCGTGATCTAAAGTTTCTTCCTGCTCTGACACTGACATCTGAGCCCCACAAAACCTTGACAGTGAGTATAGGAGTCAGCATTATCCCCATTTTACTAAAGAAACAGAAGCTCATTAAGGTTAAGTGACCTCCCCCTACCAGGGACACTGCATTTTCCACAACAGCACCCTGAAATTGACAAAGGCGGAGAGAGCAGCAAGAAACAGACAGGCACACGCTCACACTCCCTGTGTGATCCTCTCTGAAAACACCCCTACAGCCAGGAGGGGATTGATGAGAATTTGCGTCACAGCCCTACACAGTAATTATTGGTGTTCATAATGATGCCCTAAGGCATTACATTCCCCTGAAATGCCTTCAGAATCATCAAAGAAAGATTAAGCCATGCCTACTATAATTGCTCTTTGAAATACCTTCTATTTTATTCTCCTGCTTGGAAAATTGATAACCTATGGATTTTCAATTAACTTTAAGTTACAAAGAATATTCAGTTTACCCAAGTATCTCATCCATTTATGGTTCCCTTTTAGGAGGAGTTGATTATCCACCTCAAGCTATATTCCCCAAGGAGCCTGACGTTTTTATGAGATGACTGAGTCTGGGGGTGGAAAAACCCTTGATCTGTAATTGGAGGCCCTGGCTCCAGCCCTTTCTAGGACTGTGACTTTGGCAGGTCACCAGCCTCTCCAAACCTCAGTGTTCTCACCAGTTAAAAAAAATGAATTAATGCCAGTTCTGCTCCCTCGGGGTCATTGCCAGAATCAACTAGATGATGGATGTGTTTGTAAATGTCATGTCTATGCAAATGAGAGACGCTCAGGAAGCACTTGAGAACTGCATGGTGAGACCCCTGGCGCAGCCAAGCCAGCCAAACTGCTAGGCTGGGCAAAGAACACATAACAGGTGTCCTGGCCTCATGGCATTCCCAATAACAACTGATGCAGCCATGGCTAAGTCCCTAGGCCTCTCTGGGCCTCAGCTTCCTGATCTGTAAAATGGGGAGCAGAGAGAGTTGGACAAGATCAGAGACTGCAGATTGGTATTCCAAGAACTAGTCGTGCCATGTTCTGGGCTGCTTTTAATTGAATGGCAGTGTTTTGAATTCATTGCCAACATTTAAAAGTTGACAGGTTGCCTATAAAAAATCTGGAAATATGGCTTTTTTTGACAAATGGAAAGATATGGTTGGTTACACCGGGCCCATGTTCATGCAAGGGAAAACTGGCCAGTGCCAAGTAGCTGTTGGCCCCCTCTTTCTCCCATCAAAGGCACCCAGGTGTCTCCCTCCCAGCTGGCTTGGGGAACCTGTGTTTACTTGCCTGGCTCCATGGATTCTGACCCCTAAACTGACTGATCTCTAAAGCTTTAGACCTTGAACCATCATCACACCCCCCCCAGGGATGCTGGCCTTCGTCGGGAGGGGAAGGGCGAGGTGGGCAGTGATCTGGGAACTTCCCCAGGGCCACCTTCTCCACCTGGCCTGGGATGGGGAGAGGCACATTCCTTCAGCAGCTCCCAGGCCAGTGGACAGAGGGCTCTGAAGAGACTCCCCCCACCCCACCCCTCACAGCCAGAGCTAGTAACTCACAGCTGCGGTTACCCGCACGCTGATTTCTGTTTTAAAAAAATACTGCTGGGTAAACAGCGAGGGAAACCTGAGCTGTTCCCACACCACATAAATCCCCGGTTTGCTGTCCTATCTGGTTAGCTGGTTTCCCCAAATAATGGCACTGCTGCCTCGAAAGCAAGGGGCTGGAAAAGGGAGGCCCCGAGAAGTGGGCGGCTGGGAGTCTCCCAGGCTGGCTCCAGGCCCAGGCTTGGTGGCCTCCCTCCTTCTCTCTTTCAGCACTTCCTGCCCAGGGGCACTCACCTTTGTCCTTAACTCTTCCACCTGGGCCGCCCTTCCTCCACCCCTCTGCTTTGTCTCTCTCAACAGACCTCCACAGAAGGCTTTCCTGGGGGACCCTGGGCCCCTCTGGCAGCCAGAAAGCCCATAGCCAAAGGCAGACTTACCCCAACACCGCATTTCCCTCTGGAAGGCTCCCTTTAAAGTTTCCTTCCAGAGCCTTCTGTCAAAGTGCAATGTCCTGACTCAAAAGGTAAGGCCAGAGCCTTCTGCGTCCTGAAAATGAGTTTAGCCTTGGATTAGGGTTGCCAGATTTAGGGGGAAAAAAAGACACTCAGTTAAATTTGAGTTTCAGATAAACAAAAAACAAACAATTTTTTAGTCTATGTCCCAAATATTTCCTGGAACAGACTTACCTCGGCACCCTGCATTTTATCTGGCAGGCCTACCTTAGCTCTTTTCCTTGAGAACAGGTTCCGATGGGGAAGAAGAAGAAGATAAAAGGGTTATTAGGGCCACCAAGGTGCCTATAGGCTGAATCTCCCAGCCTCCCCAGCAGTTCCTCACTGCCAAGTATGTAGTTGTGGGCAATTGGTCTGTAGAGTAATTGTTGAACAGGACCTCCTTAAAACAGGGCAGGGAGGGCCGGGCGCGGTGGCTCACGCCTGTAATCCCAGCACTTTGGGAGGCCGAGGCGGGTGGATCATTTGAGGTCAGGAGTTTGAGATCAGCCCGGCCAACATGACAAAACCCTGTCTCTACTAAAAATACAAAAATTAGCCAGGCGTGGTGACATGCACCTGTAGTCCCAGCTACTTGGGAGGCTGAGGCAGGAGAATCAATTGAACCTGGGAGGTGGAGATTGCAGTGAGCTGAGATCACACCACTGCACTCCAGCCTGAGGAACTGAGTGACAGTCTGTCTTAAAAAAAAAAAAAAAAAAACGTAGAGAGGCTGGGCACTGTGTCTCACTCCTGTAAATCCCAGCACTTTGGGAAGCCAAGGTGGGAGGATCACTCAAGGAAGGAGTTTAAGACCAGCCTGGGCAACATAGCAAGACCCCATGTCTTTTTTGTTTTTGAGACGGAGTCTCACTCTGTCACTCAGGCTGGAGTGCAGTGGCATGATCTCGGCTCACTGCAACCTCCGCCTCCCGGGTTCAAGTGATTCTCCTGCCTCAGCCTCCTGAGCAGCTGGGACTACAGCCGTGCGCCACCATGCCCAGCTAATTTTTATATTTTTAGTAGAGACGGAGTTTCACCATGCTGACCAGGCTGGTCTTGAACCTCTGACTTTGTGATCTGCCCACCTTGGCCTCCCAAGGTGCTGGGATTACCGGCGTGAGCCACCGCGCCTGGCCCCCCATGTCTTTTTTTTTTTTTTGAGACGGAGTCTCACTCTGTCGCCCAGGCTGGAGTGCAGTGGTGCGATCTCGGCTCGCTGCAAGCTGCTCCTCCCAGGCTCATGCCATTCTCCTGCCTCAGCCTCCAGAGTAGCTGGGACTATGGGCGCCCACCACCATGCCCAGAGAATTTTTTGTATTTTTAGTGGAGACGGGGTTTCACTGTGTTAGCCAGGATGGTCTCTATCTCCTGACCTCGTGATCCACCCACCTCGGCCTCCCAAAGTGCTGGGATTACAGGCATGAGCCACCGTGTCCAGCCCCCCATGTCTATTTTTTAAACGGGTTGTGGGGAGGGGGGCAGAGGGCAGAGAGATGGGGAGAGTCCATTTGTCTTTCCTCCTTCGTGCTGTGTGGAATCCTGACATGCCAGCTGAACAAGGTGCCGCAGGGGGGCAAAGTAGAGAGACAGTGCCTGGGGGAGAGGCCATCCCAGCTTGGACTGTCACCTCCGGCCTTTTTTATGGGGGAGAATAATAAGCTCTGTGTATTTCCCCTTTTGTCATTTGTTTTCATTCTATACAGCTGACTCCAATCCAGAACCCCTGGAAGGTGTTCATTTGCTGGGTGCTTACTGAGTGCCTGTACAGCGAGCCACCACTTTACAGTTGAGGAAACTGAGTCATGTGACCTCCAAGAGCCAGGTTTCTATGCAGGCCATTCTGTGTGTTACATTTTTCAGTCATCTGCCTACAATCTTGGTAGCAGACAAGTAGAGAACCAAAGGTTTAAATATATATATATGTGTGTGTATATATATGTGTGTGTATATATATGTGTGTGTATATATATGTGTATATATATGTGTGTGTATATATATGTGTGTGTATATATATGTGTGTGTATATATATATATGTGTATACACACACACACACACATACACACACACAGAGAAAACCCATCTGCAGAACTTACCTCCCTTAGCTTAGTGTTTTCTGAGATTTAGAGAAAAGCCTCGTTATTGGGCCCCTGGGGTGGAATGCAAGGACTATGTTCTGTAGTTTACTCAACTCTGACCCTTGGATCATATTATTTGAGCATTACAAAGCCCTGTCAGGGCCAGGCGCGGTGGCTCATGCCTGTAATCTCAGCACTTTTGGAGGCTGAGGCGGGCAGATCACCTGAGGTCAGGAGTTCAAGACCACCCTGGCTAATATGGTGAAAGCTCGTCTCTATTAAAAATACAAAAAATTGGCCGGGCATGGCGGCGTGTGCCTATAGTCCCAGCTACTTGGGAGGCTGAGGCAAGAGAATCACTTGAACTCGAGAGGCGGAGGTTGCAGTGAGCTGAGATTGCGCCACTGCACTCCAGCCTGGTGACAGAGCGAGACTCTGTCTCAAAAATAAATAAATAAATAAAAATAAAAATAAAAAATATTAGCCAGGCATGGTGGCATGCACCTGTAATCCCAGCTACTCAGGTGGCTGAGGCAGGAGAATCGCTTGAACCCAGTAGGCGGAGGTTGCAGTGAGCCAAGATCACACCATTGCACTCCAGCCTGGGCAACAAGAGTGAAACTCATCTCAAAAAAAAAGAAAAAAAAAACAGAAAACCCTGTCAGGCAGGCTGGCAGGCAGTAGTAACTCTGCTGCCTCAAAGTCTTCTAAGAAGCAAATGACACATATGTACATTCCAAATAAATTCCAGGCCCAGTAGTAAACACGCTAGCCCACAGCCACGCATACCATATCCAAAATCTGCTTGTCTTCTGTCCATCCCTTAAGGTCTTGCTAGAGACCAGGCATCTCATCTGATTCACACATTCTGCTATGTAAATGCAGGCTAATGGCTTCACCTTGTGCCCTGTTCAGTGGCATATAAATATTTCACAGGGCTCTCTGGAGTTGTCTGTAAGGCAAAAATCTCAGGTATCATCATCGTCATCATCCAGATGTTACCCCTGCATGCCAGGCTATGACAAGAGCTTTTACAGACCACCTCATTCACGTCTCTCAGCATCCTCATGCGGAAGGAAGAAGTTCATCACCATTTTACAGATGAGAAAACTGAGGCTCAAGTGATAAGGAAGTCACTCAAAGCCATTTAGCTTATTAATAACAGAGCTGAGGTCAGGCACAGTGGCTCATGCCGGTAATCCCAGCACTTCGGGAGGCCAAGGCGGGCAGATCACCTCAGGTGGGGAGTTGGAAACCAGTCTGGCCAACATGACAAGACCCCATCTCTACTAAAAATACAAAAATTAGCCAGGTATGGTGCCAGACACCTGTAATCCCAGCTACTCGGGAGGCTGAGGCAGGAGAATCGCTTGAACCTGGGAGGCAGAGGTTGTGGTGAGCCGAGATCACACCACTGCACTCCAGCCTGGGCAACAGAGCAAGACTCCGTCTCAAAACAAAAAAACAAAAAAACAGAGCTGAGATTTGAACCCACAGGCCCCCAATTCCCAAGGCCATGATTTGGACCCTTGTGTTATGTTGCCATAGAAGAAGGTATCTGGGGGCTGGGATGAGCCATCTTCACCTACATTGTGGTGTGTCCTGCCCAGTGGTTCAGCATAGTTAAGGACAGAAGAAGCTATTCCTCACGTGCATCACCCTTTATAGTCAGCCAGCCCTGTTCTCAGATGCAGTTCATTTATCCTCCTAACCGCCAGGTGAGGCCGGAACTGTCAACTCCATTTTGCCAGTGAGAAAAATGAGGCTCAGAGAAGGGTGTGATTTGCCTGAGACCACACAGCCGGTAACAGGCAAGGTCACACCTCGAACCCGTGTCTTCTGCCTCCAGGTCCAGGGCCGTGCCCTGACACCCTGCCTCTCCAAGCACAAGTGGGTGGGGTGGCCACAAACAGAAGCAGCCCTGTCCCACCAAGTACACGCCTGCCTGCCACGCACAATGGGAGACATTCCACAAGTTCCACGTGATGGCTCAGGTGTGGCCAGGCTGAAAGCCCTCCTGGGCACCCCCACACCCCTGGGGGACCTCCTCGTGACTCACACTTTTCCTCTTCCTCCCCTTATTCTCCCCCACAACAATCAGAAACCGGGGTCCCCTCCCTTCCTGAAAACAGAGCTCTCCTCACGAGGCCACAGGGCTTTTTCGACACGCAGCTCCTTCCATCCATCTCTGTCTCTGGCCCTGTGGGGCCTTGACAGGGAAATGCTGACTTTGCGGAGGTTAAAGGTGCTGGTGCCCGGCCTTCATCTAACAAATGGGTTGCCGTGAGGGGAGGAACTGTTGTTGTTTTTTCCTGGCCTCAGAAGAGGGGCCTGTCAGGAAGATGTAGGGGCCAGCAGGCCCCCGGCCGCGCCCCGCAAGGTGGCTGACAGACGCCAGCAGCTGCCGGGGGCTCCGGGGTGCCAGGGGCCTCTGTTCTCAGGGCAAAGCACCCCACCGCGCCCCCTCCCCATGGCCCTCCTGACCTCCCCGCCCACCCCACCATGACCCAGGGCCCACCCCGTCCAGGGGCAAAGGGCCAGGCGCTGGGCCTCCCTGCCATGAGATCCCTGGGCCAGATGCAGAGGCGGAGCAGGAATCCGGTTACAGCCTGCGGCCGGCCCAGGGGAAGGTTTTCCTAGGGAAGCTGACAAGCCAGATCTTCCTCCCAGCCTCCCACGGATTCCTTCCAGAACCCCCACAGCACAGAGTGCCCCCCCAAAAGGACCTCACAAGGCTGTTTCTGTAGAATTTCCTCAGAACTCCCCATTCCCAGGTTCACCCTTTGGGATCATCGAGGTTAACCAGAAATAGATGTGCTAGGAAGGGAGCCATATTTGTCTGTTACTTACTCTGCCTTTTGCATAAAGGATTTCTTTCTTTATTTCTTCTTTTCTTTTTTCTTTCTTTTTTTTTTTTTTTTTTTTTTTTGAGACAGTGTCTCACTCTGTTGCTCAGGCTGGAGTGCAGTTGTACAATCTCGGCTTACTGCAACCTCTCTGCTTCCCAGGCTCAAGCGATTCTCCTGCCCTCAGCCTCCCGAGTAGCTGGGATTACAGGCATGTGCCACCACGCCCAGCTAATTTTTGTATTTCTTTCTTTTTTTTTTTTTGAGACGGAGTCTCGTTCTGTCACCCAGGCTGGAGTGCAGTGACGCGATCTCGGCTCACTGCAAGCTCTGCCTCCCGGGTTCACACCATTCTCCTGCCTCAGCCTCCCGAGTAGCTAGGACTACAGGCACCTGCCACCACGCCGGCATTTTTTTTTTGTATTTTTAGTAGAGACGGGGTTTCACTGTGTTAGCCAGAATGGTCTCGATCTCTTGACCGCATGATCTGCCCGCCTCGGCCTCCCAAAGTGCTGGGATTACAGGCGTGAGCCACCACGCCCGGCCTAATTTTTGTATTTCTATTAGAGACGGGGTTTCACCACGTTGGCCAGGCTGGTCTTGAACTCCTGACCTCAAATGATCTGCCCACCTCGGCCTCCCAAAGTGCTGGGATTATAGGTCTGAGCCACCGCACCTGGCCTGCGTAAAGGATTTCATTGAAGATTTGCAAATGTCTGTGGGCTGGGCTGCCTCTATTTGAATCCTGGGTCCTCCGCTTCTCTGCTGTGTGGCCTCCTGCGGGTCACACAGTCTCTCTGTGCATCGGAGTCTTCTGCTGAAAAACGGAGCTGATAAAAAAAAAAAAAAAGAGAGAGAGAGAGAGAAATGGAGCTGATGAGAATGACTGTTGCCTCAGAAGGCTTTTGTGGGAATCCATGGCGGTAAAAATGTGTAAGGTGCAAAGTGCCTTACACAGATCCCACTCTGACTGTCATCTCAGATGAGGAAACAGAAGTTCAGAGAGATGGCCGGGCACGGTGGCTCACGCCTGTAATCCCAGCACTTTGGGAGGCCGAGGTGAGCGGATCACGAGGTCAGGAGATTGAGACCATCCTGGCTAACACGGTGAAACCCCGTCTCTACTGAAAAATACAAAAAATTAGCCAGGCGTGGTGGCAGGTGCCTGTAGTCCCAGCTACTCGGGAGGCTGAGGCAAGAAAATGGCATGAGCCTGGGAGGCAGAGCTTGCAGTGAGCTGAGATCACGCCACTGCACTCCAGCCTGGGCGATAGAGCGAGACTCTGTCTCAAAAAGAAAAAAAAAAAAAAAAGAAGTTCAGAGAGATAAGGTGATTTGTCCCAGGGCACACAGCCAGGAAGTGGCAGACCTGGGGCTTGAACTCAGACCCGTCTAACCTCAAACCCCATGTCTCTTCCTCTGCATCTGGCCTGCTACAAACTGAACAGCAGGACACCTGAGGCCAAGTGCTGATTCCACCATTTCTTAGCTGTGTGAGTCTGGGCAGCCCAGTCATCCATCTGAGCCTCAGTTTTGTCATCTGCAAAATGGAGACATAATTCTTACTTATCCATCCTAGGAAAGTTGTGAGGCTCAGAGAATTGTGTGTGCCACAGCTAAGCCCTGGGCAAAGCAGAGATGAGTCTGGTTGGCAGCTATGACCCCATCCACTCTACTGGTCTACAACACTCTGACCGCTTGTTCCAGAAGAGGGCACATCTTTTCATATGTGCACCCCTCCCCATCTTTTACAGCTGTTCCTGCTCCCAGGATGTGTATCTGACTGGAGTTTCTGGATTAAAGGCAAGTCGTTGCTTCATTCCACATCCCTGGGTGCCCTTCCGCTCTTCCTAGGAGCTTCTCCTGCACCCACCCCCCAGGGCCCCACCTCCAGGCAGCAGAGCTAAGACCTAGGGGCCCCTCCTCAGGGAACCCTGGCAGTCTTTGGAAGCAGCCAGCAGAGACGCTGCCGTTAAGGTCCATGCCTGTTTCTGCCCCCATCCTGCTGCTCTGGGCCATGGCAATAACCAGTAGGGAAGGAGTTCTGGCCCCTGGGTGTTAGGAATGTCGTCCTCCAAGAAATTGCATTAACCCTCTGAGAGACCAGCAGGGCGCAGCCATGAGGAAGACTGATTGGGCATCGAGATGGCACTTGGGCTGGCTGCCCTGTGATGTGCACCAGCCCGGAGACCCACGTGCCTGCTTGCCAAAGAGGCTGCTTTGGGGAATGAGGAGCCCCTGATTCCTATTGATTCCTATTTCCCTACCCCAAATTCCTCGGAAACCTCCGCCTCTGGGGGATGAGAAAGGGAAGCAGGTGGGTGGAGGTGAAGGGGGCAGGGAGCAGGTGGGAGGAGACCCGAAGAAACTTCAAGGAACTTATTTAAGAGCCTTGCCATTGCTGTGAAGAAAAATGACTTGAACCTCTCTAGAGAAGAGTGTGGCTAATTGGCATGTAAGTTGGAGGTTAAAGAGCGGAAGGAAGAATCTGATTGTTTTTTTAAGTTACTGAGAAAGTGAGAATGTCACTCTGGGCAGAGAGAAATTCTTTTTTTCTAGAGTGTGCCTTTCTTTATACCACAGACCATACTGGGCCGCTGAGACTTGCAAAAAAGATTTCTTTTAATCCACCTTCCTTTTTCGCAGGCAGCAGTAGAAGGGCCTTTAAATCAAATGCAATCACCAAGCTTGTCTCTTGCTCTTATTCCTCATTTCACTCCCTGGAATTTGGCATTTGATGGATTCTGGATCTGACTTAAGGCTTTTTCTAAATCCAAGACTTGGGGAATTTTGTTAACAGTGCAATAAAAATAACTTCATAGTGTTACAGGAGGCACATTAAAGACGGTGTGTGTGTGTGTGTGTGTGTGTGTGTGTGTGCTGCTCTCTTTCCTTCAAAAAAAATACAGACAATGTTTCTTTAAAAGTCTCCATCTGCAAATCCCATTAGATGTGCATATAAGGTTTCTGATGATTAATAGTTGCCTGCTAGGGTTTTGGTTGGAGGGGATCTTGTGTGTGTGGGTTAACCCCTCCCTCTCCTCTCTCACATTTCACTTCAGAAATTTGTCACTCTCTCCCCACCGCAGGATTTAAAAGTGTGTCCCAGCAGCCCTGGTCCAGCCCTCTGCAGGCATTTGCTCTGGGCTCCAGGACGAGCTCCCCGTCAGCTGGTGCGTCTGGGTTGGGACAGTGAAAATGTTTAGTGTCATTGGCGACAAATACACATACAGGGGATCCCAGTAGGTAGGCTGGTGCATTGGAGGGGCAGGAGCAAGCCCGACATAGGTGTGTGCACACACATAGGAGTAGCTGGCCACATGTGTGTGTACTTTAAGGAGAGACTTTAGTTTTGGGGTTTTTTTTTTTGGTTCCTGGGGTAAATTTTCTGTTGAACATTTTTCCCTCCTATTTAATTTTTTTTCTTTTGCATTTTTAAAAATTTGAACATAAAAAGTATAAAGAATCAAATATTTGAAAGGACTGAGGCGTGCAGCAGACAGCAGATGGATCCCGCGGCCAGCAGCTGCATGAGGAGCCTCCAGCCCCCAGCCCCTGTCTGGGGCTGCCTTCGAAACCCCCACTCGGAAGGCAATGGGGCCTCAGGGCTACCCCACTACCCGCCCACCCCGTTCTCCTTCCACCAGAAAGCAGACTTCCCGGCGACAGCGACGGCAGCGTACCCTGACTTCTCAGCCTCCTGCCTGGCGGCCACCCCACACAGCCTGCCCCAGGAGGAGCGCATCTTCACTGAGCAGCACCCCGCTTTCCCACAGTCCCCCAACTGGCACTTCCCTGTCTCAGAGGCCCGGCGCAGGCCCAACTCAGGCCCGGCAGGGGGTTCCAAGGAAATGAGGACCAGCAGCCTGGGCCTGGTGGACACCACAGGAGGCCCAGGTGAGGACTGCGGGGTGCTCGGGAGCACTGCCAATGAGACAGAGAAGAAATCATCCAGGCGGAGAAAGGAGAGTTCAGGTAGGTGGCTCAGGAGCAGCTGATCATTCCTTTACTGTGTGACCTTGGGGAAGTTACTCACCCTCTCTGTGCCTAGGTGCTCTGAGCATGAATTTCTGTCTAGCCTATCCAAATGCAGGAGACTGGACCAGTTACCTTTGGGGTTTCTTCCACTGAGAGTTCTAGGATTCTCTGGTGATGGGGACCATGTCTGTGTCCCAGCACTCCTGGGCCCCAGGAAGGGTGTCCCAGCAAGAGAATGAAACAAGATCAGCCAGGATTTGGAGGACACGTGAAATGGATCCTGTGGGTGCAGACTGGTGAGGGCTGGTGAGGGGCTTTCCTGAATCAGGCTGCCATTGAGTCATGCTCCTCCCCACCATGCTTTGGCCAGCCCCAAGTGGTCCTAGAGCCATAGGGCTCGCTTACCATGGAAGTCAGCTGAGGTTAAGGCTCTGAGAGCTAAGACTGAAGCTGGGACCCTGGGTGGCCACCCAAAGCCAAGGCCCTATGTGTCCAGGAGCCTAGAGGCAGAGAAGCAGGCCTGCGGCTTGGATGGGAGAATCAAGGGGTGAGGGGGTGATAGAGGGCTGAGGTTTGGGGCAGACTGCCCACCAGGTATCACCCTGTGGAGCTGGGCCACGTCCAGGCCAAGGGGACAGACAACTCAGCATGATGAGATCTGGCTGACCCCCTGGGAAGGCAGCCCTGCAAGGAGCTGCAAGGGATGGGCAGCCTCTGAGAGAGTCAGGGAGGCAGGCAGCCAAGGGAGTCCGTGCTGGAGTCCCAGAGGCTGGAGGATGAGGTTGGCCTATTTGTTAAGATTCCAGCTAAAGCCCTTCTCTTCCCCAGGGTGGGGACCTGCTACTTCCTCACCTCCCCACCAGGCCCTCCCTGGTTGCTCACTCTGCCTGTCCACCTTTTGTCTGGTTCCTTGTCCCGGCCTCATTCAGAACAAAGCAGTGACCAAGCCTCCTGCCCGCGCTGCCCTGTTTTCCTCCTGACAGCCGCCCTCAGGGGCACACCTGTCTGTCGGAGCCTGTAGAGGACCTTCCCATGGGGCTAACCAGGGCAGGACAGAAAAGAAGGACACCAACCAACAGGTGGGAATGCTTTGTGCTTTGCTTTATAAGCACCGCTTTCCTGAGTTTCTGCTCTTAGCCAAGCCCAGGAATGCTCTGAGATGAATAAAGGGGTCTCACCCAAAAAAGCTCAAACTGAGAGGAAGAAGAGGCCTGCAGAGGTGTGTCAGCAGTGGGATGTGCCCTGATGGGGAGGCTTAAGGTGCCATGGAATACCGACGTCAGCTCTTTTGAGTCCCACGGGTTTGGGAGATGGGGACAGCAGGTTTTATTAGTACCTTGATTCTCTCCATCTGCAAAATGAAAGACTGAAAGTTGGTGAGAACACAGAAAGAATGGGGTCAAACTAGAGTGAGCATCTCATCTCCATTTGCCCAGGACTTTTCCAGTTTTAGCACTGAAAATCCTGTCGTGGGAAACCCCACAGTCCCAGGCAAACAAGAGAATTGGTCACCCTAGAAGTAAGCTCAAACCCCAGGCTTCAGGCCCCCGATATCACCCCCTTCAGAGATTTCAAATGCAGTCCTCATTTTGAAATGATATTTGGTCTGTCTGCTTGAAGAAGCCCCTTCTTCAATGGGTGATAGGAACCCTAACAGCCCTCGCGGCTGCTAAATAGAAGGGCCCTTTAAACCGCCAGCCAGTTAGATCCCCATCCCGAAAATTAACTCATCCTACCCCTGGTAGGAAATGTGCTAAGGATGAGAAGCAACTCTCAGCGACTTGGCTCTGAACCCGGTTGAAGAGCTTTCCCCTTGGTGGCGGCACCCAGCACTGTGGCTCCTTCCTCTCTGCCACTTTCCAGGGAACTGAGAGCCAAGGGCATTGGGAAGGGATAGCAAAGCCAAGAGCCTGCTGGGCTCAGGCGGAATCTTCCAGCATTCTGAGTCTCAGCAAAATCCAAATGTACCAGCTCTCTTTTTGGCGAGTGGCCGATGGCCCTGCAATGCAGAGAGAGCATTCACACTAAGCAGCTGGCCACCCAGGAGTACAGGGACACCCTCTGCTGAACGGCCTGCATGCTTCAGGGTCAGACTTTGGTGGAGGGAAGTTCCCATCCGCAGGAGCCCTGAGCTTCCCTAAGGGTCCCTTCAGGAGCACCAGCAGCAGATGAGGCAGGGCCCAGCGAGCTGACTGTCACTTATCCCCCTGTGATTCCAGACAAACTCGCTGTTCAGCATGGAAATCTTTATTGCCCTGATGCTTGCGTCCTCCTTTGGAATTTAACTGAAGGGGAGGGAGGAGGCAAGAAAGATCAGCTTTGTAAGAGCCCAAAGAAGGGGGAAAGCGATGCAAGGCTCATGACCTACTCCAGGAATCTGGAATTCAGCTCAGAAAAGGCAAACCCACAGACAGCCCCCCACCCAACCCTGCCAATCCTGAGTCTATAATTGAATCCTCTCTCCAAAATTGTGATATTTTGTTCATTATAAATTTTTTGCTTTATTTTTGATTTTAAAAAATATTGCCTTAAAATATTCTTTTTTTTTTTTTTTTCGAGATGGAGTCTCACTCTAACGCCCATGCTGTAGTGCAGTGGCACAGTCTCAGTTCACTGCAACCTCTGCCTCTTGGGTTCAAGCAATTCTCCTGTCTCAGCCTCCGGAGTAGCTGGGATTATAGGCGCACACCACCTCTCCCGGCTAATTTTTGTATTTTTAGTAGAGTCCGGGTTTCGCCACGTTGGTCAGGATGGTCTCAAACTCCTGACCTCATGATCAGCCCGCCTCGGCCTCTCAAAATGCTGGCATGAGCCACCGTGCCCGGCCTGCCTTAAAATATTATTGATCTTGACTACAGAGGGGTTGGGCATGCCCTTGCATTTGGGCCTCCCCAAGTCCAGGCTGAGTGGTCCCCGGAAGGTTAACCAGCATTGATCAGAAACGTGTTTTCCATAGTTCCTCCCAGCCAGACAGACAGGCTGCAGTGTCAGCATGGCAACTTTTGGCTGCATGACTTTGGAAAAGTTCTTAACTTCTTCCAGCCTTTGTTTCCCTAGCTGTAAAATCGGAATATAGCAGTAGCACCTTCCATAGAAAGTCTCTCTGTGAAGGTTAGATGCAGTGATCTATGAGATTAACTCTGTGCCTGGCACATAGTAAGAGTTCAATAAATAGCAGCTGTGAATGGTATTAGGCCCATATTTCCTGAACCAGCCTTCAGAATATAAGGTCTGACAAATATTTCTATATTTATGGGGATGGTGGAATAGAATATTTCAATTATGCTGTCTCAGAAATTCCTGAGTCTAGGGAACTTCTGGCAATCATTTTGGTCCAGTTGTCATCAGGAGCATGGAGCTCAGAGACCTGCTGGAGAGGTTATGGGGTGAGTTGGGCCTGGCAAATGCACCCCATATTGAGTGGCTGAGAAGCCTCCAGAAATGGAAAGTTTGTCGCAAGAGGAACGTTCTCTGCTCTCCCTTCCTCCTCTGCCATCTCCTTCAACTGCTCCCCGCTCACTCCCAGTGAAATCTGGAGCTGATCTACTCAAAGAAATTATCAAGAAAGCAAGGGTTGTCCGGGCGCAGTGGCTCATGCCTATAATCCCAGCACTTTGGGAGGCTGATCCAGGCGGATCACCTGAGGCCAGGAGTTCAAGACCGGCCTGGCCAACATGGTGAAACCCTATCTCTACTAAAAATACAAAAAAAAAAAAAAAAAAAAAAAAATTAGCCATGTGTGGTGGCAGGCACCTGTAATCCCAGCTACTTGGGAGGCTGAGGCAGGAGAATAGCTTCTTGAACTCGGGAGGTGGAGGTTGCAGTGAGCAGAGATCACACCACTGCACTTCATTCAGCCTGGGTAGCAGAGTGGGACTCCATCAAAAAAGAAAAAAAAGAAAGAAAGAGAAAGAGAGAGAAAGGAAGAAAGGAAGGAGAGAAAGAAAAAGAAAGAGAAAGAAAAGAAACAAAGAAGGAAAGGAAGGAAGGAAGGGAAAGAAAGAAAGAAAGAAAGAAAGGAAAGAAAGAAAGAAAGAAAGAAAGAAAGAAAGAAAGAAAGAAAGAAAGAAAGAAAGAAAGAAAGAAAGAAAGAAAGAAAGAGAAAGAAAGAAAGAAGAAAGAAAGAAAGAAAGAAAGAGGGAGAGAAAGAAAGCAAGAAAGCAGGGTTCCTGGCCTTTGGCACTTCCCCACCCTGGAGACCAGCACGGTGTTATCTTACCCAAACCACTCCCAGCCCCAGGCCAATGGGGATTAAAGACCCCTGCTGGCAGGGACAGCTGTGAGGCCGCTGTTGTTTTCCCCCAAACTGTCCTTGCTACTGTGGTTGTCTTTAATTTATGGGAATGAGGGATTTTGCGGTGGTTTCCTGATGGGGTTCAAGGGAAGGTTGCGTGTGATTAGAGTGGCTACAGGTGAATCCGATCGCCCGCCTGGGAAAGCCATGGTGCTAGAACTCAGCACTGCTCCCTCCTGCTCTCACGTCCTCACTCTGCTGAGACGTGCCTTTAATCAGACGTGATTTGTCTCATCCTTCTTCAGCTCCAACACGTGTGTTCCCAGAGCGGTCCTGCCCCAATTTCTCTTTGCAAGACCTGCTCTCTGCCTTCCCCCGCCCAACCACAAATTTGCCTAAGGTATAAAACTCCACAAACAGGCCTCTCTCTCCTCTTTTCCCTCCTGATGCCCCTTTACAGGCCACCTCCCCACCCCAGGTCCCCTCCACTACCCCTGCCACGAAGCCACACCAGGGGACTGACCTTGCAAACACATCCTGCATTTTCTTCCCCCTCTCTGACTGTGCTCTGGTGGTTTCTCCTTGCCTAGAGCACCCTCCCCTTCCCCATACTTCTGCCTGTTGAAGTCCTACTTAAAAACCACCCAGCTCAAAAACAACCCCTTCCAAGAATATTTTTGTCCTTCTTTTTCAAAAATTTATAGCTACATTTGTATATAACATAGTATCAAAGAAAGCTACAGTTAAGAAATTTTAAAGTCTAGTATCTGCTAGAATCTGTGTTGATTTTCTCACTTTAGCTTGCAGTTGTTTCATAAAGGAACTCTTCTGAGGTTTCTTACCTGGGACATCTTATATTTGAAATCTCCTTTTTTAAAAATTGGGGTCAAATACACATAACATAAAAGTTACTGTCTTAACAGTTTTTAAGTGATACAGTACAGTAGTTGTGCAATCGATTTCTAGAACTTTTAATCTTGCAAAACCGAAACTCTATCTCCATTAAACAACACCCCTTTTTCCCTTCCCCCACCCTCTAGCAATCACCATTCTACTTTCTCTTTCTAAGCATCTGACTATTTTAGATACCTTACATAAGTGAAATCATGCAATATTTCAACCAGGTTGTAGCAAGTGACAAGATTTTCTTCTTTTTTTTTTTTTAGAAAGACAGCGTCTTTCTACGCTGCCCAGGCAGGTGTTGAACTCAGGGCTTCTAGCAGTCCTCCCACCTTGGCCTCCCAAAGTGCTGGAATTATAGGTGTGAGCCACCATGCCTGGCCTCCTTCTTTCTGAAGACAATAACATTCCATTGTATGGATATACCAAGTTTCTTTCTTTTTTTTTTTTTTTTGAGATGGAGTCTCACT
The DNA here is from genome assembly GCF_028885655.2 of Pongo abelii. Lineage (NCBI taxonomy): Eukaryota > Metazoa > Chordata > Mammalia > Primates > Hominidae > Pongo > Pongo abelii. Next base: position 73,956,879 of record NC_072004.2, on the reverse strand, counting down.
CTGTTGCCAAGCTGGAATGCAGTGGCGTGATCTCAGCTCACTGCAACCTCTGCCTCCCGTGTTCAAGTGATTCTCCTGCCTCAGCCTCCTGAGTAGCTGGGACTACAGGCACATGCCACCACGCCCAGCTAATTTTTGTATTTTTAGTAGAGACGGGGTTTCACCATGTTGGCCAGGATAGTCTCAATCTCTTGACCTCATGATCTGCCCGCCTCAGCCTCCCAAAGTGCTGGGATTACAGGCATGAGCCACCGTGCCCGGCCACCAAATTTCTTTATCCATTCATCTGTTGATGAACATTAAGGTTGCTTCCATCTCTTGGCAATTGTGAATAATGCTGCAATGAACATGAGTGTGCAAATACCTCCTGGAGAGTGTATTTTCTTTTTCTTTTTTCTTTTTTTTGAGACAGGGTCTCACTCTGTCACCCAGGCTAGAGTGCAGTGGCGCAATCTCAGCTCACTGCAAGCTCTGTCTCCCGGGTTCATGCCATTCTCCTACCTCAGCCTCCCGAGTAGCTGGGACTACAGGCACCCGCCACCACGTCCAGCTAATTTTTTGTATTTTTAGTAGAGATGGGGTTTCACCGTGTTAGCCAGGATGGTCTCAATCTCCTGACCTCGTGATCCGCTGGCCTCAGCCTCCCAAAGTGCTGGGATTACAGGTGTGAGTCACTGCGCCTGGCTGGAGAGTGTATTTTCAATTCTTTTGAGTGTATACCTCAAAGGGAAATTGCTACATCATATAGTAATTATATTTTTAATTTTTCAAAAAAATTATTTATTATTAGAATAAAAAATAGAGACAGGGGTCTCGCTATGTTGAACAGATTGGTCTTGAACTCTTGGCCTCAAACAATCCTTCTGCCTCGGCCTTCCAAACTGCTAGGATTACAGGTGTGAATCACTACACCTGGCCATATTTTTAATTTTTCCTTTTTCTTTTTTTTGAGACGGAGTCTTGCTGTCGCTCTGGCTAGAGCGCAATGGCGTGATCACGGCTCACTGCAATCTCTGCCTCCCAGGTTCAAGCGATTCTCTTGCCTCAGCCTCCCAAGTAGCTGGGATTACAGGCATGTGCCACCACGCCTGGCTAATTTTTGTATTTTTAGTAGAGAGGGGTTTTACCATGTTGGCCAGGCTGGTCTCGAATTCCTGACCTCAGGTGATCCGCCCGCCTTGGCCTCCCAAAGTGCTGGAATTACAGGCATGAGCCCCTAATCTCCCCTTCTTATAAGCACATCAGGCAGATTGGATTGGGACCCACCCTAACAGCCTCATTTTAACTTAATCCCCTCTTTAAAGGCCCTATGTCCAAATAGACACACTCTAAGGTACTGGGGTTAGGGCTTCAACATAGGAATTGGGAAGGGAAGCACAATTCTGCCCTTGTACAGGGACTGTACGGGGACAGGAACAAGGGACAAGGTTCAAACTGTGGCACAGACCCTTCAGTTGAAAACCCCTTTAGTGAAAGCAGCACCTCAGATGTGTGCCCGACCCCAGAGTTTTCCTAGCTCAGGGTCCTGTTGGCTGGTAGAGCTTTTCCACTGAGACAGGAAGTTGTTTCTAGCCACAAGCAGATCCCTGAATTCCTATCTTACTTACACCAAGTACAGACATAAAAAGTGGAGGCAGTTGGCTGGGTGCGGTGGCTCACACCTGTAATCCCAGCACTTTGGGAGGCCGAGGTTGGCGGATCATGAGCTCAAGAGATCAAAACCATCCTGACCAAAGTGGTGAAACCCCATTTCTACTAAAAATACAAAAATTAGCTGGGCGTGGTGGCATGCACCTGTAGTCCCAGCTACTCAGGAGGCTGAGGCAGGAGAATCGCTTGAACCTGGGAGGTGGAGGTTGCAGTGAGCTGGGATCATGCCATTGCACTCCAGCCTGGGCGACAGAGCCAGACTCTGTCTCAAAAAAAAAAAAAAAAAAAAGAAAGAAAAAAAGTGGAGGCAGTTTTAGGAGTGCATCTCTAAAGAAGGGAGCTGTTTGACAGAGGAAAGGAGAAAAGAGGCATGGGCTGGGCGCAGTGGCTCATGCCTGTAATCCCAGCTATTTGGGAGGCCGAGGTGGGTGGATCACTTGAGGTCAGGAGTTTGAGACCAGCCTGACCAACATGATGAAACCTGTCTCTACTAAAAATACAAAAATTAGCTGGGCGTGTTGGCTCACGCCTGTAGTCCCAGCTACTCAGGAGGCTGAGGCAGGAAAATCGCTTGAACCAGGGAGGTAGAGGTTGCTGTGAGCCAAGATCGTGCCACTGCACTCCATCTGGGGAGACACAGTGAGATTCCGTCTCAAAAAAAAAAAGGCAATGGTAGGCTGGGCACGGTGGCTCACATCTGTAATCCCAGCACTTTGGGAGGCTGAGGCTGGCGGATCACGAGGTCAGGAGATCGAGACCATCCTGGCTAACACGGTGAAATGCCATCTCTACTAAAAATATAAAAAAATTAGCCAGGCGTGGTGGCGGGTGCCGGTAGTCCCAGCTACTTGGGAGGCTGAGGCAGGAAAATGGCATGAACCTGGGAGGCAGAGCTTGCAGTGAGCCGAGATCACGCCACTGCACTCCAGCCTGGGCGACAGAGCGAGACTCTGTCTCAAAAAAAAAAAAAAAAAAAAAAGGCAATAGTAGAGATGAGAATGAAATAAATGAACAACCCCAATAAGTGTCACCTGGGTTGCCAGAGTGATGCCAAGTCCCATACAAGTGACCTCATGCTCATGCTCACCCCCTTGCTGGGCCACGATACAGTAATAGGAGGAAGGGTGGTCAGAGACTAAGGTCAAGTGCATTAACCAGGTAGCCCTGGTTCAGGTCCCTGATCCACAACTTCCTGGCTGTGTGGACGTGGGTGAGTCCTAACCCTTCCCGAGTCCCAGTTTCTTCTGAGGAATGAGGATAACAGTACCTACTTCATAAGGTGGGTAGCTGTGGGACTAAATGATATCAGAGATGCAGAGTCCACAGCCAACACTTGGTAACCCCTGGGTCCAGTTTTCCCAAATCTGCATATGAGCACCCCTTTCTCTTTAAAGTCCTCCCCTGATGCTGGCTGGCTGCATCAGGTTTCCCACGTTCAAAAACAGGCCAGAGTGTCCTGAGCTCTGCTGGAGTCTTTCCCCGCTGCCGTCAGCCGGGCCTGCCTGACTCTGACGGTGCTACTGGCCTAGGGTTGTGGCAGTGCTGGGTGGAGTGTGGTTTGACGGGTGCACAGCTGCAGCAGCCCCTCTTGTCCCGAGTCCATGTCCAGAACCCCTAGTGAGGAAGAAGTTTTATGGTCCAGAGTGGCCAGCGTGGGAGGGGAGATAGCAACTCCACACTCAGCTAATATCCCTCTGGGCATCCCCGGCCTCCTGATTAGAGCTCCTGACCTCCTCTTCTGACAAGCAAAGAAAGCTCAGAGCCCAAAGCAGGACTCAGGCTTTGGCCACCATCTGAACTCAGAGGCTCCAGCACAAATCCCACGCCTGGGCCTGCTCAGGCCCCGATCAGGTACAGTCGGAAGCTCTGGAGAAAGTCCATTTCTGCTGAAGCAGCAGGATCCCGACCAACATCGAAGAGGGAAAAGTCCACTGAGCCCGTGAGCTGTAAGAAGGTCAGCCCAGGGGTCGCCTCAGCTCTGCTCCGCCACTCTCCCATGCTAGGGACTCAGGAGTCCTGCCCACTCACTTATTTCTCTGGCTTGAATAAATCAGGGGCACTTGGGCCCAGGGAGGGGGGATAATTCAGAGGCAGAGAATCCTTTCTGCCTGAGAGACAGGACTCACAGCCCCTGCAGATCTCCAGAGCTGGCCCTTTTCCCCAACTCCCTCTCTGCCCATAACTTGGGCTTCTCACCCAGTTTGGCTCCCTGGCCTTTGGCCAGGACCCACTCCCATCCTTTTCTTTTCTTTTTTTTTTTCCCCCTTGTTTTTCTTGCATGCAGAGGTGGAGGAACAGTGTGAGTAGTGGGCCTGGGTCTCAAGCCCACACTTCCTTTGGTGACAGCTGAGGGTGACATATGGAACTTATAAACAAAACCCAGAACTACCCATGCCTCTCCCTATCCCCTCTTGAAAGCTGCTGCGCTTCCCCCTCACCAACCCACCCCACCTGGGACTCTCAGCAAAGACTATAGCACCAGACTTTTTTTTTGAGACGAAGTCTCGCTCTGTCACCCAGGCTGGAGTGCAGTGGCATGATCTGGGCTTACTGCAAGCTCGGCCTCCCAGGTTCATGCCGTTCTCCTGCCTCAGCCTCCCGAGTAGCTGGGACTACAGGCACCCGCCACCATACCCGGCTAATTTTTGTATTTTTAGTGGGGATGGGGTTTCACCGTATTAGCCAGGATGGTCTCGATCTCCTGACCTTGTGAGGTCCACCCGCCTTGGCCTCCCAAAGTGCTGGGATTACAGGTGTGAGCCACCGCACCCGGCCAGCATTATGCATTTTCATTCCAGAAGAACCTGCCTCTCTCCCGTGAAACATCCCTTGAATTCCCCGGCCCCAGAGAGGCTGGAGCCCTGCCAATGTCTCTTTAGGCCCCTACAGGAGAGGAAAAGGGCCTGGACACTGGGGTGGGGCAGGGCTCAGTGAGAAAGTCAGGCCAACCCCAGGAAGCCAGGGAGATCCTGGATGTGAACATCCAACCAGTCTCGGGCTGGCTCCATCCCAGTCTTGTCTATTTCGATGGGCTTTGACCCTTCCTTCTGAGGTTGAAAGTAGGAGAGCTTAGGAGGACATCAAAGTGTCTATGCTGTGACAGTGCAGGAAGCCACAGACACCGTTTTCAGAGGATTTGCCAAGGTTTCACCTACTGATGTCATGCTCCACATATTCCCTTCTTTTTCCCTCTCTGGGGAGTCCCAGGGAGACAGATCTGAACCCAGACCCAGACAATGTCCCTAAGATAGGCACAGCCTCCATACTCATCCTCCCCTGAGGGCAGTGTGACATGAGGCTATAGCCCTAGACTGGTCCCGGGGGCCTTGGGCAAGTCATTTAGTCTCTGGGTCTTAATTGCTCATATGTTCAACGGGCTAAAGTGTACCTTACCTACCTAATGGAATAATTAGGATACAATAAGAGACAGCCCAATAGGGTGGAAAGAGCTTCCTATCAAGAAAATCTGGGTTCTAGGCCCAATTCTGCCCCTAATTTGCTGTGTGTCCTTACAGGAGTTCCTTACCTTCTCTAGGCTCACCTATAAAATGAAAAGGTGACATTGATCATCTCTAAGTCCTTCCTACCTCTATTTTCTATGATTCTGTAGTATCTGTGAAAGCCTAAAAGAAGTTCTCTTTGGAGGAAAGAAATCCCTTGTCAACTGCAAAGTGCTATTTGAATGTGAGGCATTTGGCCTCCTGTCTGGTTTGGATAGGAATTTATGTAAATTGGTGCCCTCAGTGTTGGACTGTAGAGTACAGAACTCCAGAAATATTCAGACAGAAATGGGTCTGTCTGAACCTCCTTGTAGCTCTGATAAAGCTGTCTGTTCACTTTAGGAAGCCCTGCCAAATGTGGCAGTTACATATGAAATAATTTGCCCTGGATGGCATGGAAGCTCATGGTGGAAACCGCAATCACACGCACACCATTTGCATTTCTCTGGGCAGTTGACTGGTCCCTCACAGCCCTGCTCCAGTGGAGGATGAGGGCTATGCAGGGGCTGGGGCGGGGCAGCTCCTCCCTAACCACAGAGGCAGCCCTCTAAGGGCCAGCATCCTCCCTCTGCAGTCCTGGAAGAGGCAGCTGCGGCCCCCAAGAGAGAAGCAGCGCAGGAGGAGTGATGTGGATTGCCATGTGACACATCTAGTTGTTGTGCCTGGAATTGTGGAACTCTGAAGGCTGCAGCAATAGTGGCCTAGGCCGGGTGCAGTGGCTCATGCCTGTAATCTCAGCACTTTGGGAGGCCGAGGCAGGTGGATCACCTGAGGTCAGGAGTTTGAGACGAGCCTGGCCAACGTGGTGAAACCCCATCTCTACTAAAAATACAAAAATTAGCCTGGTGTGGTGGCAGGCACCCATAATCCCAGCTACTCCAGAGGCTGAGGCAGGAGAATCGCTTGAACCCAGGAGGCAGAGGTTGCAGTGAGCCGAGATCCCGCCATTGCAGTGACCAATCTCCAGCCTGGATGACCAAAGTGAGACTCAGCCTCAAAAAAAAAGAAAAAAAAAAGCTGAAAGGCCAGACATTTAAAAGATAACCCTTTCACACAGGTCTGGAGACGTGGTGCCTTAAGGAGCATAGTGCTCTAACTCTGCCCATGAGTCATCTCAGATATAATCTCCAATAGAACTCTTTCTGATGGTTCTTGTGAACAGAGCTTCAATGATATGCCAGGCACTGTGCTAGGTGTTAACGCCCGCTATCCAGCTCCTGTTACTTCTCAGCCTGATCAGCACAGCGGGTGTAGCTATTCTTGCTTTGCGAATGAGGAAATTGAAGCTCCAAGAACCTAAAGGACTTGCCCAAGGTCCAAAAGCTCTTCCTCAGTGCCTCACTCACCTACGAGTGCTAAGGCCCAGGTTCACCAACAGGTCCTCCGACACGTCTGCATATATAACTTCCCTCCACACAGCTCGAGGCAGGGGGAGAGAAATGGCCCAGCAGAGCCCTGATCATTGAGCCGTGGGAAGGCTGGGGAGGGCTTTGGGAAAGAGCACACAGCAAGACCTCAGATCTGACTGAAGGGAGGAACTAGGAGCTGAGACAAGAATACGTGAAGCTGGAAGAGCCTCAGACTTCATCAAGGCTAGGGGTTCTCAACAGAAGAGAGAGTAGAGAGTGTAGGGCATCAAGGCTTATGTGCTGGGAAGGAACTCTGACACCAGCTCCCTGGCAGGAATAGAATCCAGTCCAATCCCATACTTCTACACATGGGGAAACTGAGGCCCACAGAGGAGAGAAAGGCTCCCTAACAAAGTTGTACTATCCTGGGAACAGACCATCCTGGGAAGCATGAGTTAGTTTCTTTTTTTTTTTTCCTTTTTTTTTTTTTTTTTTTTGAGACAGAGTGTTTCTCTGTTGCCCAGGCTGGAGTGCAGTGGCACCATCTTGGCTCACTGCAAGCTCCGCCTCCCAGGTTCATGCCATTCTCCTGCCTCAGCCTCCCCAGTAGCTGGGACTACAAGTGCTTGCCACCACGCCTGGCTAATTTTTTGTATTTTCAGGAGAGACGGGGTTTCACCATGTTAGCCAGGATGGTCTCGATCTCCTGACCTTGTGATCCGCCCACCTTGGCCTCCCAAAGTGCTGGGATTACAGGCGTGAGCCACTGCACCCAGCCCAGCATGAGTTACTTTCATGTGGCAGGGTGCACAGGAACTGTGCCCATGAACAGGGTGACCGAACAGCTCCCAGAAACGGCATGCAAGTGCTCATAGTGTTTCCATCTTGCTGAATATGTTGCAATTTGTAATACTGTTGCAGAACAAAGAGAGTGTAACTTCCACTTCAGCTTTCATAGCTTGCTTCCCATACTTCTGGTCCCTTCATCATTTCCAACAGTGGTGAACGTTGATCCCACTCGGGGAAGTTGACAAGGGACAACCGCCCTCCCAGAGCCAATATCCATCCCACCCACCGTTAGTAGGTATTGCCCCCAGGTTCACACAGGGAGTTAGCTGAGACCATCAGTTCCCAACCCAGGCTTCTTCTTCCTGTTTCCTCTGCTGGAAATCGGCATTGGAGCCCCAGAGGCTAAATCAGGGCAATAAGAGACAGGAGAGGAGAGGTGGCCAGGGATGAGGCATAGCTTGGCTGGCAGTAGTCAGCTGCCCTATGTGCAGAACTGGGGTGGGGGAAGTTGTTTGGGGGGACACTATGGGGCACCTGTGCACACCTAAGCAGGCCTTGGAGGAGGGTAGATGTGGGTAGCAAACAGGGTGGTGACCCCAGGACCTCTAGAAGGGGTGACAAGCCCAGCTGCCATGGTCCAGCTCCAGGCCCCAACCTGGGCCAGCCAGCCAGGAGATATGGAGAGCTTTGGCTCTAATCAGATGGATCTGGGTTCAAATCTCCCTTCTGTCACCTAAAAGCTGCCAGGCACACTGGGCAAGTTCCTGGGTCTGTCTGAGGCTGGCTCTTCTGTATAACAGGATTATTTAGCAAACACTTAGCAAGTAATTTTTCCTCTTCTCTCTAGGAGAATTATATGCAGAACTGGTTGGGGGTGGGGTAGGGGGCAGTTGTGCCAGGTACAGAAGCAACTATGGCTAGATGCTAGGGTGAGAAAAAGTGTTTCCCTGGGGAGACAGCTATTAATCAAATTATCACACAAACCCACGTTAAGAGTGCTAAAGGGGGTAAGAACAGTATCCACTCATAGGCTGCTGTGTGGTGAGGTTAAAGCCGCAGATGCCTCTGGGCACACACAGAAACCGTCAAGAAGTGCAGGTGTTTCTATCCCAGCCCTTCAATGGCATCTCGTGGAGCTGAAAAATTGGAGAATTTATTTGTCCAGCACTTTTAGATTTTTTTTTTTTTTTTTTTTTTGAGACCGAGTTTTGCTCTTGTTGCCCAGGCTGGAGAGCAATGGCGCAATCTCGGCTCACGGCAACCTCCGCCTCCCAGGTTCAAGCGATTCTCCTGCCTCAGCCTCCCGAGTAGCTGGGATTACAGGCATGAGCCACCACGCCCAGCTAATTTTTTGTTGTTGTTTGTATTTTTAGTAGAGACGGTGTTTCTCCATGTTAGTCAGGCTGGTCGCAAACTCCCGACCTCAGGTGATCCGCCCGCCTCAGCTTCCCAAAGTGCTGGGATTACAGGCGTGAGCCACCGTGCCTGGGCACTTTTAGATTTTAATAGCATTTTGCCCACACATATTAACTCGTTCAGTCTTCCAATAACCCTAGGAGGTAAGTGAAATTGTTTTCCTCAATTTCTTGATGAGGAGACTGACGCCCAGAGAGGCTAAGTGACTTCCTCAAAGTCTCCAGCATGGAGATTCAGGATTCAAGCCTCTGCGCAAGTCCTCTGGGCTATCCACTCCCCGCAACCGTGGAAAGCAAGGGCTGGGAAACACTAAGCCTCGGGACGGGAGGAGATTGGGAAACCAGTCCCCGACCGCGCCCGTCGTCTAAGCCCGGGTTTCCTGCCTCTCTCCGGGCCCGTGGGCCGGGCTGTGCTCCGGGAAGCCCGTCACCCGCTTGTGACCGACCCTCCCCGGCCTGCTGCCAGGAGGGGGCGCGGCGCTGGCAGCGGCCAAGGCCGGAGGGCTTCTCGGGGACCCCGGCCCGGGGCTGCGCGTCCTTCCCTCCAGCCCACGCTCCCGCTTCCGGAGGGGTCTGGACCTGCCTCCTCCGGCCTGGAGCCAGAGGCCGCCGGGCAAGCAGCCCGCGCTAGGAACTCGGCCCCCTGCCCTGCTCCCCGGGCGCGCCCCGCGGGCGGCCAACCCGGATCGGACGCGGACCCCCGGGCCAGGGTGCCACGACACCCCTGACTCGGGCACCGGGACTATCAGGCCCCTCCCCCGCCTTCTCGAGTTCCCGGAACGGCGGCACCCACTCCCCTTCCATCCCCCGGCGGAGGCCGCGGACGCGCAGCGCGAGGTGGGCCAGGCCAGGCGCCCAAATCACTTTACCGTGCGCCTCCTGCTCGAGAGCCGCCCAGCCCAAGGCAGTGGGGCGCGGAGGCGGAGGACGGGGAAAGCAATAGAGGGAGGTGCTGGGTGGGGGAACCAGCTAGGCTCAAAACTCCAAAGCGGATCGCCGGGTTAATGTGGGATTCCTGCCTCGCCACCCACTCCCAATGCGGCTGCTTAGCCGACTGCATAGGCGGCTTCTCTGCCTTACACTAGCGGGTCTGAATTCCCCAGCCCAGTCCCCCAGGTAGCTTAGACCCGGCCTCTGAAAACAGAGGATCCCTCCTTCCAGCACTCCTCGCCAGCAAGACAGAGATGGGTCTTTCAGGGAGCAGGACGTTGGGGCGCAGGTTTCGGTAAAGCACCTCACTCGGAGCCACGGTCTCCGTGTCTATAAAATGAGGACAATGGGCCGGGCGCGGTGGCTCACACCTGTAATCCCAGCACTTTGGGAGGCCAAGGCGGGCGCATCACCAGGTCAGGAGATCGAGACCATCCTGGCTAACACAGTGAAACGCCGTCTCTACTGAAAATACAAAAAAAAATTGCCGGGCGTGGTGGCGGGCGCCTGTAGTCCCAGCTACTCGGGAGGCGGAGGCAGGAGAATGGTGTGAACCCGGGAGGCGGAACTTGCAGTGAGCCGAGATCGCGCCACTGCACTCCAGCCTTGGCGACAGAGCGAGACTCCGTCTCAAAAAAAAAAAAATAAATAAATAAATAATAAAAATAAATAAAAAAAGATAATCAGTGAAGCAAACGACTTTTAAATGTTAGAGCCCCGGGCTCCAGCAGCCATTCCCTGGCCACGTGGCATGCATTGCGAGTTAATTGTGTAGATGTGTGGTCTTCTTCCCACCTCCTCCCCACCCACTACCTCCATTCATTAAAGTGAAGGTAGAGCTGCCTCCCACCTGTCTGCTCAAGAGATAACCATTCAGCCCCTTTTATTTTTCAGGACTTTACCGTTTGTAAGCCCTTCCTACATTTTTTTTTTTCAAGACGTAGTCTTGCTCTGTCGCCCAGGCTGGAGTGCAATGGCGTGATCTCGGCTCACTGCAGCCTCCGCTTCCTGGGTTCAAGCGATTCTCCTGCCTCAGTTCCCAAATAGCTAGGATTACAGGGGCGTGCCACCATGCCCAGCTAATTTTTTGTATTTTTAGTAGAGAGGGGGGTTTCACCATGTTGGCCAGGCTGGTCTCGAACTCCTGACCTCGTGATCCGCCCGCCTTGGCCTCCCAAAGTGCTGGGATTACAGGCGTGAGCCACCGCGCCTGGCCCCTACATATTTTTCATTTGAACAGTATGTGTGTGTCAAATCGCCTGAATTTAATTCTTGTCTCCCACACTCCCTGGCTGAATAAACTTGGACAATTTGCTTAACTTCTCTGTGTTCGTTTTCTGGTCCATAAAGTGAGACTAATACTAGAATCACTTGGTTGGGCTATTGAGGAATAAGAGGCTAATATATGTCAGGTACAGCACCTGGCACAGAGTGTGTCCCCTGACCCTGTTGGCAGTTATGACTGAGCTCCACTGAATCTAACATGCAGCCTCCTTCAGAGGGCTCCAGATGGCTTTCCAGACTTGGCCCTCTGGAGCAGATTCTGATTCGGTAGGTAGGTCTGGGGCAGGCCTGAGATCCTTCAGGTCTGAAGGATCTCATCAGCTCCCTGGTGCTGCTGATGCTGCTGGCACCCAGGCACTCCTTTGAGTGGTGAGGTCTTAGAGCAGCGGACTTGACTGTGCACCAGACGCATCGGGAGGGTTTGTAAAAATAGATTGCTGAACGCCATCCCTAGAGTTTCTGACTTAGTAGGTCTGGAATGAGGCTAGGATTTGCATTCCTAACAAGCTCTCAGGTAATGCTGATGCTGCTGATCTGGGGACCATAGTTTGAGGCTTTGTTTTAGAGCATCTCACCCCTCAAGCTTATGGCCACCAGTAATGTCATGCTGGGGGGTGGGCTGGGGAGTAGAGGTCATTAAGCAGCCAAGAGTAGCTTCTTGTGCTTTGGGAATAAGAGAAAGTTCGGGGTGGGGGGAGGGTGGGAGGCAGGTACCTGAGATTGGAAACCAAAAATAAAAAAACTTCCCAGTTCTAATATTGGTAAGACACCAGAAGGAATAAAAAGGACAGTGTAGCTTTTTTCTCAGCATCCTGTAAAAATAAGGGAGACTGGGAAAGACTGCCTAGTTGCTCAAGGGCAAAAGAAAGGGAATGGAGTCTCCTTCAGCCCATGTCTTCCCGTTTGGGGTCCTCTCTCCCCAGACAACCAGGAGAACAGAGGAAAGCCGGAGGGCAGCAGCAAAGCCCGCAAGGAGAGGACGGCCTTCACCAAGGAGCAGCTGCGAGAGCTGGAGGCAGAGTTTGCCCATCATAACTACCTGACTCGGCTCCGCAGATATGAGATCGCGGTAAACCTGGACCTCTCTGAGCGCCAGGTGCGCCCCCGGTGGCCCCTCCTCTTCTTTGCTCTCTCATCTCCCTCCCTTCCCTCCTTTCCCACCACCCTTCCCTGGACCTTCTCCTTTTTCTTCCTCCAGCCAGTCCAGCGGTTTTCAACTGTGGCCGTACCTGAGAATAGCCTGGGGAGTTTTGGGTTTTTCTGTTTTTTGTTTTTTGAGACAGAGTCTCACTCTGTCACCCAGGCTGGAGTGCAGCGGCGCGATCTTACTGTAACCTCCACCTCCCGGGTTCAAGCAATTCTCCTGCCTTAGCCTCCCAAGTAGCTGGGCTACTGGCATGCACCACCACACCCGGCTAATTTTTGTCTTTTTTTTAGTAGAGGTGGGGTTTCACCATGTTGGCCAGGATGGTCTCAAACTGCGGACCTCAGGTGATTCGCCTGCCTCGGCCTCCCAAAGTGCTGGGATTACAGGCGTGAGTCACCGTGCCCGGCCCCTGGTGAGATTTTAATAGTGCTGATGTCTGGGCTCCACCCCTAGGGATTATTTTAATTGGCCTGGAATGGGATACAGGCCTCAGAATTTTTCAAAGGCCCCCTAGGTTATCCTCACATGCAGCTAGCTTGGGACCTATGGTCTGGCTATTCCCAAACTTGAGTATATGTTGGAATCCCCCAAGGCACTTGTTCAAAATGTGGATTCCGGAGGTCTGGAGAGAGATTTTACCATAATGAGTGGGCCTGAGAATATGTATTTCTAGTACGTTCTCCAGGTGATCTGGATATGCAGCTGGTTCCTGGGCACACTTTGAGAAAAACTTCCCTGGCTCTTTGTTTTGGACTTTCCCTTCAGCCACCCCACACCCCCACACCCATGCTCTAATACGGAATAATAGTAATAATAACAGTAATATTTGATAGCAGATTTCAGTTGACAGAGCACTCTGCCAGAGGGCTGGATATTGAATCAGAAGACTTAGATTCAGATCCTGCCTCTATCACTTTTCCTAGCCCTGGGACCTCTGGGTCTCCATCTGTAAAATGGGATCATAATCCTGCAGGTAATACTCAAGCTCAGATGAGAAAATGTGCTGATCAGAGCTATCTAAACCAAAAAGTGCTCTATAAATGTGCCTAAGGATAAGGCTGATGACCTCTGCTCCCAGACCCTTGGGGAATGGAGGTAGGGGGCAGGGGGACCTGGCACAGGCGGGTCAGGGCATGTGAAGGGGGTGGGGCCGATGCAGAGTGCTTTTAGAACATGTTTCCCTGTCTGGGGCTTTATCCGAAGCCACGAGACAGACCTCTGGGCAGATTGGTATGTCCTCTCTTCGGTCTTAGTTCCTGGGGCCTTTGAGGGAGTAAGGAGTGGTAAGTGATGGTTTCAAGCTGGGGTCCCTGGAGTTACACCCTGGCTAGCCTAAGCATTGACATGGGGAGGAGGTCACACTGGCCCTGGAGTGACCAGGCTCCTTTGCTTCCTCCCCCAGGTCAAAGTGTGGTTCCAGAACCGAAGGATGAAGTGGAAGCGTGTGAAGGGAGGTCAGCCCATCTCCCCCAATGGGCAAGACCCTGAGGATGGGGACTCCGCAGCCTCTCCAAGTTCAGAGTGAGATTCTGCAAGGAGGAAAAATGACTAAGGACTGAGCCCCCACCCAACTACCCCCACCCCAATCCCACCTTCACCCTCTTCCTTCCCCAGCCAGGGCAGCCTCTCCACATCTTTCCCTGACTCTTGGATATGAAACTGCCCAGCATTCCTGGGAGTCTTAGGATTTTCCAGGAAGTTCTGTCCAGCCTCTTAGCAGCCTCTTCCCTAGGGCCTTTGCTCCCACACTCTTATGGAATCAGACAGAGATCCTACCAGGCCGGATGAATCTGGAAACAGCTTCAGAGATACTGCTTCTCAGGGTCTCTTGGCTGCCACCCATGCCTCCTCCTACTGCCGTTCTTCTATGTCAGCCAGGCCTCCTCCTGGTCTGGACACCACCTGGCCTGGTGGGAGAGGAGCTTTGGAACCAGCTGGTGACTCGGAAAGTAAATGCTTCAAAAGGAAGGAAATGACGGAGACATATGCCCTTGCTCACCTTCCTCTGTAGGCTGCACATCTGAGGCTTTGGGGCCCCTTAGTTGTCCCCAAACCCCAAGAAAAATCAGAATGAGGAGAGTCAAGGACAGCAACTCAGCTGCTGCAAGCCAGAAACCCATCCCTGTCTCCAAATTTGTTGGCTAAGTGGGGACACTTCTGAGCACTGACTAGAGAAGACAGAAAAATAGCCCGATGCAGGTTTCGGTGTCCCCATATAGGCCCATCCACACAGGCTTGACTGGGTGGGCAAGAATGAACCCATGACAGCACCTGCTGCTTCAAAATCAAAATCAATTTAGGGATACAGCAGGGGCTGTTGGGCTGTGCTCCAGAGAAAAGGAGCAGCTACTCCTTTTAAATCCACGATTTCTGGATTGAAAACCTCTCCAGATGCCGAGTTGTTGGGCGGAACAACTAGGGACTGAAAACAACGTAGAGGCTGGAAAGTGTCCCCTGCATTCTGGAGGGGAGGGGAGATAATAAGGAGGGCTGCTGGGTGAGGGCCTGGAGATGTGGAACCATGGAGTGGAAGGTTCTCCAGTGACAGTGTCCTGTGACTGCAAAAGGGGACAAGAAAATCCCTCTTCCTCCATGGGATGGATTTAAGCTCTTGCTGTGTGTTCTACAAATGCTGTTATTGTGGGAGGAAATGCTAGGTTTTTGTGTGTGGACTGCCCAGACCTCAGCCAGGTCTTCTGGAGATGCCACTTAAGGACTGATGGCCAAAGAGCATGGGGGACTGAAGCCCTGGCTGCCTCAGCGCTCTGTCTCCCAACACCAGCTGGTGTTGCAGAGGGAGGTCAACGTGAGTTTGGATCTCTTGTACGCAGATGTAATCATTCACATGTAAAAATAACCCCACCTCCCCACCCCAAAAAGGGCAAGAGCTGTGGAAAATGATTGCCAAATGAGATGGCTGGTTACAGCATGATTTTTTCTAAAACATACTTCATACATTTTCTTAAGATTACATCAAGCTAATTGTGCAAGGTCAATTCACTTTGTAAGAAAACTCTCGGAGAAATAAAATCAATAAAAAGCAAAGTTCCCAGGCCTTTTTCTTTGCAGAGCGAACAACCACAGCTCTTGTGTGCAACCTTCTGATTGACCAGACAATGTCTAGAAGCAAGAGAAAAAGGGAAGAAATGATCTAGACCGAGCTGTCCCCTTTAGTTTTTCAAAAGGTGGGTACAAAATATAATTGGTGCCAAAAAAAATTTTTCTCCCACGCATATGTATGGTCTTCATTTCTCATTGTAAAAGTTTAGCTTTCAGTTTCCCTAAACTATGACCTATCAAATAGTCAATGTTTTGTAAACAAAAGATGAACTCTTTTGTTAATAAAGGAACCTTGACCACAAAGTAACCATCCCTAATGTTTAAATTCAAAGTTTAGAGATTTTATTTTTCAAGGTAGAAAAGTGCATATTAATAGTAGTAAAAAATGACATAAGAAAAAATATCCCATATTTTGTCTTTTTTTTTTTTTTTTTTTTTTGGAGACAGAGTTTCGCTCTTGTTGCCCAGGCTGGAGAGCAGTGTCACCATCTTGGCTCACAGCAACCTCCACCTCCTGGGTTCAAGCGATTCTCCTGCCTCAGCCTCCTGACTAGCTGGGATTAGAGGCATGTGCCACCACGCCCAGCTAATTTTTGTATTTTTAGTAGAGACGGGGTTTCTCCATGTTGGCCAGGCTGGTCTTCAGCTCTGACCTCAGGTGATCCACCCTCTTTGGCATCCCAAAGTGCTGAGGTTACAGGCGTGAGCCACCACGCCTGGCCTCTGTGTCTTTTTAACTAAAAAACAATTTGTCTCACCAAGATGTCAACAATGGACATTGTTGGCTACAATGGCTACGGTGAGGGGAGAGAGGGAGGCAGGAGAGGAGACCTGGCCAGGATCTTGCATTGAGGCAGCCTGGGCCAGGTGTGGGCAGTGCCTGGAAGTGACATCACCAGGAGCTGGAATCAGGCAGAGCCACCAAAATGAAGGTGCCAAATGGAGGTGGGTTCAGTGGCTCAGGTTCAGGTTCACAGCCAAGCAACATGGACACGCTCAGTCACCCCCGTCCACCCTCCTGCTGGAAACTCAACTCTGGCTTCAGGGGACTCAGGCTTCAGGGAACATCACCCTCTTCTGGCTTTCCTCATCTGTCCTAGATGTTCCTTCTCTGTCCCCCATGCAAGCCCCTTTCTCGATGCTTCTGCTCTCACAGCTGGTTCTCAAGGTTTTCTCTTTCTTCCACCACCTTCCCTATTTTTCAATCTCTCCCCCCAGATGATCCCATCCACCTACTTTTTTTGTTTGTTTGTTTTTTGAGACAGCCTCGCTCTGTAGCCCAGGCTGGAGTGCAGTGGCGCAATCTTGGCTCACCGCAAACTCTGCCTCCCAGGTTCAAGCGATTCTCCTGCCTCAGCCTCCTGAGTAGCTAGGATATGGCTAATTTTTGTATTTTTAATAGAGATGGGGTTTCACCATATTGGCCAGGTTGGTCTCAAACTCCTGACCTCAGGTGATCCTCCCACCTCGGCCTCCTGAAGTGCTGGGATTACAGGCATAAGCCACCGCGCCCGGCCTACATTTTTAAAAATTGTTGTAAAATACTCTGACGTAAAATAAAAGTTATCATTTTAACCATTTTGAAGTGCACAGTTCCATGGCATTAAGCATTTTCTCATTGTTGTGCAGCCATTGCCACTATCCATCTCCAGAACGTTTTCATCTTCCCAAACTGAGACCCTGTGCCTATGGAACACTAACCCCTAGCCCCTCCCCTCCATTCACCTGCATTTACATAGTGTTTGCACCATATTGAGCACTGTTCTGCTTTACATGTACAAACTAAGTGAATTATCTTAGCCATCCTAAGAGGTAGTACTACCGTCATTCCCATTTCACACATGAGGTAACCAAGGCGGAGAGAAGCTGAGTAAACTCCCAAGGTTTTATGGTGGTTAGTGTTTGGGGTGGATTGTATTATTGGGCCCGGTTATCTTCTTCCCTCTCCACTGGGGAACGTGCCTCCCTGATCATTGCCATATGATGCACCTGCGGCGGTAAGGGCACACTTCCTCACCTAATTGACATCAGCTTGTCCTTGTGGCCTGCTTTGGCCAATAGAATGTGAGCAGAAGGATATGTGCTGTATCCTTCTGATGACCCGCAGAAGCTTTACGGGTCATCACACGGCTGTGCTCCTGCTCTTTTCCCTCTGTACGAGGCTGAAATGGAGGATCTCTGGGTTCCAGAAGGAGAAAAACATGGAACTGGGTTCCAGAAGGAGAAAAACATAGAACAAAGCCAAAGCTGACCCCATAGCCTTCACAGATGTCAGTGAGGATATAAACATTTGTTGCTGTAAGCCACTGGGATTTGTGGGTCACTTGTCGCTACCACAGGAGCTCGTGAAAACTGACCACTCCAGTGATGAAGCTGGGTTTGGAATTGAGGCATTCTGGCCCCAGGCCAACACTTCCTATGCCTGATCTGGGTGCCTAAGCTTTTATATTCTGCTGCCTGCTGCCCTTTGCCACCTAGGATGACTATAAGCATCTCAAACTCTGATATCTGAAGGGGAAATCGCCATTCCCGCAATTGGGTGAGCACTACTGCCTGCATTCTGATTCTTCTACTTTAGCTGGCAACACCACAACCTACTTGTTCATTCACACTGGAAACCTGGGGCACATCATCATGCTGACCTCTGCTTTTCTGAACCAATCCACTACCTGGTCCTGCTCATTTTACTTCCCATATAGATACTTCTCCCACCCACGGCATTGTCTTCCCACCACCACTGCCTTCCTTCTAGCTGTTGACGTCTCACTTGAATTAAAGTCTCTGAGAGATCTCCGCCTGATCTGAGGTTGCTCAAATCCCATCTCCTCTCAGCCTGTAGAGTGATCACAAAAAAAATTCAACCCTGTCACCACCAATTTAAAACCTATCGGTAGCTTCCCTCACCTACAAAATAAAGAGCCTTCACAGGTCTCCATGATCCAGCCCCTGACCACCTCCACAGCCGAAACCTACCACCTCCGCCACACATCCTGGGCTCTAGAAAGACCAAGCCACCTTCCATTCCACAGCCACAGGCCATGTGATTTCTCTTCTCCATTCCTTGGCTCATTCCCTTCTGTCTGGAGTGCTCTCCCACACCTGGAGCCCCAAGGACTTATGGATTCTAGGAGCACTCTAAAGGAATACGCAGGAAGTTTTAATATAAATATGGCCCAAGTTTTTTTTTTTTTTTTTTTAAGAGACTTCATTTCCCAAGCTGGAGTGCAGTGGTATGATCATGGCTCACTGCAGCCTCAAACTCCTAGCCTCGAGCAGTCCTCCCACCTCAGCCGCCTGAGTAGCTAGCTGGGTCTAAAGGTGTGAACCACCATGCCCAGCTAATTTTTAAATTGCTTTGTAGAGATGAGGGTCTCACTATGTTGCCCAGGCTGGTCTTGAACTTCTGGCCTCAAGGGATCCTCCTGTCTCATCTCCCAAGGCCCTGGGGTTACAGGCATGAGTCACTGCACCCAGCCTAAACTAATTTTCAATAGTAGATCAATGCCTAACACGAGGCAGCAACATTCACCAATTTCTAAAGCTATCAGAAAAAAACCTCAGTGTGAGAATTTTCCTTTCCCCAATAAACCCAGTTAATAAGCCCACTGAGGAGAGTTTGATCATGAAATTAAAAGTACATGCACACATCAATCAAGAGCTTTCTGGTTTCTTTTGAACATTCCCTGCACTCCTCTCCCTCTTCAGCGTTGGTGTTTGATTGACCAGCGTCGGGTGAGCAGTAGCTGGGACCAGCTGTTCTTCAAGTTGGTAAAAATCCTCCACTTTCTCCCGAGGGCAAAGCTGCATGAAGGAAGCAAGGCCACCCACTGGCAACTCCCTGATGGGAACCAGTGATGGGAACCAGTGATGGGAACCAGTGAGTGTGACCAGAGATGGTGGCTTGGTAGGAATCCAAACAAGTGAGAATTCCCAGACAGTAACTTTTCAGTAATGGTTTTCTCCATCCTTGAGAGAGCATCAGGGACGAGTGAGTGTGTGGCTGACCTGCTGAGAGAGGTGAGGAGATATGAAAAAAAGAGAGAAATGAAGCAAGCGAGTAGGGAATCCATTTCCAAAGGAAAAGGCCTAGAGGGGCTCAGGCCTTCAGAAATCTGCTCACCTGCCTGGGCCAGGTCCTAAGATGGATGCGTGCATTTCTGATAGTTCTTCTATTCAAAGATGAGAATCAGTGTCAGGGAGAGATCTACTCTTTTCTGTCCAGACCCCCAAAGCACCACAATTCCAGTGACTGGGTAAGCCTATGGTGGGTGGCTTTCTTTCCTTCCATTGAGTGGAAATGATTGCCCTTAAAAGCTATATATTCTCCGGCCAGACAGAGGAGCCTGTGCCTGCTAATCCCTCACAACCACCAGTGAAGCACTGGTCAGTCATGTCATCTCTTGGCCACCGTGGTGCTGGGCTCTCACATTCCTTCTCTCACTGGCTGCCCCTTCTCAGTCCCATTTGCTGCCAACCCTGGCTACCTGAATAGTTCTGAAACACTTTGAAAAATATCTCAAATCCAGCTGGGCGCAGTGGCTCACGCATGTAATCCCAGCACTTTGAAAGGCCGAGGCAGGCAGATCACCTGAGGTTGGGAGTTCGAGACCAGCCTGGCCAACATGGTGAAACCCCGTCTCTACTAAAAATACAAAAATTAGCTGGGCGTCGTGGCACATATCTGTATTCCCAGCTACTTGGGAGGCTGAGGCATGAGAATCACTTGAACCCGGGAGGCAGAGGTTGCAGTGAGCTGAGATCATGGACTCTGCACTCCAGCCTGGGCAACAGAGCGAGACTCTGTCTTTAAAAAAAAAAAATCTTAAATCCATGCCCTTCTCTAATGCTACCTGTGGCCACGACTGTTCCTTTATTCTTCCCACCTTGTGTGTGTTCCTTTATGGCCACTACCACAATTTGTCATTCTTCTATTTTTTGTTTGCTTATTCATTTATGGTCTGCTTTATAGGCTGGAAGAAAGAGAAAGGGATGTTTTTCTCTGACCATTTTATTCCCAGCTACCACATGACGTCTGGCACATAATAAATGTTCAATAGGTAGTATTGGATGAGTGGACACATGGATGGATGGATGGATGGATGGATGGATGGATGGATGGATGGATGGAGGAACCATTAAACTATTGACATCACTGACTTCTCGGTTCAAAACTGCCCATTGCTGGACATGTGGACAGTGTAGGAGAAGCTCAGTCCAGAAGCTGGTTAGGTGGCTTGATGCAGTCAGGGCTTCAGAGACCACCAAGTCTGGCCGGCCATGCCCTTGAAGAGGGGCACTGAACAGTCACACAGTTTCTACAGCCCCAGGGAACCCTCTGGGACCAAGGTTCTCTGCAAATCCCTCCCCCACTCTCTGAGCTCTGTCTGAAGTCTGGACAAGCCTCTCCTCTTTGACCCGTGGTTGGCAAAAAAAACAGCTTCCAGAGCCTGACCACTGACAACAGCGAGACTCAGAGGCGTGCCTGATAAGAGGTTTGTGAGCCACTCGCGCACGTCTCTGAGGGTGACACTTAATAGCTTCAAGGTGACATCAGGGTTGGGACTAATATCCGATTGAACAGAAAGAGACATGACCTAACTCGTCTCTCGCCGTGGGCCTGGCTGCGAGAGCTTCTCTTTCTTTATTAATTTCCTAACCGGAGCTGCTGGCTCAGGACTCCAGCCTGTCCCCAGAGCCGGGGCCCACGGCTGGGCTTCAATCCAGTGTTAGTGGGAAGGGAACAGGCTCAGCCAGGGTCTGAGAACCCCCAGGATGAAAGTCCACTGAGTCTGTGCTCATCTTGGCGAGAGCCTCGTGGTTGGCTTTCTCCACCATCCAGCAGATTTACCCTGCTTTGAGAAAATCCAGTAGGGCAGATCCAAAGGCTCTAAAAAATTCCTCCTGGTAAAAAAAAAAACCTTGCTGCAGCCTCCCAGCAAGCTACAGGCTTCCCCAGTGGCTGCAAAGGATGGTTTTATTTGTGTTTTAAAAAATGATTTAAAACCAGTTTTCCAGGAACACAAATCCTGTCTAAAGCACCCGGTGCACCTGGCTAAGAGAGCTGCAGGCCTGTGTCTGAGCTGGCTGACTGCCTGGTGGGACCGTGCTATCTTCAGGATATTTTCCTTTAAAATATTCTCTGCATTGGCTGGGCACGCTGGCTCATGCCTGTAATCCTAGCACTTTGGGAGGCCGAGGTAGGTGGATTGCCTGAGCTCAGGAGTTCGTGACCAGCCTGGGCAACACGGTGAAACCCCGTCTCTACCAAAATACAAAAAGTTAGCTGGGCGTGGTGATGTGTGCCCGTAGTCCCAGCTATTCAGGAGGCTGAGGCAGGAGAATTGCTTGAACCCAGGAGGCGGAGGTTGCAGAGAACCGAGATGGTCCCACTGCACTCCAGCCTGGGCGACAGAGCGAGACTCCATCTCCTTAAAAAAAAAAAAAAAAAAAAAAAAAAAATCTCTGCATTGCAGGAGGAGAAACCCTGTGTTTCTTATCACCTTCCCTCCCTACTGCTCTCACCCTACCCACACGTACACACACACACACACACACACACACACACACACACACACGGCTCTCACCCTACCCCCAGGTACACACACACACACACACACACCAGCTTTGGACACTGACAGATTCCAGTTCCGACACAGGCTGTGCCACAGATTAGCTGTGTGGCCTGCATGGAGTCATTCATCTTCTCTGAGCCTCAGTTTCCTCATCCAGTGGCCCGTAGGAGTAGTGGTGCTTGATAAACACTTGTTGAAAAATGCTCCTACAAAGTACAGATCATATTTTACTCACAGGCTGATAGGAGGATTAGATTCATTCATTCACTCCACAAAAATATTACTTGAGTGCTAACTATGTGTTAAGTTCTAGGTAGGGTGAGTGGAGATGGTCAGACTGTCCCCAGGAAAATGGGGTAAGGTCTACAGAATGCCTCGCATGGTGCCTGGCTCAGAGTGGGCCCTCCAAGTGGGAGTGAGTGCCCTCAGTCTGTCTCTCTCTCTCTCTCTCTCACACACACACACACACACACAGAGACACACACCCCCCAGATTCTAGTCAGAGTGCTCTTCCCCTTCTTCAGGGAGGCTGCAACACAGTGTCAGCACAAGCATGGAGCCCAGAGGAGAAGGCCTAGGTTTCAGTATCTGCTTTTCTACTCGTTTGCTGCGTGGCTTTTAGCAAACCACCCATCTTCCCTGGACCGATTTCCCAACTGCAAAAAACTGAGCATTCTAATACCTTGTTCTGCCTTGAGTACAAAGGTTAAACAGACACTATGGGCAAAATGTTTTCAAAGCACCAAGCTATACCAAAAAAGAAGCGCTGCTGAGAGGCAGTAGGGGATCGTGGGGAAAGTCAAGGGCTTGGAGGATGCCAGATCCAGATTTGCTTCTGATGCGTTAACCCAGAACAGAACTTTTCACACTGTGGCCACACATGACAGCCCCTAGGCACATCTTACAATACCGATTCAGCCACTATGTCAATCCCTTCACACCCACACCCCCTCCATGGGAGGCATCGCTCAGATCTTCACCCAGGGGCAGCTGGGGAGGAGCAGCCTCTTCAGGAAGGAACCAGAAAGTGAAGGCCCAGGGCACTCCTTGACTGTGTTCTCCCAGGAAGTCCCCAGGGCGCTCAGCCCATTGTCAAGCTTGACCGTCCACCCTCCCTTCATCTTGTCTTGCCATGGCTCTGCCCCTAGGACCCCACTTTTCCTTCCCAGCATGACCAGCCCGTGAAAGATCTAGAGTATGGAAAAACCAGGCACAACTGTCTCTTCCCCACAGCAACGTGCCCTGCAGGCCTGCCAAGCAGGCAAGTCCCCCTCCAGAAGCCGGTACCAAGTGCTGAAGGCTGTGTTTCTTCTAAGAGAGGGTGGGGGAGGCCTGGGCCCCTTCAAATGCCCTTTCATCCTCAGCTGCTCCCGTTCACACACCTCTTCCCTGACAGGCATGAGGAGAAGCTATTACTCGAGAGGACTGCTTGTGGGGACACTGGAGTGGCCGAGGCCCATGAGCCTGGGGGACCCCTCAGCCAGGACCAGGCTCTTTCTACTCAAGAATCTGTGGCCCTTCTGGGAGCTGTGGCACAGGATGCGGGGCCTTCATCCCACAAATCCCCTCTGTGCATCCCCTGCCGGATCTCTGTGGAGCAGATGCCAGGGGTGGGGGCAGGACACAATGCCCCTCTTTGTTGGGGGGATCCGGGCCGGCAGTCGGGAGGAAATTAGACAGCGCTCCTGACAGCAGGCTCTGTCTGGGGTGTCTGTGAAATATGGGCCAGAGGGGCTCCTTCCAGAGACCAGTTCATGGCCGCCAACCACCCCCACCCCTGCTTTGGGCAGAGAGGACACTGCCTGTTTGGAGAGAAATGATATATGACACGCAGCTTCCTTTCCTCCTCTCTTGAGGGGCTTAACGCAGCTCTGCGAGCCTGGGGAAGTTCATGGCTGCTCCTTGGAGGTGTGAATGTACGCACATATGTGTACACATGTGTATGTGTGTGTGTGTGTACCTGTGTGTGCACACATCTATGAGCCTGTGGGTGTGTGCATTGTATGGGTGTTTTCTGAGTTTGTGTGTGTATCTGCTCACTCCATGGCCAGAGGAGAGGGCTCAAAATCCTAGCCAAACAAAATGTTGGCCAAGATGGCACCCTCTTTAGCATCCCTTCGTTTTCACGGGCCAGGATGAGGACCTCTGGGGCCTAGGGCCTAAACAAAGCTATTTAGAGAGTGGTGGTGTGAGGGGAAGGGGAGGGAGCTTACTGAGCACCCTGTCCGCTGATTCTATCCTCCAAGTGGCCACCTCACAAGGCAGGAACTGTTTTCAAGACGAGCACATCACCCGCCCCACGGAGGCTCCTAATCCAGCCACAGCATAGCCTGCAGAGCCTCCAATGGCCCCTGAACCATTTGTCTTCAAGAGAGGAAATGGTAGGCTATTCCCACCCACCTAACTCCTTTGCGGCCAGCCGGGTCTCCCCATCTGGGCTGCAGCTGGCTGCTCTCTCCAAAGAACAAGAAGACAGAGAACTGTCAGCAGAGGGCTCCGAAAAGCACCTTAACCCCTCAGCAAGCTGGAAGCCACAAAGGATCAGCCTCAGTTTCCACATCTGTAAATGAGAGCAAGGGCAAACCCTGCCTTCTGAAAGGCTATTGGGATAATTAAAGAATATAAGGGCCGGGTGCGGTGGCTCACGCCTGTAATCCAGCACTCTGGGAGGCTGAGGCGGGTGGATCACCTGAGGTCAGGAGTTCAAGACCAGCCTGGCCAACATGGTGAAACCCCATCTCTACTAAAAATACAAAAATTAGCTGGGCATGGTGGCACACACCTATAATCTCAGCTACTCGGGAGGCTGAGGCAGGAGAATTGCTTGAACCCAGGAGGTGGAGGTTGCAGTGAGCTGAGATCACGCCATTGCACTCCAGTCTGGGAGTGCAACAGAGTGAGACTCCATCTCAAAAAAAAAAAAAAAAAGAAGAAGAAGAAGAACATGAGGTGTGGAAACATTCAATAAGCTCTCGAGGGTGGTCCAAAGGTTAGTGGCTGGTATACATCCAATAAACATCTGCCAGGTGTCTGCTACAGGTAAGACTTGGGATGGGCACTATGAGAGAATAAGAAAAAGAACAATTTTTAATTTTTTTGAGACAGGATCTCCCTCTGTCATCCAGGCTAGAGTGCAGTGGCACGACCACAGCTCACTGTAGCCTCAACCTCCTGGGTTCAAGCGATCCTCCCACCTCAGCCTCCCAAATAGCTGTGGCTACAGGTGCTCACCACCACACTGGCTAATTTTTAAATTTTTTGTAGAGACAAGGTCTCACTGTGTTGCCCAGGCTGGTCTCCAACTCCTGGGCTCAAGCAATTGTCCCTCCTTGGCCTCCCAAATTGCTGCAATTACAGGTGTGAGCCACTGCGCCTGGCAAAACGGTATTTTTGACATCAAAGCTAGTGCAGTCTTTTCACTGTTGTTGTCCACCACAACCTGCTGAGATGTATAGATAATCTTATGCCCATTATGCAGATGAGGAAATCAAGGCTCTAACAGAGGGTGGTCTCAGAGCCCCCTGTTGCTCAAGATTACATACCTACTCTGTGTTGGAAATGGCGTGCCTTGTGTTGTGTTATTTGAGCTGTTGGAAGGAAGTCACTATAGAGCCCTCTCTGGAGAGCCACCCTGGTCAGCAACACCCTGATATCACTTGAGATGGGAAATGGATTAGGTGTGAAGTCACATGCAGTGGAACCCTGGGCTCAAGTTTATTATTGCCATGTCCTGACCAGTTTCTGAGCCTTGAGTACTTCCCTTTCTCTTCCCCTGTCTGCCCGAGGAGGGTTAGGTCTTTGGAGCAAGATTCCATGCCTTGCCTCTCTGCTGTTCTTCCTCCCCTGTCCTCAAGGTGCCTAGAGTCTCTTCCAGGAAGGAATCTTGCTCAGGAAGAGCCCCAATGACTAAGGGACTCAGGGAAGGTGTTATATGATATGGTGGAAAGAATCTGGCCTTTAGGCTCAAACAGATCTGCTCTGAATCCCAGCTCCTCCTCTTCCTAGTGTGGAAGCTTGGCCAAGCCACTGTTTCTGAGCCTCACTTTCTTCATCTGAAGTGGGACTTCATCCATGGCTCTGTGAAGTTTAAATGTGAGCTGTTGTGAAGTTTAAATAAGCTAACACACATGGAAGAGCCCAGTCCCGAACCTGGAGCTCAGTTAGTGAACAGGGAGAGTGGGCTGCCTTTCCCTTGCCTTTACTGGGGAAGAAGTGATATATGAGAGATAGATTAGTGAGTCCAGGGGAGGAGGTAGGCAAGACCTCACTGGCTCTGGAAACCAAGGACCAGATAAAAGAAGTGAAGTTTCAGCTGGGCTGAGGCAGGAGAATGGCATGAACCCGGGAGGCTGAGCATGCAGTGAGCCAATATTGCTCCACTGCACTCCAGCCTGGGTGACAGAACAAGACTCTATCTCAAAAAAAAAAAAAAAAGGAGTGAAGTGTCAGTGAAATGAGGCTAGAAAAGATGGCAGGGAAGACGTTCAACAAATGGGCTGTAAGTCACTGGGAAAGGTAGAGAATAGGTGTTTCCCCCCACCAAAGAATTTTTTTTTTTTTTTTTTTGAGATGGAGTCTTCCTCTGTCACCCAGGCTGGAGTGCAGTGGCGTGATCTCGGCTCACGGCAAGCTTGGCCTCCCGGGTTCACGCCATTCTCCTGCCTCAGCCTTCCAAGTACAGGCGCCCACCACCACGCCCGGCTAATTTTTTGTATTTTTTAGTAGAGACAGGGTTTCACCATGTTAGCCAGGATGGTGTTGATCTCCTGACCTCGTGATCCACCCACTTCGGCCTCCCAAAGTGCTGGGATTACAGGTGTGAGCCACCGTGCCAAGCAATTTTTTTTTTTTTTTTTTAGACAGAGTCTCACTCTGTCACCCAGGCTGGAGTACAGTGGCACAATCTCGGCTCACTGCAACCTCTGCCTCCTGGGTTCAAGCAATTCTCCTGCCTCAGCCTCCAAAGTACCTGGGATTACAGGTGCCCGCCACCACACCCGGCTAATTTTTGTATTTTTAGTAGAGATGGGGTTTCACCATGTTGTCCAGGCTGGTCTCGAACTTCTGACCTCAGGCAATCTGACTGCCTCAGCCTCCCAAAGTGCTGGGATTACAGGTGTGAGCCACCGTGCCCAGCCAAAGGAATCTTAAGAACAAACACCACTATGTAGCAGAGATGATAGGCCCTTGGAGACCCTCCCATCCAGCTCCTTGCACTCATGGGGAAACTGAGGACCAGAGAGAAGGGACTAGTTCAGCAAGGACCTAAGCCTAGGGAGATAAGCTGCTCTTATCAGTTGGAGTTCAGAAGAGGAACAAGAGGGAGGGCTAGACCAAAGACAGCAGCCAAAGTCTGGGCTCCTGCCCTCTGTCCAGGGCTTGATGTCCTCACAACGGGTCCGACCTGCCAGCGGAAACCAGCTGGCCAGCACTGAAGGTCCCTATCTGTCTAGACTGCTCGCTGGCCCATCCTGCTGAGAAACCCAACTCAAAGGGGGGCTGGGACAGGCGGAGTGGCTTTGGAGGTCCCCGACAGCTCCGGAAGTCTGAGCAGAGAGTCTCTGGAAGACTGAGAGGTGTTGTCTCTGCAGAAAAGCCGTTGGACGTTTCCGTGTGACGGTGACACAAACCATTCCTTCCTCCATAATCACCCCTTGCTACAGTGCTGGCTCAGGGCAGACAGCCTGCCGTGCATGGACTTTATTTTCAAAACCCTCCTGCTTCTTTTTTTTAAATATCCCTGTGAGCGCCTGAACTCCCAGGCAGAGGGAAGCACTCAAGCCTGTCTTTGAGTGTGCTGGTGGTGATGTGATGTCCCAGACGGGACCCTCCAAGCTCTGTGGCAGGAACAAACCCCCTGCTGATGTAATTTAAAAGAATAACCTCCCAATTTTCTCATCTCCCTTTGCTGGATACACCTTATCAAATGACAGGAGAAGCCAATGTTTGGTTAAATGGTTCAGAGGTTAATACTCAACAGATGGGAGAATTTTTTTCCTTTTTCTTTTTTTTTTTCTCCTTTCCAGGAGATCTGGTCTGCTCCTCTTGCTTACAAAAGGCTTAGGTAGTGGAGGGTGGGGGAGAGATGGGGGGAGGGGGGAGGGGGCCGGGGGCATTCCTCCCATCGTGCCCGTTTCTCTCCAGTTACCACTGTCCTCAGGGTCTCAAGCTGTGTCCTCAGCCTTCACAGGACCATGCTAATAGGCAGGGCCAGCCAGAGCTGCTCGCATTTGGGAAGGTAGAACCTGCCCACCCTGTGAGGGTACCTAAGTACATCAGGCTGTCTGCTGGCATTGGGCAACATGCAAAAGGGCAGAATAAAGGGAAGGAAAACAATACAAGTGAAAATCTCAAAATATCTCTCCATGCACTGGGAAAAGTATTGAGTCTCCCTGAAACTCAGTTTCTCTTTTTTTTCTTTCTTTTTCCCCCCTTTTGAGACAGGGTCTCACTCTGTCACCCAGGCTGGAATGCAGTGACATGATCTCGGCTCACTGCAACCTCTGCCTCCCGGGTTCAAGTGATTCTCGTGCTTCAGCCTCCTAAGTAGCTGGGATTACAGGCATGAGCCACCATGCCCAGCTAATTTTTTGTATTTTCAGTAGAGATGGGGCTTCATCATGTTGCCCAAGCTGATCCTGAACTCCTAGCCTCAGGTGATCCACCCGCCTCAGCCTCCCAAAGTGCTGAGATTACAGGCGTGAGCCACCGCGCCCAACCAGTTTCTTTATTCATAAAATGAGATATAATAATTTACATGGCAGGGGTGTTGGGGAGACTCAAAGAGGATTCTTCAGGGAAACTAGATATTCGCCTATGCTGCCAGTTTCACCCTAGAGGGATGGTCAGCGGCAAAGGGTAAAAAAGAACATTGCTGGCTGGCATGGTGGCTCATGCCCTGTAATCCCAGCACTTTGGGAGGCCGAGGTGGGCGGATCACAAGGTCAGGAGTTTGAGACCAGCCTGGCCAACATAATGAAACCCCGTCTCTACTAAAAATACAAAAATTAGCCAGGTGTGGTGACACGCGTCTGTAGTCCCAGCTCCTCGGGAGGCTGAGGCAGGAGAATTGCTTGAACCCGGGAGGTGGAGGTTGCAGTGAGCCAAGACCACACCATTGCACTCCAGCCTGGGTGACAGAGTGAGACTCCGTCTCAAAAAAAAAGAAAAAAAGAAAAAAAAAATACATTGCCCATGGAAAAATCTGGCTTTCCCAGTCTTAATCCAGTGATCAATTTAGCATCACAAATGGTAGTGTAGCCATGTGATCTGCCTCCTTATGTACCCTACATGGCCCAGAAGTGTGCTTGACAAAAGTGGTAAGGAACCTAACTCAGGTCTTTAGCTCTAACTTCCAGTTTACAAGGGCAGAGAATGGGGCAGCGAGCTAAACAAGATGAGGAAACAATAGACAATTCCTAGAGGATGACTGGCTCGGTCTCTTGAAAAAGTTAAAGTCAAGAAAATAAAAGGCTGGGCACAGTGGCTCAAGCCTGTAATCCCAACACTCTGGGAGGCCAAGGGACGAGGATCACTTGAGCCCATGTGTTTGAGACCAACCTAGGCAACATAGGGAGACCCCCGTCTCTACAAAAAATAAAAATAAATTAGCTGATCATGGTGGCATGCACCTGTGGTCTCAGCTTCTTTGGAGGTTGAGGTAGGAGGTTCACTTGTGCCCAGGAGGTGGAGGCTGCAGTGAGTTATGATTGCGTCACTGCACTCCAGCCTAGGTGACACAGTGAGACCCTGTCTCTACTTGAAAAAAAAAAAAAAAAAAAATTCCATACTATTTAAGTAATCACACCCAGTACTCTCTTCCCCCACCCTCTAGCAATCACTAATCTGTTTCTTATCTTTATAGATTTGCCTATTCTAAATATTCATATAAAAGGAATCATAAAATGTGTGACCTTTTGTACTTGGCTTCTTTCGCTTAGCATGTTTCTGAGGTTCATCCATTTGAGCATGTTCTGATACTTCATTCCATTTTGTGGCAAAATAATATTCCATTGCATTTATATACCACAGTTTGTTTATCTGTTCATTCATTAATGCACATTTGAGTTGTTTCCACCTTTTGTCTAATATGAATAATGCTCTTATAAACATTTGTGCACAAGTTTCTGTGTGGGCATGTTTTCATTTCTCTTGGGTATGTGCCTAGAAGAGGAATTGTTGGGTCACATGCTAAGTCTATGTTTAACTTTTTGAGGAACCATCAAAATGTTTTCCAAAGAAGCTGCTACATTTACATTCCTACCTGCAATGTATGAAAGTTCTTATTTCTTCCTAGCCTTGCCAACTTTTGCCACTTTCCATTGTTTTAAATTATAGCCATCCTAGTGGGTGTGAAGTGGTATCTCATTGTGGGTTATTGTTGTTGTTGTGTTTTTTTTGAGACAGAATTTTGCTCTTGTTGCCCAGGCTGGAGTGCAATGGCACAATCTCAGCTCACTGCAACCTCCGCCTCCCAAGTTCAAGCAATTCTCCTGCCTCAGCCTCCCAAGTAGCTGGGACTACAGGTGCGTGCCACCATGTCCGGCTAATTTTTGTATTTTTAGTACAGATGGGGTTTCACCATGTTGGCCAGGCTTGTCTCAAACTCCTGACCTCAGGTAATCCACCTGCCTTGGCCTCCCAAAGTGCTGGGATTACAGGCGAGAGCCACCGTGCTTGGCCAAGTGTAAGTCTTTTAACTTTCTCTTTTTCAATATTGTTTTGACTATTCAGGCCCATTGCAATTCCATATGAATTTGAGGATGGAATTTTGCATTTCTACAAAAAAAAATTGGAATATTGATAGAGACTACAATGAATCTTGTATTTGTCAGGTTCTCCAGAGATAGATAATAAATAGAAGAGAAAGAGAGAGAGAGCGATATGGATGAAAGGGGATTTATTAGGAGAAGTGGCTCATATAGTTAACAGAGGCTGAGAATACGCCATCTGCAAACTGCAAAACCAAGGAACTCAGTAGCATGACTCAGTCGAAGTCTGAAGGCCTCAGAACCAGGAAAGCCAAAAAGCCTAAGAATCTGGAGTTCTGATGTCCAAGAGCAGGAGAAAAAGGGTGTCCCAGCTCCAGAAGAGAGAAAGCAAATTCACCTTTCCTTTGCTTTTTTGTTCTATCTGGGTCATTAGCCAATTGGATAGTGCCTACCCACATTAGGTGAGGGCAGACGTTGCTTACTCAATCCACTTAATTCAAATGCCATTCTCTTGCAGAGACACCATCACAAACATGCCCAGAAATAATGCTTTATCAGCTATCTGGGTGTCCTTTAATCCAGTCAAGCTGACAACTAAAAATAATCATCACGAGTTAGTAGGTCATTTTGAGAAGTATTGCTGTCTTAACAATATTAAGTCAATATTAAGTCTCCCAATCCATGAACATGAGATGTCGTTCCATTTAATTAGGTCTTTAATTTCTTTCAGCAATGTACTGCAGTTTTCAATGTATATGTTTTTCATCTCCTGGGTTAAATTGATGACTATCCATTGCTAGAGTATAGAAACACAACTGATTTTTGCTGATCTTGTATTTTTTTTTTTTTTTTAACCGAATTTTGCTCTTGTTGCCCAGGCTGGAGTACAATGGCACAATCTCAGCTCATTGCAACTGCAACCTCTGCCTCCCAGGTTCAAGCCATTCTCCTGCCTCCTGCCTCAGCCTCCTGAGTAGCTGAGATTATAGGTGTGCGCCACCATGCCCAGCTAATTTCTGTATTTTTAGTAGAGATGGGGTTTCGCCATGTTGGCCAGGCTGGTCTCGAACTCCTGACCTCAGGTGATCCACCCGCCTCAGCCTCCCAAAGCGCTGGGATTACAGGCGTGAGCCACTGCACCCAGCCAAGCCACCATACCCGTCCTTTTGTTTTTAAATAGGTTTCATAAGCTAACCCTTGTTAGCTTATGATAATAGCATTGTGATTTGAGAAGAGAAATTCTCGTGCTTGGAAATGTATGTCCAAACATTTAGGAGGGACATGTCATGGTGTCTGTAATTCTTTGAAATGGTTGAAATGATTTGGCAATTTCTTATAAAGTTAAACACTCACACACCATATGAACCAGCAATTGCATGCTTGGGTTTCTAACCTGGAGAACTGAAATCTTATGTTCACATGAAAACCTGTACACAAATGTTTATAACAACTCTATTCATAATTATCAAAAACTGGAAACAACCCAAATGTCCTTCAGGAGGTGAATGAACAAAGAAACTGTGGTACATCCATATGATGAAATACTACTTGGCAACAAAAAGGAAAAGGCTATTGATACAAACAATCACTTGGATAAAGGGCAAGGATATCATGCTGAGTAAAAGGAGCCAATGTTAAAAGTTTGCATACTGTATGGTTCCATTTATATGACACTCTCCAAAAGAGAAAACTGGCTGGGCACGGTGGCTCACGCCTGTAATCCCAGCACTGTGGGAAGCCAAGGTAGTGGATCACTTGAGCCAAGAAGTTTGAGACCAGTCTCGGGAAAATGGTGAAACCTCATCTCTACAAAAAAGTTGGTGGGGCATGGTGGTATGCACCTGTAATCCCAGCTAATCGGGAGGCTGAGGTGAGAGGATCACCTGAGATGGGGAAGTCGAGGCTGTGATGAGCCATGATAGTCGAGGCTGCAGTGAGCCATGTTGTGCCACTACACTCCAGTCTGGGTGACAGAATGAGACCCTGTATCAAAAAAGGGGTGTGAGTGGGGAACTGTAGGGATGGTGAACAGATCAGTGGTTGCCAGGAGTTACCAATGAGAGCAGGGCATGTCTATAAAGAGGTAGCACCAGGGAGTTGTTTGGGCAGCAATGGAACTGTTCTGAATCCTGATTACGTTGTGGTTCTGCAAATCAATACATACGTTAAAATTCAGAGAACTGTATGCCAAAAGAAAAAAGAACCAACTTTAATATATTGTTTTACTTTATTTTATTTATTTATTTTGAGACAGAGTCTCACTCTGTCACCCAGGCTGGAGTGTAGTAGCATGATCTCAGCTCACTGCAATCTCCGCCTCCTGGGTTCACTCAATTTTCCTGCCTCAGTCTCCCAAGTAGCAGGGATTACAGGCGTGAGCCACCATGCCCGGCTAATTTTTGTATTTTTAGTAGGGTCAGGGTTTTGCCATGTTGGCCAGGCTGGTCTCAAACTCCTGAGCTCAAGTGATATGCCCGCCTCAGCCTCCCAAAGTGCTGGGATTACAGGCATGAGCCACTGTGCCCAGCTTAATACATGATTTTAAAGACAGAGAGAGAGAAGTGAATGGAAAAATGTCGCCTCTTGTTGGGTCTAAGTTGTGGGTATATGGCATACTCATCTTTCTGCTTTTCTGTACATTTGACATTTTTCATAATACAAAGAAAGAGGAGAATTGCCCCAAAGGGTCAGTCTGGCTCTGTGTGGCCCTCAGAAATGCTAGCCCCTCTCCCCTGAAAGTATAGAGGAAGGCAGCCTTTCTGCCAGAGACCCAAGCAGGTGCGATCTCTCACCCTCACATCCATGGCCCACAGGATTGACAAAGTGCTTTCCAGGTCAGCACCCAGCCAGGTTGCTAGCAACTGATCAGAATCCTTCTACCACCTTCACCTGCCTGGGTGCAGACTCACAGGAAACTCTGGGCATCTCTGGTCCTTACCTCTAACACATTCATTCTGGAAATCAGACGGGTCACTTCAGAAACCCCCACTTCCTGGTGAGGCTCACACAGGACTCCTTCAGAACCACTTGGTACACCTCCTCTGGGATCCCACTCCACTGCACACATGTGGCCCCATGGCATCTGTCACACCACAAGGTCACTGACTCTGGAACAGGAAGAAGATATCCTTGTCCCCATGACAGGAGCTGCAGTCTGAGCACCTTGGCAGAGGACAGTGCTTAATGTGCTCTGGGGACCCATCTAAACCAGACTCTCTGGGAATGAGGCCCAGGCACAGCATTAGAGCCCAGCTCCCTGGACTGGGTCTAAGAACCACTGGCTCACAGGTGAGAAATGCCCTACTAATGGGTCTATTAGGCTAGGAAAGAAAAGTTTCCTCCTCTGTCCTCCCTAACCCCACCCAGGACCTAGCCCAATCTGAGGTAAGAACACCTGAGGCCAGGAGTTCGAGACCAGCCTGGCCAACATGGTGAAACCCTGTCTGTACTAAAAATACAAAAATTACAGTGGCTCATGCCTGTAATCCCAGTACTTTGGGAGGCTGAGGCAGGAGGATCACGAGGTCAGGAGTTTAAGGCCATCCTGGCTTAGTATGGTGAAACCCCGTCTCTACTAAAAATACAAAAAAAAAAAAAAATTAGCCAGGTATGGTGGTGTGTGCCTGTAGTCCCAGCTACTCGGGAGGCTGAGGCAAGAGAATCACTTGAACCCGGGAGGCGGAGGTTGCAGTGAGCCGAGATTGCGCCACTGCACTCCAGCCTGGGCGACAGAGCAAGACTCCGTCTCAAAACAAAAATTAGCCAGGCATAGTGGGGGGTTGGGTGTGCCTATAATCCCAACTACTTCTGAGGCTGAGGCAGGAGAATCGCTTGAACCTGGCGGGCAGAGGTTGCAGTGAGCCGAGATCATGCCACTGCACTCCAGTCTGGGCAAAAGAGCGAAACTCCATCTCAAATAAATAAATACATAAATAAAAGACCAAAAAGAAGGTCAGGTGCGGTGGCTCACGCCTATAATCCCAGCACTTTGGGAGGCCAAGGCAGGTGGATCACCTGAGGTCGGGAGTTTCAGATCAGCCTGACCAACATGGAGAAACCATCTCTACTAAAAATACAAAATTAGCTGGGCGTGGTGGCACATGCCTGTAATCCCAGCTACTCAGGAGGCTGAGGCAGGAGAATTGCTTGAACCCAGGACGCTGAGATCGCACCACTGCATTCCAGCCTGGGCAACAAGAGCAAAACTCCGTCTCAAAAAAAAAAAAAACAGATTCTAAGCTCACCAAATGTACACAGATAGGAGACTAAGATTTGGCTCACAAACTGTAGCTTGCTGACTGCTGGCCTAGATAGGAAAAATTTAGCCTAACAGGATTTAAATACTCGGTACTCAAAAAACAAAACAAAAAAACAGTTCTCCTAGAGTCTGCGGGGAAGCCTTGGGGGTGGAGTGAGGGGACAGGTGGACAGCAGATGAGAGGAAAGGTCTGGAGAGGCCATGAGAGGAAAGGTCTGGAGAGGCAATGAGAGGAAAGGTCTGGAGAGGCCATGAGAGGAAAGGCCAAGGCCAGCACTGGAGGGTTAGAGAGGCTGGGGATGGCTGAAGAAACTATGAAACTCAGCAAACTATGGTTCGTCAGTCAAATCCGACCCACACCTGTTTCTGTAGGGTCTGTGAGCTAAGAATGGTTTTTACAGATGAACACTTGCAAGCAATTTGATGAGAAGGAACACCAACTTTGAACCTCAGTTAAGCCAAATGTCATTTCCCCAAAATAACTCTCCATTATTATTATTGTTTTGAATTGTTAATAAAAGATTTGTGAAAATGTGTTTTCTCTGTTGTTATATGTCTTAATTTTGCTCTTGGCCCACAAAGCCTAAAATATTTACTATTTGGCCCTTTCCAGAAAGAGTTCGTTGACTCTCAGTCTAACAATAGATGGTATTCAGGCCGGGCGTGGTGGCTCATGCCTGTAATTCCAACAGTTTGGGAGGCTGAGGCAAGTGGATCGCTTGAACTCAGGAGATCGAGACCAGCCTAGATAACATGGTGAAACCCCATCTCTACCAAAAATACAAAAAAAAAAAAAATTAGCTGGGTGTGGTAGCATGTGCCTGTAGTCCCAGCTACTTGGGAACTGAGGTGGGAGGATCGCTTGAGCCCAGGAGCTAGAGGCTGCAGTGAGCCAAGATCGTGCCACTGCACTCCAGCCTGGGTGACAAAGTGAGACCTTGTCTCAAAAAATAAAAAAATAATAAAAAATAAATATATATGATATTCAATTCTATGTGGCTCTTTCTTGGAAACTCTGTGTTACCTCAAACTAGGCCTGCAAGTCTGTAAAACACACAGCAGCCCTGTGTCAGCAGAGCCCAGGGTTGGCAGGCAGTGGGCTGGAGGAGGCCCTAGGCAGCACGGGGCAGAAAGAGGTGGGGCCAGGGAAGGGGTAGGGTCAGGGTCATCTTTAGATGGAAGAAATGAAGGGCTCTGCAATGGGGTCGTGCCAGGCAGCAGGATAGGCTAGGAGGTGTGGATAGGAAGCACAGAGTTAAGAGCAGAGAGCCTGCCTGCTTCCCTGAAGTGTGTGGGAGCATGGGATAAGGCTGATCGGCCAAGAACTTTGCTAGGACCTGGGAAAGCAAAAATGTAAAAATGCAGAAACCATATATCCCTCAAAGAGTTTAGTGGGTGAGAGACAAGAGGATGATTGGAGGAAAACGTGGTCAGTGCACACGAGAGAGAGAGAAGCACAGGGGACTCTGCAGAAGCCCCAAGGAGAAGTGGTGGTCCCGCCTGTGCATACGTGTGTGTGTGTGTGTGTATGTCTGTGTGTGTGCATGTGTGTGTGCATGTGTGTATGGAGGCTTCCTGGAGGAGGGAAAGCAACAGGAGCAGCCTTGTAGAGACCAAGACAGCACCTTATGGAATCTGGAGTTACTGATCATAAAATGCCGAAAAGAAGGCCAGGCACGGTGGCTCATGCCTGTAATTCCAGCACTTTGGGAGGCCAAGGTGGGTGGATCACTTGAGCCCAGGAGTTTGAGACCAGCCTGAGCAATATTGCAAAACTCCATTTCTACAAAAAATTTTAAAAATTAGCCGGGTGTGGTGGCCTGCGCCTGTAATCCCAGCTATGTGGGAGGATGAGGATGGAGGATTGCTTGAACCTTCCATGTAGAGGTTGAGGCTGTAGTAAGCCATGATCGTGCCACTGCTCTCCAGCCTGGGTGACAAAGTGAGAACCTGTTTCAAAAAAAAAGAAAGCGGCAAGAGGAGATTGTGATGACTGAGTTGGAGAGAAGGTGGGGAAAGGACAAGGAGGGCCTTGGGCACGATTTTGAGTGTGGGCTTCACCCTGCTGGTGCTGCAGAGCTCCTGAGGCATGACCTGGAGAATCACAGGGACAGCTGGGTGGAGGACAGGCCCAAGGCGGACAGTCTGAGAGGCCCACTGAGGCAGCTGTTGCAAAATTCAGTGAGAAATGATGAGGTCTGCGCTCAGGCAGCAAGAGTATCCATGACACATGTACTCATGATACATGACTGGGGACAGAGTCAAGGAGGTGAAATCAGTGGTATGTGGGCCAATGGGGAGGGAAAGGGAGGGTGGCCTCATGGAAGCCTCCCAGTTTTCCAGCTCTCTTGGCTGCTAGGGAGGGGATGGATTATACCTTCCAGCTCCCCCATTTCTGCCCAAAGCCCTGGATGACCCCCCAGATCATGCGAAGAAAGTGTTGGCTCCCCTCCCTGCCCCATCTTCCCTCCTCCACGTGATTGCCTGGAGTCCCCAGGGAAGAGAGAGAGAAGGAGATGAAATCATGGAAGGAAGGGGATTAGAGCCACATTTCTTCCCTTCTCTACAATGGAAAACTCTGTTTGTTGGGAGAGGGGAGCTTTGGGAAGTGGGGCCTGATGAGGTTATGGTTTTGAAACAGGAGCTGTCAGGAATCACCAATCTGAGGAGCAACAGGCTGTCGTTTTTCTTTCTTCTAAGTAGGTGCTCTTCTCTGTTGCCCCCAATTAAGACAGGGGAAGAGCACCTACTTGGAAGAGAAACAAGAGCCTTGTTGCTCTCCCCCCATGCTGGAGTGAGTCTGTTTTATTATATCCGCCCCCAAGCCTGCATGTGCCCCTTCCACTTGACTGACCACTCAGCCTGGCACTCACAGAGGAGGAAGGTACCACCTCCTAGAGGGGAAAGAGTCTCCAAGGCAGGGCGGGGGGGTGGGGGTGCAGTCAGGGGAGTGGGAAGAACCAGATATGGGATTGGGGGGTTTGGTTTTGAACCAGATGTGGGATTGGGGGTTTGGTTTTGGGTCCAGTTTATGCCACTTCCCACCTATGCAAAGTCAGGCAAGTTCTTTTTTTTTTGAGATGGAGTCTTGCTTTGTCGCCCAGGCTGGAGTTCAGTGGCGTGATCTCGGCTCACTGCAAGCTCCGCCTCCCAGGTTCCCGCCATTCTCCTGCTTCAACCTCCCGAGTAGCTGGGACTACAGGCGCCCGCCACTGCGCCCGGCTAATTTTTTTGTATTTTTTAGTAGAGACGGGGTTTCACCGTAGTCTCGATCTCCTGACTTCATGATCCGCCCGCCTCGGCCTCCCAAAGTGCTGGGATTACAGGCGTAAGCCACCGCGCCCGGCCAAGTCAGGCAAGTCAGGCAAGTCCTTAACGTCCCGGAGCCTCAGAGCCTTTTTCGTTTGTAAGTGCAAGTGATTATACCCAGCTATGGTGACTAAAGGAGACGTGTCTGTAGGGAGATGAAAAGGGATGTGGAAACCAGACCAACTCCTAACAATTGCAGGGCCTGGGGCAAGAGTGTAGATGAAGTTCAGCTACATATGTCTAAATACTTGAAGAGCTAAAAAAAAAAATCAACTTTAGTAAACTCGTAAATGAAATGTTTTATCCTCCAACTCTCACAAATATTCTATCATAACACCCTGGAAGGCTAGGTTTGAATTTGGAGTCCCTGGACCCTTTGGAATTCAATGTAGAACACCCCAGCATGGGGAGAAGCCAGCCTTTGGCCCTTACTCACAGCCCATTCTCCCTTCCCTTCCTCCTGACAGCTCCGTCCTGCACAGCAAGGGCTTCAGGCAGATGCATGAGGATGGCCTAGCCCTAATGTCTAACACACACACACACACACACACACACACACACACACACCCCTCAGCCCAGAGGTGCACACACTGGGGGTAGGGTGGCGGGGGCCTGGGGAAGATGGATTCCGGGAAGAAGCCCATGCAGATCCTGGAAGTGGGCTCAGGGCCACTGGGGCAGGACATTCCAGGGTCCAGGCACACCCAGCACGGTGTATCCGCGGGTGCTGGCTCCAGACGGGCACATCCCTTCCCTGTGGACTCCTCGCCCCATGGAGAGGGGTGTGGCTGGCAAAAGCAAGAGCAGCTATAAAGTGAAGACTCAGGCCAGGGGCCTCTCTTGCCTGGTCTAGGACAGTAGGTTCTGCTCTACACTATAAAGTGATGATGAGTAGGAGGAATAATTATTCTCTTCCCAAGGGTTTGGTATTTTTTTCCCCTCTCTCTCTCTGATTCTCCACTCCTCTTTTTTATTTTCCTCGGGAAGAATTTGGGGATAATGTACACACCAGCCAGAGAGGTGGGAAAGTAGGTATCTTTGGGGACAGATGAACCAGGATGCCAGGAACTCTTGGGTTAGGTCCAAGGCCTCTTCAGGCCTTGGAGCTGCTGAGCATCTCCCTTCCCACCTCTCTGGAAGACTTAGGGACTTGTTATTTATTATCTGAGAACAGAGAATCCTTAGAGCCTTGGACATGAGCATGGCCAAAAACCTGGTGGGGGGAAAATGCTGCAAGCACTCACCAAGCACAATGAAAAATGTAGTGCTGGACAAGGAGATTAGGGGAGACAGAGTGACGCCCATCTGGACACAGATCCAGGCCCCAGGCTGAGCTCAAAGTTGTCCTGTCCCATGTCCTCACGCTGGGTGAGACTGCACACCCAGGCCCTGGGAAGCCTGAAGTACAGAGGAAGAAGCTACAGGGAGTGATGCGGGGAGCACTGGAGTCTGGGCCAAGAATAAAGAACCAGGTGCCTAAGCCTGGCCAAAGAGGTGGCAAGCATTCTGGGGAAGAAAAATGGGCTAATCCCAGCTACCAGCTGCCTGAGGTCAGGAAAAGTCCTTTTCTTCTCTGGGCCTCAATATCCTTAACTGTAAAATGGGCATAATGGTGTTTTCCCTACAGAGTAGAGGTGAGGATTTGATTCTTTAAAGCACAAGATATTTTTTGCACTCTTCCTGGAATGGAGAAAGGGATCCCTGAATGTTAACCGTGCGATGATTACTGTGATCACGGTGCCTGGAAAATGTCAGTTGAATGCGAGTTGAACTTGTGTGAACTTCCTCAGATCGTGCCCCACTTAGGAGCCTCGGTTTCCTTATCTGAGAATTTCTTTTATTCTTTAGAAACATCTTGCTGTTAATGCCTAGAGTTCCCCTGACACAAATATTACCTAACACTTGCAGAGCACTTGCTGGGGGCCGGTACTGTCCAGAGCGCTTCACACAACTCCACCATTTCATCCTCCAAGTCCCCTTTGAGGGCCTTCTATTAGTCCCTATTTGGCAAACGAGGAGCCCAGGACACAGGAGGCTTCAAGAATTTGCCTCATGTCACACAGCAACACCTGGGCATGCTGGCTCCAATGTCCACATCTATCTTCCTTCCCTGTCCAGATGTGGGCCGTGCCCCTGCTGGAACAACCGGGCAGCCGTTTTGACCAAACCCACGGGGTCAACCCAGCCAGCTCACTGGTTTGGTGGATGTTCCTAGCACCGAACTAACTAGTTATGGGGCCAAATTAGTCATGCTGGCCTTTGAGTCAATGATCCTGCCTCGACTTGTTTAGGCTTTCTGACAGTGACACAGTCCCTCCAGCTCTAGATTTGAAAGAACCAGTAATAGGAAATACTGATTTTGAATTAAAATGGGAAAAATGGCCATTCCTGAAGTCATTTACATCTTAACCCAGGACATTGGCCCACCTTGTCTCAGAGAGCCCTTGCGATCATGCAGCGACACGGGTCTGGGGTTGTTACCCCGTTTCACAGATGAGGAAGACCTGGCTGGAGGCAGAGGGGTGGAGTCAGGTGCCTGGGATGGCATAGCCTGCTGGCAGTGGGAACAGAAGCTGAATTTGAACCCAGGCCTCCCAATGCACCGGCCTGTGTACATCCTGCTGCCTGGAGCTGTTCGGTTGGTAACGCCCTCTTCGGGGCCCGAGTCCCCAGCCACTCGGAGCATCACCACAAAGAATGGGAATGGCTGCAGACCATTTGGCCGGGCGTCTCCCATTTGCTGTGCCTTTTGGCACTGATCTGCAAGGCTACATTAAGCGTTCTTTTCCGAGTTGTTTGTGGGCAGGAGAAACCATTGAAATTGCAATGAACAGAGGCACCTGGCTCCCCAGGGACAATTTCTGAGTCCATCTCCCCACCTTGTTTATTTGTAAAATGGGAACACAGACACAACTGGTGTATGTTTTCATTAAACCAAGTAGGAGCTTGTGGCATTTCTGTCTGCACTTGAGACATGTTTATACTGCTGAGTCCATTATGAATCTGTTTAATATCCTTCGAATTCTCCGAGTCCTTCCATCCCTGCAGCCAGGAAGTGGGTAATGTGCACACAGGGAAGAAATTTCCAGGCACTCAGACCTTTAGGTAAATGAGGACTCTTTTTTCTTTCTTTTCTTTAAAGAGGGGAAAGCCTATTGCAAAAAAATTAAATTCTTCCTGTTCAAAATGGTTTTTCCAGTGATCCTTTCCTTGTAGGAAATCGGTTAGGTCCTAGAGAGATGCTGAAGGAGCTACCAGCTAGGGGACCCTGGGACTAGTGAGAATAGCATCCCTTTGCCCTGGAGAGCTTGGGATGGAGGCATGGAGGTGAGTGACTATCCGGGGGCTGAGAAGGACATCAGGGGATCTGTAGCCAGGAACTCAAGGTCACCTGAGGGCTGCCTTGGCTGCTGGGGGCTCCTGGGAAGCCAGTATCAGACTAATCCTATCGGATTGGGAACAGGCTTCCCACTGGAGTGCTGGCATGAGTAGCTCCCTGCTTGCTGGCAGAACAGAGAGATATTATTTTAAGGAGAAAAATTAGATTCCTGTTATTGCTTTATTCCTCCTGCAGAAATGTTGGTGCGTCCCAGCCAGGGCCAAGATGAGAGGCAGTTGGTGCCAAGAGAAGGATGAGCGCATCGCATGTGGGGACATGAGGTGATTCCAGCAAGGCACAGTGTGGAAAAAAAGCTCCATTCTTGGGATCCCAAATCCCTGTCAAAGCAGAACCCTGTAACCCTTCCTTCCCCCACCTCCCCTCTCCATCAGTCAGTCCGTCTGCCACCTTCCTTCCCCATCATCTCCTTCCTCCCTCATCTGAACCCACTGTCATTTAATCTCTCTCTCTTCTTGCATCTTCAACCAAACACTCCTCCTCAGCACCCCTGAGCACCTGTGCAAGTTCTTGTGTGGAGACTGCATGAAGGAAAGAGCCCAGGCTTTGGAGTTGGAGAAACCCGAGTTCAAATCTCAGCCCCACCACTTACTGGCTGTGAGACAGGGGTCTTCTCCTCTCTGCTGTCTCATGTTATCATATGATCTTGCAGCTAGATGAGAAAGAAAATAGGAAAATATCTAGCACATGATAGATGTTCCCATAATATTTCTTCCTCCCGGCTGGGCGCGGTGGTTCACACCTGTAATCCCAGCACTTTGGGAGGCCGAAGCGGGCAGATCACAAGGTCAGGAGATCGACACCATCCTGGCTAACACAGTGAAACCCCGTCTCTACTAAAAATACAAAAAAATTAGCCGGGCGTGGTGGCGGGCGCCTGTAGTCCCAGCTACTCAGGAGGCTGAGGCAGGAGAATGATGGGAACCCGGGAGGTGGAGCTTGCAATGAGCCAAGATCATGCCACTGCACTCCAGCCTGGGCAACACAGCAAGACTCCGTCTCAAAAAAAAAAAAAAAATTCTTCCTCCCTTCCTTCCTGTGGAAGCAAAGGCTATAGTATAATTAAGAAATTGTTGGGCTGGGCATGGGGGCTCATGCATGTAATCCCAGCACTTTGGGAGGCTGGGGCAGGAGGATCACTTGAGCACAGGAGGTTAAGACTTAAGGCTGCAGTAAACCAAGTTTGCACCACTGCACTCCAGCCTGGGCGACAGAGCAAGACCATCTAAAAAAGACAAAAAAAAACCCAGCAATTGTGAGACCTTGGGATCTACAAATGTCAAATTCCTTCAGGACTCTGGAAAATATGGGCATAGGTCATTTCTTGGACTCATCATCAGATTCCTGGCAATGGCCTAGGGATGACACAAGTCACTGTGAATGGAATCCAGAATGATGAAGAAGGGTTTCAGAGAGTTAGGGGGAAATTTCCTGGTCTTGGCCAAGAAAGAAATGGCATGGCCAGGAGCCCAGGTCAGAGAGGGCAGGAAATAAGATGATGTGGGTTGGAGGCAAGTAGCCTGAGGTTTGCGGATCAAGAAGCTCCATAAAGTGGCCATGAAATTGGAATAGTTGGAAATTCTGAAAGGTGAGAGTGAAAAGGTGCAGAGTCCATGGAGTGAGTCACCTGTGGTAGGACACAGAGCTGTAATTGGCACTTTGGCTGCCTCAGGCAAGGGTCTGAAACACACCCTCAAACCGACTTTGGTTTTCCATCTAGGAATCATGAAGGAGGTGTTATTAACCACAGGCCTTCTGGAAGCTTCCTATGGAAGGGCCAAATCCCTTTGTTTCTGTGTCATGCAGGGGTGCATGTGCTGTCAAAATGTTACACATGTCATAACAGTTTCACTTTCATCACTTTCCGCAATTATTGTTTTAAATTCCATATCCTCTAAATTTCCAGCCCCCTGGGCAAAGCCCAATCACACTGCCCTGGGTAATGGCCATGATGGGGTGAGGTATCTCTGTGATGGAAACTTGATTGCTTTCTGCTTAATTTCTTGGGTTCTATTTCGCTGTTGACTACTCTTTGTAGTTTACGATTTTTAAAAACTCCATCCTGTCTCCATTTTGCTAAGGAAAATCAAGAAAAGGGATTTGGGTCCACACTTCGGTGAATGGGAGATAAAAGGTAGGCAAGGGGTCTTTAGGTGCCAGAGCAGGGGCAGCAAAGGGATGACAAGTGAGGGACTTTATGTGAGTTGAGATACAGGCTAAGATGCTGGAACAAACAAAAATGTAACACAGAAGAGAATTTTATTTTTCTCTCACATTAGGGACCAGGGTTAGGCAGGCAACCAGGGAAACACCAAGAGCTTGTGTGGACACCCAGATTCCTTCTGCTGTGTTACTCCGTCATCCTGGAGTGTTGTCCCTTGTCTTCATGGCTGAAGCTACCTCACCATTCATGTGAGCCCACATTCCAGCCCAAGGCAAGGAGGACAGAGGAGGGGAGGACATGCAGCTTCCTCATACCAACTGTCATCAGGAGGTGCCTGTGGCATTTGTGCATCATCCCATTGGCCACAGCTTAGTCACATGATCACATCTAGCTGCAAAGGAGGCTGGGAAATGTGGCCCCTAGTGGGCACCACATGCCCAACTAAAACCTGGAGTGTTCTATTACTAAAGGGAAGAAAGGGGCAATGGGCAATGGGGACAATTGTCACTTTCTGCCATAAACCCCAGGAGGAAAGGGCTATCAGGACCACAAGTGGCACTCAGGGACCAGCAGCCACTCTTCTAGAGATTCTCACTGGAGGAACAGAAGAGGTTCTGGGTTTTGTTTCAGGGAAGCTGCCGTAGGTTTTTCTTCAGCTCTTCACGTGACTTATCTTGTGACCTTGGAGCAGGAGAGTGGATGGAATATATTTCCCTACCCAGCAGCATTGGGCTTGGCCATGTGACCAGTTTGGGCCAATGGGATGTGAGAAGCAACAGCATGCCAGTTCCAAGGTAAAGCCTGAAGCGGCACCATGTTTCCACTCCTGCCATTCACCATGAGAAGGGCACATGCCAAACAGCAACTTGCCCAAGAAAGGGAAGAAACACACGGAGCATACCTAAGCTTAAGCCCAGAGCCAAGTACAGCTGAGCCCCAGCAGAGCCAGCCTTATGAGTGGCGACTCCCCACTCACAGATTCATGAGTGGGGAAAATATGTGAATAAACACTGGTTGATGTAAGCCAGTGTTTTGGGAAGGCTTGTCATGGAGCATTATTGCAGTAAAACTGGCTAGTACGGTGGTTCTGACACCCTGCTAAACCTCGATCCTGTCCCCATCCTTCCTTCTGTTCTCACTTTTTCAGTTCTTCACTCATGCAGGCCGGGTGCAGTGGCTCATGCCTGTAATCACAGCACTTTGGGAAGCCGAGGCAGGTGGATAATTTCAGGCCAGGAGTTCAAGACCAGCCTGGCCAACATGGCAAAACCCTGTCTCTATAAAAATGCAAAAATTTGGCTGGGCATG
Source organism: Pongo abelii (assembly GCF_028885655.2). Taxonomy (NCBI): domain Eukaryota; kingdom Metazoa; phylum Chordata; class Mammalia; order Primates; family Hominidae; genus Pongo; species Pongo abelii. The sequence continues at coordinate 73,912,036 of NC_072004.2, read as the reverse complement.
GTGGCTCATGCCTGTAATCCCAGCACTTTGGGAGGCTGAGGCGGACAGATTGCTTGATGCCAGGAATTTGAGTCCAGCCTGGCCAACATGGTGAAACCCCATCTCTACTAAACTTACAAAAATTAGCTGGGCGTGGTGGTGCACGCCTGTAATCCCAGCTATGTTGGGAAGCTGAGGCACAAGAATCACTTAAACCTGGGAGGTGGAGGTGGCAGTGAGCTCAGATCATGCCACTGCACTCCAGCCTGGATGACAGAGTGAGACTGTCTCAAACATACACAATACAATACACTAGAATACAATACACTAGAATACAATACAATACACTAGAATACAATACAGTACAGTACAGTACAGTACAATACAATACAATACAATACAATACATAAAACCCACTCATGAAGTCAACGGTCATTTACAAGACACCTGTTATGTACCAGGCACTGATCTAGGTGCTGGGACTAAAGAAACCTTAAGGCATTTCCAGTCTAGGGGGAGGGACAGTCATGGAAATACATAATAACACTCTAACACAGCAATAATGGAGCATTATTGCAGTAAAACTCCAGCAAGTGCTGGAACCAGGCTCTGTGCACGCTGCTGGGGGAGGGGGAAGCTTAGCACAGGGCTACACAGAACAAAGAACCAAATCAGCTTTCCTTTGTTTTCTTTTGTTCCCAGCCAGCCCTCCTACCCATCCAGAAACTTGAGCCTGGTCCGCAGTGAGTGCTGGACTCCAGGAAGTGCTATGGAAGCAGCTATGAATCAGTTACTGCTCTTTCACAATAACAACCAATGCTTATTGGGCATTTACTAGGTGCCTTCCAGACAGGAAAGGCACATGCCCTGCCCTCAAGGAGATCAGAGTCTCCAGGGGAAGACATTCAGGAGACAAAGTGGTGAGACCTACCCAATAAACAGACTTTTTTTGGATAAACATAGATATTGCCCCTTCTGGTCTTAAAGCTTGAAACTTACATTTGTTTTTATCTGAGTTCCTTCCTCAGGAAAAGAACTTCAGGCCTCTAAAAAAAAAAAAAAAGTATCAAAGAACTGAAACTCACCAGATCGCCACATCCGGACATTGAGATAGATGCCCATCCCTTATTCATTATGATTGCTTCCTTGCCCCTCCCTAGTTCCTGTTATCTTGAACATTGTTACATTTCTTCCCTACTATATAAACCCCTAGTTTTAGTCCACTGGGGAGATGGATTTGAGAGTGAGCTCCCCAAACTTCTCAGCTGTAGGACCCAATTACAGCCTTCTTCCTTGACAATATTCATTATCTCAGTCATTGTTGGCTTTCTGTGTGGCGAACAGCAGAACCTAGACCAAATGCCTGGTGTTTTGGTAACAGTGGCACTTCTCTCTGCAATGGCACCAGGGCTGATGGCATGGAGTTCCGACTCTGTGGCCTTGGGCAATTCATTTAGCTTTTTTTTTTTTTTTTTTTTTTTTTTGAGACACAGTCTCATTGTGTCACCCAGGCTAGAGTGCAGTGGCACGATCTCAGCTCACTGTAACCTCCGCCTCCCAGGTTCAAGTGATTCTCCTGCCTCAGCCTCCCGAGTAGCTGGGAATACAGGCGTGCGCCACCACACCTGGCTACCTTTTTTTGTATTTTTAGTAGAGATGGGGTTTCACCATGTAGGCCAGGCTGGTCTCAAACTCCTGAACTCAGCTAATCCTTGGCCTCCCAAAGTGCTGGGATTACAGCCTGAGCCACTGCACCAGGCTTTTTCTTTTCTTTTTTTTGAGACAGAGTCTTGCTCTGCCACCCAGGCTGGCGTGATCTCAGCTCACTGCAACCTCCACCTCCCAGGTTCAAGAAACTCTTGTGCCTCAGCCTCCTGAGTAGCTGGGACTACAGGTGCACACCACCACACCTGGCTAATTTTTGTATTTTTATAGAGATGGAGTTTCACCATGTTGGCTGAGCTGGTCTTGAACTCCTGGCCTCAAGTGATCTGCCCACTTCCACCTCCCAAAGTGCTGGGATTACAGGTGTGAGCCACTGTGCCCAGCCTATTTAGCCTTTCTGTGTCTTAGTTTCTGCCTCAACAGAAGGGTGATGTGGCCCCAAATATCCATCCTCCCCTTCTTCCATTAATGACAGACTAGAATTTCAGCTGAGCATATGGCTGCCCAAGAAAGACTACATTTCCCAGCCTTGCTTGCAGTTAGATTTGGTCATGTTGAGGTAGGAGGTGGGACTTGACTCCAGAGATGGGGCTCAGCAATGGATCAGACTGAGTAATAGCTAAAACAGGGAAGGAGGGGAAAGCACCTCTCTTTAAGACATGGCCTCCACTGTGCCATGTTATTGTATCATTGCCATGGCAACACCCAGAAGTTACTGCCCCTTTCCATGGTAACAACCTGACAACTTAGAAGTTACCACCCATTTTTCAGAAATTTCTGCATAATCTGCCCCTTAATTTGCATATGACTAAGGTGGGTATAACTATGACTGCAGAACTGCCTCTGAGCTGCCACTCTGGGCACACTGCCTATTGGGGTAGCCATACTCCGCAAGGAGCAGTTTCTCTGCTGCTGCTGTACACCACCACTTCAATAAAAGTTGCTATCCAAGGGTGGGTGTGGTGGCTCATGCCTGTAAATCTCAGCACTTTGGGAGGCCGAGGCGGGTGGATCACCTGAGGTCAGGAGTTCGAGACCAGCCTGGCCAACGTGGTGAAACCCTATCTCTACTAAAAATACAAAAAATTGGTCTGGCACGGTGGCTCACGCCTGTAATCCCAGCACTTTGGGAGGCCGAGATGGGTGGATCCCCTGAGATTCGGGGTTCAAGACCAGCCTGACCAACATGGAGAAACCCCGTCTCTATTAAAAATACAAAATTGGCCAGGCATGGTGGCTCACACCTGTAATTCCAGCACTTTGGGAGGCTGAGGCGGGCAGATCACGAGGTCAGGAGATTGAGACCATCCTGGCTAACATGGTGAAACCCTGTCTCTACTAAAAATAAAATTAAAAAAAATTAGCCAGGTGTGGTGGTGGGTGCCTGTAGTCCCAGCTACTCGGGAGGCTGAGGCAGGAGAATGGCGTGAACCCGGGAGGCGGAGCTTGCAGTGAGCCGAGATCACACCACTGCACTCCAGCCTGGGCCATAGAGCGAGATTTCATCTCAAAAAAAAAAAAAAAATTAGCCAGGTGTGGTGGCACACACTTGTAATCCCAGCTACTCTGGAGGCTGAGGCAGGAGAATTGTTTGAACCTGGGAGGCAGAGGTTGCAGTGAGCCGAGATCGCGCCATTGCACTCCAGCCTGGGCAACAAGAGCGAAACTCTGTCTTCAATATATATATGTAGTTTGTTTGTTTGTTTTTTGTTTTTGAGACAGAGTTTCATTCTTATTGCCCAGGCTGGAGTGCAATGGCACGATCTCGGCTCACTGCAACCTCTGCCTCCTGGGTTCAAGCGATTCTCCTACCTTAACCTCCCAAGTAGCCAGGATTACAGGCATGCACCATCACACCTGGCTAATTTTTTTTGTATTTTTAGTAGAGATGGGGTTTCACCATGTTGGTCAGGCTGGCTTTGAACTCCTGACCTCAGGTGATCCGCCCACCTCAGCCTCCCAAAGTGCTGGGATCATAGGCGTGAGCCACCACGCCCGGCCAAAATATATACATATATATTGTACAAAAAATTAGCTGGACATGGTGGCTTGCGCCTGTAGTCCCAGCTACTCGGGAGGCTGAGGCAGGAGAATTGCTTAAACCCAGGAGGCAGAGGTTGCAGTGAACCGAGATTGCACCATTGCCCGCCAGCCTGGGCGACAGAGCAAGACTCCGTCTCAAAAATAAAAAAAAAAGTTGCTATCCTACACCACTGGGTCACCCTTGAATTCTTTCTTGGGTGAAGCTAAGCACCCGCCTGGTCTGAGTCCCAATTTGGGGGCTCACCTGTCCTGCATTTTTATGGTGGACATAAAATGGGGGTGGGGGTGGGGCTGGTGTGAAGGATCAAGTTTGTGACTTGAACTTCCTGCTGACACCAAAGAAGGGAACTCCTGGGATTTGGGGGTTTTTTTTGTTTTTTTTTTTGTTTTTGAGATGGAGCCTCACTCTGTCTCCCAGGCTGGAGTGCAGCGGCGCGATCTCAGCTCACTGCAACCTCCGCCTCCCAGGTTCAAGCGATTCTCCTGCCTCAGCCTCCCGAATAGCTGGGACTACAGGCACACGCCACCATGCCCAGCTAATTTTTGTATTTTTAGTAGAGACGGGGTTTCACCATGTTGGCCAGGATGGTCTCGATCTCATGACCTTGTGATTCGCCCACCTCAGCCTCCCAAAGTGCCGGCCGGGATTTCTTTGTTTTGAGATGGGGGTCTCCTTATGTTGCCCAGGCTGGATTTGAACTCCTGGGCTCAAGCAGTCCTCAGTTTCCAGTGTACCACCATGCTAACTTTCCTGGGCTTTTTCAGCTAGCCAGACATGGGGCACAAAGTGAAGAGAGAGGGTAGGACTTAAAAGCTGTCAGCAGTCGCTGGGCGTGGTGGCTCATGCCTGTAATCCCAGCACTTTGGGAGGCCGAGGTGGGTGGGTCACGAGGTCAGGAGTTCAAGACCAGCCTGGCCAAGATGGTGAAATCCCAGCTCTACTAAAAATACGAAAAAATTAGCCAGGTGCAGTGGCAGGTGCCTGTAATCCCAGTTACTCAGGAGGCTGAGGCAGGAGAATCGCTTGAACTCGGGGGGTGGAGGTTGCAGTGAGCCAAGATTGTGCCACTGCACTCCAGCCTGGGTGACACAGTGAGACTCCATCTCAAAAAAAAAAAAAAATGCTGTCAGCAGACAAATATAAAAAAATAGAGTCAGATCTTTTCCTACACCCTTCTTTTATCCTTGCTTGGGAATACAGAAGTGGTGGAGAGCTGTCTTGGGCCATGCAGACAAAGGCAATGCTCTAAGGCTGGCTGAGCAAAAGAAAGAAGGAGCCTGGGTCCCCATCACTCTGGAGCCACCATATTAATCCTAGGAGCTTGACTGTGAGATGGGAGAGTTGTTAGCAGGAGTTAAGTGACACAGTACCTGGCCTATTACAGAGGCTCAAAAGATAGTCCCACCCACTTGCTACCACTTTGTAGAAAGCCCTACTTTTAAAAAGTGAAAGAGCTTACTATTTAAGTAGATTCTGCTATGATTAGGTAGAGTTTGCTTCAGTAATCATTCCTAAATTCCAAATACCTGAAAGTTCAAAAGGCAGGAAATCAGAGGCCTGCCTGATTCAGAGGCCTGCCTGACAGTCCAGCCTGCCACCAAAGCAGAACCTTCTCCACCACTTCCTTGACAGGGCATCAGCTGCTGCTTGGATACAACGAGTGACAGGGAGCTCACTAGCTACCTAGGCAGTCCTTTCCATAATTGGGCAGTTCTAACTGACACACCCTCTGAATAGGCCTCCCTGCCATTTCTCACTCATGAGTTCTCCCCTCTATGTCCACAATCCACATGCAATTCAACAGGCGCCCCTTCTTAAAAAAGAGCATGTCTATCCTCTGTCCTCCCCTCCCACCTCGTATTTCCTCCTCCTCGCCTGTGGTAGGCAGCCTCTAAGGTGGCTTCCAAGGAGCCCCACCTCTCGTACCCCCTCCTCTTGAGTGTGAGCTGGACATAGTGACTCACTTCTGACAAACAGAACAGGGTAAGAGTGGTGGGCTGTCACTTCCAATATTAGGTGACCAAAAGTCTGTGACTTCCATCTTGCTCACTCTTTCTTCCTGTCCCTCAGAGCCGTCACTCTGGGGGAAGCCAACTGCCATGTCGAGCTGCCTAGCACAGGGCAGGAACTAATGTCTCTGGTCAACAACCACGAGAATGAGCTTTGAAGCAAATCCTCCTCCCCTGAACCACAGCCCTGACCAAAGCCCTGACTGCAGCCTTGTGAGACCCTGAGCAGAGCACTCATACCAGATTCCTGACCCACAGGCACTGTGAGATAATATGTGTATGGTTTCTTAAGCCACTAAGTTTGGGGATAACCTGTTACACAGCAATTAATAACTGATACACAGCTCAGCATCTCAGTTCCTTCAGCCTCCATATATTTCCAGACCCTTCTGTAAGAATTAAAGAAAGAGGAAGGAAACATGAAAGGTGGCTCACCAGTCAAGACAGGTTTATTTTAAAGAAAACAAACCTGAGAGGAGCTTCTGGCTGAGTTAGGTGGGAGGCACACTCTCTTACAGACTAAGAGTTTTTAAGGATTCAGGGCGGGAGAGTTTATCAGAGGTTTGGACTGCTTCTGTGTCTCGTTGTTGTGCTTATCTGGGAGGGAGAATTGTGTGTCTGTTCCCATACATCTTTCTGCAGCTGCAGGCATACCCCTGAGTCCGCTTTTAGCTTCCCTGTCTTAGTGCACCTGAAGGGAAAGGAATGTGCTTATTAAGGCCCACTGTTTTACTGGGGCCTCATTGTATGAGGGGAAAGTTTGGCAGTTACCCAAGAGACTTTCCCCCACCTCTCTTTGTGCCCGAGCTGTCTTATCTGTTTTACTGTCTGCTCTTTCTGGCTGTTTGTAGTTAGAAAAGAAGTGATTTCCTTGAAACGCATGAGGCTAGAAAGAGAGCTGGAACTTAAAGTGACGGTGTCTGTCTGAGATGATGGTGCTCCTGCTCTGTCACCTTCCCCATCCTTTCTCTGTATATACTCCAATATATCAGTGTCCTTCCTAAAATATGTGTCCTAGAATGGGTCACAACACTCTAGATGTGGTTGTGCAGTGGGACTGTTTCCCCCTGTGTGATAGACACTGTCCCTGATTCCTGCCCAAGATGCCATTAGTATTTTAATGGATGTATCTCACAGATGATTTTCTTTTGATCTTGTGGTTGACTAAGACCCCTAGGTCTATGCCCCATGAACTGTAAGGAAAGCTTAGTCACCCACCATTGCCACTGATGGGTGCCACTGATTTTTTTTTCCATTGCATAATTGTGCCACTGATTTTTTTTTTTTTTTTTTTTAGACAGAGTCTCTCTCTGTTACCCAAGCTGGAGTGCAGTGGCGCCATCTCAGCTCACTGCAACCTCTGCCTCCCAGGTTCAAGCAATCCTCCTGCCTCAGCCTCCCCAGTAGCTGGGACTACAGGTATGCACCACCATACCTAGCTAATTTTTGTATTTTTAGTAGAGACAGGGTTTCGTCATGTTGGCCAGGCTGGTCTCAAACTCTTGGCCTCAAGTGATCCTCCTGCTTTGGCCTCCCAAAATGTTGGGATTACAGGTGTGAGCCACCTTGCCCAGCGGAGACACTGATTTTCAAAACCCAAATGTAGGACTTTACAGTAGCTGTAGAAAACAGTCATTCTGCCTGCCCTGGCCAAGTGAGGACCCTGTAGACTCTATTTTGCATTTGCTGTATTCATTTACTCTCCCAGCTCTGAGCCATCTGCATATGTGGTCAAGCATCCACCCGGCCCTGAACCCTCTTGTTGACTAAAATGATGAACAAATACAGAAGCTGCTCTCAAGGGTCCCAAAAGGAAGGCAGGAACCCCACACTGATGGAGACTCATTAAATGCCAATCTTTGCCTGGTCCTTTTACATAGGACACCTCACCTCATTCTCCTATAACCCTACAGAGTAGTCACTATTTGCAGATAGACTGAGGCTCAGAAAGGAGAAATAATTTTCGTTTATTCCAAGGAAATAATTTTTAAAAAGAAAAAAGCCAGCCAGGTGCAGTGGCTCACACCTGTAATCCCAGCAATTTGGGAGGCCAAGGGGGCAGATCACTTGAGGTCAGGAGTTCAAGACCAGCCTGACCAACATGGCGAAACCTGGTCTCTACTAAAAATACAAAAATTAGCTGGTCATGGTGGCGCGTGCCTGTAATCCCAGCTACTTGGAAGGCTGAGGCAGGAGAATCACTTGAACCTGGGAGTCAGAGGTTGCAGTGAGCCAAGATCACAACACTGCACTCCAGCCTGGGCGACAGAGTGAGACTGCATCTCAAAAAAAAAAAAAGAAAAGAAAAGAAAAGAAAAAAGTGGAGGCGGGGCGCAGTGGCTCATGCCTGTAATCCCAGCACTTTGAGGGGCTGAGGCAGGTGGATCACCTGAGGTCTGGAGTTTGAGACCAGCCTGACCAACATGGAGAAACCCCATCTCTACTAAACATACAAAATTAGCTGGGCGTGATGGCGCATGCCTGTAATCCCAGCTACTTGGGAAGCTGAGGCAGGAGAATCGCTTGAATCCGGGAGGCAGAGGTTGTGGTGAACCGAGATCATGCCATTGCACTCCAGCCTGGGCAACAAGAGCAAAACTCCGTATCAAAAAAAAAGAGGGCCCAGCACGGTGGCTCACGCCTGTAATCCCAGCACTTTGGGAGGCCGAGGCGGGCAGATCACAAGGTCAGGAGATTGAGACCATCCTGGCTAACACGGTGAAACCCCGTCTCCACTAAAAATATAAAAAATTAGCCGGGCGTGGTGGCGGGCGCCTGTATTCCCATTTACTTGGGAGGCTGAGGCAGAAGAATGGCATGAACCCGGGAGGCAGAGCTTGTAGTGAGCCAAGATCGTGCCACTGCACTCCAGTCTGGGCAACAGAGCGAGACTCCGTCTCAAAAAAAAACACAAAAAACGAAAAAAAAAGCTGGAATCAAAATGTAATTCATCATTGTGATAGTTATAATAATCAGATAAAACCTAAAACACATCTGTGATCTGGGCAAATAATTTATCCACTCTGAGCCTCAGTTTCTTCATCTTTAAAATAATATCCATCTCACAGGGTTTGGAGAAAGACTTGATGAGAGCCCTGTGGCACATCTGGTACAATGCCCTGCACAAAGTAAGCCAGCAATCAGTAGAAGGCATTTGTAACTAACTTAACTTGCATAAAACAAGTGGTTAAATCAGAGGGAGAGAATATCATCTGAGTGGCGTAGTTGAGAGAGCTCAGGCTTAAAGTCTAGCTTGGCTACTCACTCATTGTGTAAACTTGGACCAAGTGCCTACCTAGCTCACGGGGTAATCGTGAGGAGGCAGGCAGAGTAATGTGAAATGCAGGGCAAATGTTGGTTATTCTCATTACTGGACTTCTAGGTTGTTGGTGATTAGTGTCACTACCATACCAGTGGACACCTTCTTGCCTGTAGTGCTTTTCTTCTTTTGAATTATTTTCTTGGGACAAATTCAAAATCCTTTCTCCAACCCTTTCTGCAGTTGTCAGATCCAAGAAAAGCAGGTAGTAGTAAATCCTGCAGCAGCTCAGGCTCAGGACCAAGTTGTTGCTGCTCCCCTGCCAGGAGCAGCCTGCAGTGGGTGACCCGCAGCTGCTAGTTCTAGCTAAGGCCCATGTGCCAGATATGACATCATCGGGAAGGACAAGTTCTCAGCAGTGGGGACGGGAGGGGTGGGGGTAGCAGGAGACTTTTGACTCTCTTGGGACTGCTGCATCATCCTGAGGGGGAGGAGAACTGGTACAAATGCAGAATGCCAGGGTTGCCCAGTGGTCCTTTGAGGACAGTCCAGAAAATTCCCAGGGGAGTGTATGTATCGAATCTCAGAGTACAGCTAGAGGGGCCTGAGTGTTAGGGGTGGGGGCCTCAGCCCTGGAATCTGTGGCGTGAGAGGAAGTACACCGATGAGAGTGGTTAAAAAAAAGTGAGAACCAAAAAAAGAGACAGGATCCAAGATGGGGGCTCTCCACTGCATGAGTTTTGGGAGATCCTGAAGTCCCAGAATTGTATGCAGTATTTTGTGTGTATAATCCAGACATCAGCTAAGACATCCAACTTTTTTTTTTTTTTTTTTTTTTAAAGGAAGGGTCTCATTCTGTCACCCAAGCTGGATTGCAGTGGTGCAACCAGAGCTCACTGCAGCTTTGAACTCCTGGGCTCAAGCAATCATCTTGCCTCAGCCCCTTGAATATCTGGGACTAGAGCATGTGCCACCACACCTGGCTAGTTTGGTTTTTTTTTAATTTTTGTAGAAACGGGGTCTCCTTATGTTGCCCAGGCTGTTCTCAAACTCCTGGCCTCAAGTGATTGATCCTTTCCCCTCGATCTCCCAAAGTGCTGGGATTACAAGCATGAGCCACCACACCTGATCCTTTGAGTTCAAATAAAATCAGCATCTACTCCATCCCACATGCACCCCACTCTCAGGCCCCCCAGGGATTCTGGGATCTGGCTAATGACTTCCTGGTTATCACTGGCTCTACAATCTTCCAAGGTAATTCAGTTTGTGAATCATCTTGTCATCTTGTGGGTACTACTCGTGTTCTGTTCTCTTCTCCATGACTCCCTTGCGAGAAAAAAAAATCACTCATATACAAGTGTGTTGCAGATTTGGCTAAATGTTCAAGGATCAGTAAGATGGAGTAGACGTTCATGTTGCATTTGTGTGTGTGTGTGTGTGTGTGTGTGTGTTTGTGATGTGTTTGTTTGTTTTTCCTGCCCAGTGTCCCTTTCACTATCTGGTAAAAACAGAGAACTGCCTTTCCCCAATTCCATGTTTCTGGAAGTTTTGCCATCTATGATATCCCAGCCCACCCAGCCACAGGGGTTACTAGGCTGGTGTGCAGTAGGCCTAGAGTTACTGGGGCCATTTTCTCAACTGTAGGGAAGAGGCCTCTTTAGGGGGAAAGAGACTGAAGCCAAGATCAAAAGAAACTGAGCCAAGAGAGACAGGGGGACAAGAAGAGAAGTGTCCTTTGAGTCTCTAGATCCAGTTGAGCCAGATGTGAGAGCTGCCAGAATGTGAATGGTGCCCCCTTTGAGTTGTGCAACTCACGATCATGGCTCCACTGGCAACTTCCCAGTAAGATAAGTCAACTTATTCCATCTGCCTTTCTTTGTTCTTTTTTTTCTAAGACAGAGTCTTGCTCTGTCGCCCAGGCTGAAGTGCAATGGTGCGATCTCAGCTCACTGCAACCTCTGCCTCCCGGGTTCAAGCAATTCTCCTGCCTCAGCTTCCTGAGTAGCTGACATTACAGGCACCCGCCACCATGCCCTGCTAATTTTTGTATTTTTAGTAGAGATGGGGTTTCACCATGTTGGTCAGGCTGGTCTCGAACTCCTGACCTCAGGTGATCCACCCTCCTCGGCCTCCCAAAGTGCTGGGATCACAGATGTGAGCCACTGCACCAGGCCCTTTTTTTTTTTTTTTTTTTTTAGATGCAGGGTTTCACTCTGTCTTCCAAGCTGCAGTGCAGTAAGCACAATCATGGCTCGCTGCAGCCCCAACCTCCCGGGCTCAAGCCATCCTCCTGCCTCAGCCTCCTGAGTAACTGGGACAACAAGTATATGCCACCATGCCTTGCTAATTTTTAAATTTGTTTTTCTGTAGAGATGGAGTTTTGCCATCTTGCCCAGGCTGGTCTCAAACTGCTGGGCTCAAGTGTTCCCCTCACCTCAGCCTCCCAAAGTGCTTGGGATACAGGTGTGAGCCATCACGCCCAGCCTCTTGCAAGAAATTCGAATTGAGATTCAATCACTCACTACCAGAAGACTAAATACAAAGGAGGTTCAATCTACTCTGCTTTGCTGGCCCTCAAACCTTTAGCCAAGTCTACAACACAGCTTCTGGTATTGATGTCATGGAGAAGGGCTGATTTCTGTCTAGGTCAACCAGAGCAGAGCAAGGGCAGTGCCTGCAGGGTGGTGAAATAATCCGTGAAGTTAACCCTTTTCTTACGCAGAGCAGCAGGGTCCTCCCTTGGTTCTGCTCCTACCTTTCATACCCTGCCCTGGGGCCCATAGTCCTGTCAAGTAATTTTCCCAAACAAAGACAGGTTCTTGCTCAAAAGGGATCTGGATGCTCCAATAGTTATATTTTCACAGTATGCATATATATATTTTCCTGTGTATATTTTTCCAGGGAGAGGATTGGTAGCTTTCATCAGATTCTCAGAGTTCCATGGCTCGGAATAGTAGACCAAAAAAAAGATGGGAGTGGGAGGGGCGAGGCCCTCATGCACTGACGCAGGAAGCAGCTGCCAGATAGAAGCAGAGCCAGACACTAAAGGGCAGATCACAGACCCTTCCAGCCAGAAGGATCCTCGGAGGTGTTCAAGCATTTTCAGCCTCAGCACCCTTTGTTCAAACAAATCTTACAGGAAACCCCAATCTGTGAAACAGACAAAAGGAGGCAGGGAAGGGGGCAGAAGGAGGAGAGCCTTGACCCTCCAAGACTCCTGGGAGGCGCTAAGGAGGGTTTTGTGAAATCCTTAAAACTCCTCAATGTACACCTTGGAAAATCCCTGGTCTAGCCTAATCAACCCATTTTACAGATGGAGAAACTGAGGCCCACAAAGAAGGGTGTTGCTCATGTTGCCCAGCTAATTGTGATGTCATTGAGACTGGAATGCAAGACTCCTGGGCTCCAGTGGCCAGGTCTATGCTCTTCCTTCTGCCTAGGAAAAGGTGAAAACCACACTTTCTCCCCAAAAGGCTAGGTTCTCAGTCCCTCCCACAGCCCACATGCAGGGGCTTGCCTCCAGTCCCATGAAATACCCCTCATCCCAGCCTTGTGACCCTCCTGGCCTTTACAGGCAGGACACTGGGGATCTCTTTCACCCAGGAGAGAGTTTGGAGGAGGAATCGGAAGACGCCTCCTCCCTTTGCTGGCAACAAGGATCCTGGATGAGGCTGTGTCTTCTCTAACAGAGCCCAAGGAGGAGCCAGCGTGAACCTGGGGCCCCAGGGACCGAGATCGGCTCAGGGCAGAGTCCTGAGATGTCTCACTTTACAAGGATGGAATTTCACCACTTGTGTATTTTAATTAAATTTTTATTTTTATGGAATTTTAGCAAGAGTTCCCCCACTCCTGCAGCTCGCTCATTGTTATTAAAAACCATGACAAGATGAGGGGGAAAAAAAACCCAACAAAACGCTGTCCAAGTGGCCAAAATGAGGTGATATTTTAGCTAAGATCTGACCAAAGTGTACACTTGAAACCCGCTCCCTGCCTTCGGATGCTGATTCCACCCCCGTGACTTCACAGATGAGATTTTAAATCTGTGGCTTATTGCTTTCTGACCCTCCTGGGGCTTATAGGATTATTCTGGATTTAATCCTTTAATAATTTTTCCTCCCTCCTATCTAAGGTCTTGTTTTCCAGCTGAAATCGGCCTGGGTGGAGCAGCTTGCTTCTAGCCCTGATGGACACCCCTCTCAGACTGCTGTTCTCTGTCACTGCAAGAAAATTAAGGAAGGGGCCTGTGTAAAGCTGACCATTGCAGCCGGCTGGACGTGGTGGCTCACACCTGTAATCCCAGCACTTTGGGAGGCCGAGGCAGGCGGATCACGAGGTCAGGAGATCGAAACCATCCTGGCTAACACGGTGAAATCCCATCTCTACTAAAAATACAAAAAAATTAGCCGGGCGTGGTGGCAGGTGCCTGTAGTCCCAGCTGCTGGGGAGGCTGAGGCAGGAGAATGGTGTGAATCCGGGAGGCAGAGCTTACAGTGAGCCGAGATCACGCCACTGCACTCCAGTCTGGGCAACAGAGCAAGACTCCATCTCAAAAAAAAAAAAAAGGCTGACCATTGCTGAGACTTACAAGAGAAAGCTGAAAGTCCTTGTTCGGAAGCTTTGATGAAGAGGGAAAGGTGGCCCATGCCAAGGCCTGTACCTGAAGCTTGGTGTATGTCATCTTTATTCCTTCCTACAGCCTTGGAATCCACATAATTATCCCCATTTTACAGAAGAAGAAACTCAGGGTCAATAACAACAAATGACTTGCTCAAATTGACACAGGTGGTCAGAAGTAGAACCGGGCTTTGAACCCTCTCTGGCTGGGTTCTAGAGGCCTCACTCCCTGAGCAACACCAGCTGCCTGGCTCCTCCCTCTTTCACCCCAACCAGTTATCCCTTCCAGCTGAGCATGTGTCTAGCAGACAGGAATGGGGAGTGGGGAAGGAGACTCCTTATTCAGCCAAGCAGCTCTGGCAGTCTAAGAGTGGGAGCGATGCCCCAACCTGATCTACCTCAAACAGGAGCTGCTAAGGAAGATGAGCAGTTGTGATCCACTTCCAAATGCCCCAAATGAACACCCACTGTCAACCAGGCACAGTGCTAGAGGCTGGAGAACAGGCATAAAGAATGAATGAGACAACCCATCTAGTACAGGAACCAGACCCATGGCAGTAAAGCTGCTACCATGTGAGAGCCCAGAGAAGCAAATGAGCCTCTAAGACCTGCCCAGAAGTGGCCACATTTGGACTCGGTCTTAAATCAGTGAGTTGGATGTCCACCTGCAAAGAAGGAATACAGGAATGATGAGCAGGGGAAACAGCATGAGCAAAGGCTTGGAGGTGTGAACAAAACGATACATTGAAGGAACTATAGAAAACAGATCCAGGCAGTGGGGCGCAGAGGCTCACACCTGTAATTCCAGCACCTCGGGAGGCCGAGGCGGGCAGATTATTTGAGACCAGGAATTTGAGACCAACATGGCGAAACCCTGTCTCTACAAAAAATACAAAAATTAGCTGGGAATGGTGGTGCATGCCTGTAGTCCCAGCTACCTGGGTGGCTGAGGTGGAAGAATCACCTGAGTTCAAAGAGGTCGAGGCTGCAGTGAGCCATGATCATGCCACTGCACTCCAGCCTGGGTGACAGAGTGAAACCCTGTCTCAAAAAAAAAAAAAAAAGAAAGAAAACACAGATCCTTATGTGGAAGGTGAAGGAGTAGTTCTTAAGATTATTAAGACTTAGGATGTGTCCTCAAGGAGTTTATAGTTTGGGCAGGGATTGAGATCTTGCCCTACTGTGTGGCCAGAGCATAAGATGGCAGGAAAGGGGGCTGGGGTCCAGACCTAATTCAAAGGAAAGGCCGGGGTCCCTGGTATCCTTTCATCATTTGGCATTTCCAGGTTTCAGATGAAGAAAATCAAGTTAAAATCCTGATTCCCCATTTCTCCTTCTGGCATCTCTGACTGGCATCCTTTACAAGGATGGAATTTCATGACTTGTGTATTTGTGTACTTGTGAATCAGTGACCCTCTTGTTTTGGGCTTTCTGGGAGACTTGCATGGGGAGAGGGAGTTGTGCTCATTCACCTGGGGGGGTTGGGGTGATCCCCACTTGTCAAAGGCTTGTCAAAGGTGTTTGAACCAGAGCAACTCCATCTTGAATAGCAGCTGGGCAAAATGAGGCTGAGACCTGCTGGGTTGCATTCCCAGCAGGTTAGGCATTCTTAGTCACAGGATGAAACAGAAGATCACACAAGATACAGGTCCCAAAGACCTTGCTGATAAAAGAGGACGCAGTAAAGAAGATGGCCAAAACCCACCCAAACCAAGATGGCCACGAAAGTGATCTCTGGTCGTCCTCACTGTTCATTATATGTTAATTATAGTACATTAGCATGCTAAAAGACACTCCTCCCAGCACCATGGCAGTTTACAAATACCATGGCAACTTCCGGAAGTTACCCTATATAGTCTAAAAAGGGGAGGGACTTTCAGTTCTGGGAAATCTCTGCCCTTTTCCCCGGGACACTCATGAGTAATCCACCCCTTTTTAGCATATAATAAAGAAATAACTATAGTAG